>NC_091119.1:138001960-138601960 GCF_040183065.1 Periplaneta americana
GCAGCAGTGAAGGCTGTCTGGAGGCAACAATTACAGTGTCATCTCTACTAGATGGCTCCAAGTCATATATCCAATTACGGAGCACAGTTCGAAAGGCAAACAATAGGCATCCGGCTGCTGAAGAGACAATTATCCGTGATGAACAGCTGACTGTCGCTCTCTGCTCTGATTTAAAAACAAGAGAGTGTGTTCAGTCTTAGAGAGGAATGCCATAGTGCCATGCCGCGCTGCGTCGGCTATACACTACCAGGTGTGACAAGTCAATACACATGCCAGGACTCTGGGTCCATGTCACAATCCGACAAACTACGTACCGGTACAGTTGTACTAGGTTATAGTGTCATCGAAAGGTCCAAAGAAATGATGTCACATTAAATGAGTGCCACTATAGCAAAATAATAAATGTAACAGAACTAGATAAAATTCAAATAAGGCATTCACAATATTAGTATTATACGCACCACTATAATTTAATTTGTAATTTCATATAGGCCTACAGTTCTATAATATTCTTAAATACTTCACACCGTTTTTCTTTTTTATTAGCAGAAGAAATGTTAAAAATATAGAATATCATTTTGTCCCTTTCGTTTTCGAACCTGCATGTTTTGAATACTAGTCTAAACGTAAAATATCGTCCTGTTTATTCCTGAATGTCCCTATGAATGTACTCCGCACTTAAAAGTTCGTAAGATGTTATAAGATGTTTGAAAAAATATATTTCCTCAAAATCAACATATTTCCTTGACTATTACACTTATATTACGTCATACTACTTTTGACCACACAACGGTACGAAAGGACGTGTTTCAACCAATCATAGCTGTTTATCTCTACAATTTTATCATCACTTCTCCAGAATATGTTTATTTTTATCACTTCCCTAGCATTTGTTTGTTTTTATCATTTCCCTAGCATTTGTTTCTTTGTTTGCCAACATTTAAAACTGCAAATTCTTTACGGTACTATAAAACATGCTTTGTGATAGTAATTTGTTTCCCGCATAGATTGTCGACTGAAAATGGCGGATCCGTTCAAACCAAAGAGTTTGTAATACTTACTAGAGACACATACCCGTGAGTGGCAGGCAAGAAAAATGTCACAAATTGAATCGGCTAGCATCCGCCATTAAAGCGAGTGTTTGCGGCGCGAAATTCGAAAACAGTACCACAATACATTGATGTAGCCTGGTGATAGACACTGTTTTAAACATCTTTTACAAGGGATGAGTCGTGATGAAATAAACATGAATGGCAGAGGAGCGCTATATTTATTAAAGTATTATAATGATTCATCTTTGGCGATATTCTAAAAAATAAATTAAATCACTCATATACACTTGGGACAAGTATGTGAAATACTGAATAATGACAATACCACCATTAATATTCTGTATTACTAGTATTGTTTTAAGGACATAATAATGGATATTTACTGTAATATTTAAAATTATCTATATTTCAGTCCTTTCATGCAAATGAAGAGGAAGGTATATGGTGCTTAGAAAACATTTAGTGGTGAAATATGAGATCATAAAAATTCTGGAAACTGATTTAAAATACAATGAGAATAAATTTTATCATAAAACAATCTATTCATTGTATTGTTGATGACCACCTAGTTAGAGATCAGTAGGGCCTACAGAATTTTAATACAATTAATAGCGGTAATAGTAGGCCTAGGAGTAGTGGTAATAGTATGCCTGGTAGTAGTGGTAATAGTAGGCCTAGTAGTAGTGGTAATAATAGACCTAGTAGTAGTGGTAATAATAGGCCTAGTAGTAGTGGTAATAGTAGGCCTAGTAGTAGTGGTAATAGGCCTAGTAGTAATGGTAATAGGAGGCCTAGTTTTGGTAGTATTAGTAGACCTAGTAGTAGTCTAGTGGTAATAGTAGGCCTAGTAGTAGCCTAGTGGTAACTTAATAGTAGCCTAGTAGTAGTGGTAATAATAGGCCTAGTAGTAGTGGTAGTAGTAGGTCTAGTAGTAGTGGTAATAATAGGCCTAGTAGTAGTAGTAATAGTAGACCTAGTAGTAGTGGTAATAATAGACCTAGTAGTAGTGGTAATAATAGGCTTAGTATTAGTGGTAATAGTAGGCCTAGTAGTAGTGGTAATAGTAGGCCTAGTAGTAGTGGTAATAATAGACCTAGTAGTAGTGGTAATAATAGGCCTAGTAGTAGTGGTAATAGTAGGCCTAGTAGTAGTGGTAATAGGCCTAGTAGTAATGGTAATAGGAGGCCTAGTTTTGGTAGTATTAGTAGGCCTAGTAGTAGCCTAGTGGTAATAGTAGGCCTAGTAGTAGCCTAGTGGTAATAGTAGCCCAGTAGTAGTGGTAATAATAGGCCTAGTAGTAGTGGTAATAGTAGGTCTAGTTGTAATGGTAATAATAGGCCTAGTAGTAGTGGTAATAATAGGCCTAGTAGTAGTAGTAATAGTAGGCCTATTAGTAGTGGTAATAGTAGGCCTAGTAGTAGTGGTAATAATAGGTCTAGTAGTAGTAGTAATAATAGGCCTAGTAGTAGTGGTAATAGTAGGCGTAGTAGTAGTGTTAATAATAGAAGTAGTAGTAGTGATAATAGTAGGCCTAGTAGTAGTGGTAATAGTAGGTGTAGTAGTAGTGGTAGTAGTAGGTCTAGTTTTTGTGGCAATAGTAGGCCTAGCAGTAGTGGCAATAGTAGGCCTAGTAGTAGTGGTAATAGTAGACCTAGTAATAGTGGTAAAAGTAGGCCTAGTATTAGTGGTAGTAGTAGGCCTAGTTTTTGTGGTAATAGTAGGCCTGGTAGTAGTGGTAATAGTAAGCCTAGTATTAGTGGTAATAGTAGGCCTAGTTTTGTGGTAATAGTAGGCCTAGTAGTAGTGGTAATAATATGCTTAGTAGTAGTGGTAATATTAGACCTAGTTCTGGTGGTATTAGTAGGCCTAGTAGTAGTGAGACCTAGTTAGTAGTAGTGGTAATAATAGACCTAGTAGTAGTGGTAATAGTAGGCCTAGTAGTAGTGGTCATAGTAGACCTAGTAGTAGTGGTATGATTGGCCTAGCTACGCCATCAGCTATATTTTCACTAATTTCTTTGCATTTAATACAACCAAAAACTAGAAGTACATACTGTACAATATGGAAATTACATTAATAATTCATTTATTGTGAAACAAAACAGTTTTAGACAGATATAGTCTGAGAATTTTATTATGCACCTAACCCTTACATACATTGTTGATACCAACATTATAAACCTGATTAATGTGTTTCTGGAAAAACTTTATCCAAGAAATATTCCGACATTCTGTAAACACATTCAAAGGAGGAACTGCATTTGGAACATTCTTCCAAATATTAAGATATGCATGCTTTCCTGAGCATCCTACAATAGTAGCTATGTTCGAACAATTATTTGCGGCGCAGTATTTCACCATTTTCTTATTATTTCCTTTCAAGTGTACTTATATTTATTCGTACTCCTCAATAAGCATGAACTGCTCGCACTCCCGGCGAAGCATCAACTCCCTTTAATGGCGGCCGAACAGCGGTTCAATTTTGTACGCGAAACTAGCGCCGTTGGTGTCTCTAGTTATATATTACAAACTCTTTGGTTCAAACGTTTTGGTGAAGGTAACATTAGTGAAATAGAATTTGAGTAAGTCAATTAATAGGCTATATATTTTATTGTATTAGAGTACTTTATTTCTTCTATATATAGGCTACTTTCTTCTGTTTTTATCATCTACCTACCATTTGTTTCTTTGTTTGCCAACATTTCAAACTGCAAATTCTTCATGGTACAATAAAACATGCTTTGCGATCGTCATTTGTTTACCGTATAAGTATTTTCTTTCATTTCTTCTCTGCCTTCCCTTCTCCTCCTTCATTCACCTTCTACTCTCCTTTACTCACCTTCATTATTTTCTTTTCTTCTCCTCTCTCTTCCCTCCTCCTTCATTCGTCTTCTACTCTTCCTTCAATCACCTTTATTATTTTCTTTCTTTTCTTCTCCTCTCTCTTTCCTTCTCCTCCTTCATTCAACTTCTGCTCTCCTTTACTAACCTTCATTATTTTCTTTTCTTCTCTTCTCTCTTCCCTCCTCCTTCATTCGTCTTCTGCTCTTCCTTCAATCACCTTTTTATTATCTTCTTTCTTTTCTTCTCCTCTCTCTTTCCTTCTCCTCCTCCATTCAACTTCTGCTCTCCTTTACTAACCTTCATTATTTTCTTTTCTTCTCCTCTCTTTTCCCTCCTCCCTCATTTGTCTTCTACTCTTCCTTCAATCACCTTTATTATTTTCTTTTTCTTCTCCTCTCTCTTTCCTTCTCCTTCATTTAACTTCTGCTCTCCTTTACTCACCTTCATTATTTTCTTTTCTTCTCCTCTCTCTTCCCTCCTCCTTCATTCATCTTCTACTCTTCCTTCAATCACCTTCATCCTTTTCTTCTCTCTTTTCCCTCCTCCTCCATTTTCTGCTCCTCCTTCACTTACCTTTATTATTTTCTTTCTTTTCTTCTCCTCTCTCTTCCCTCCTCCTCCTTCATTCATATCCTGCTCCTTCTTTACTCACCTTCATTATTTTCTTTTCTTCTCCTCTCTCTTCCCTCCTCCTTCATTTATCTTCTGCTCTTCCTTCAATCACCTTCATTTTCTTTTCTTTTCCTCTCTCTTCCCTTCTCCTCCTTCATTCACCTTCTGCTCTCCTTTACTAACCTTCATTATTTTCTTTTCTTCTCCTCTCTCTTCCCTCCTTCATTTATCTTCTGCTCTTCCTTCAATCACCTTCATTCTTTTCTTTTCCTCTCTCTTCCCTTTTTCTCCTTCATTCATCTTCTGCTCTTCTTTACTCACCTTCACTATCTTCTTCTCTTCTCCTTTCTCTTCCCTCCTTCATTTATCTTCTGCTCCTCCTTTACTCATGTTCGCTTTTCCCTTCTTCTCTCTCTTCCCTCCTCCTTCATTGATCTCGATCTCTTTCACTCATCTTCATTCTTTCCTTCTCTATTTCCACTCCAATATTTTTTTCCCCCTTACTGATCTTCAATTTCCTCTTCCGTCTCATAATTCTGTTTTTCCTTAATCTTCCTTATTGTAGCTATCTTATTTTTCTCATTTTCCCTTTTTCTTCACCTCATTCTTCTTCTCCTGTTCGTCTCTTCTCCTTTCATCCTTTTTTCTCCTTCTGTTCTTTTTCTTCGTCTCCTTATCGTTTCTTTGTTTCTACTTTTTCTTCCTCTATTTCTCCTTGCCCTCTTTCTTCTCTTTTCCTCCTATCTCTCTTTACTCATACTTTTCTCCTTTCTCTTTTATTCTACTTATCTTCCTCGTCCTTGTCTTCTTGCTTTATCACACTGCGTACACGAGTGTCGGCAAATGTTCGTTTCTGGACTTCTCGACCTGCCAGTGAACGAACACCTGGTGGAACTTCCACAACGTAGAGTATCCACCTACGAAACACAGTCATCACATTTACGAATGACGCATCCATGCTCTAGGTAGAATTATTCGAACCCAACACCGTGTCTTTCACTCAGTGCTAAAGCGATATCATAAAAGTTGCGTACACCACATCCTGCATGATTTTAACCCTATTTAAAATACGACCACTATATCAACCTCTTGCGTGGGAGGTGGTAATGCATCCGTTCATAAATAACATACATGAGGGCACGGGGCCCACGTCGCGTGAAACTGCGTGTGCGGTCCGGGGAGCTCTTTCAATTACCCTCGCGTTGCTTTCAATCTACATCCTCAGTCTCATTAACCCTGCCTGCTCGCGTTTCTCCTGGGTGGTCATTTTACGGCAAAAAAGTCTGAATTCTTCTTTAACTGTAATATATAAAATCACGGGCTTATGCTAGGTAATTTGTGGTAAGCACAGAGGAATATTATTACAATATACCCGCCTCCCCGTCAGCCTTAACTTGTTGGAATAGTTAAGCAGATTTACTATAGCTCGTGGCTAGTAAATATTTAACTCTACTTGTGCTGAGATACCCGCTTTTTAAGCAAAACCAATTTCCCACGGCAAGGTATTTTTCTAAAATGGTGACTTCAGCATGTATCTAAAAGAAAAATTAAATCAGAGAGCTTCTAGTCGCTTCATTCGCCTTTACACAATATTGATTACACTACAAAGAGTGAGTAAAATTTAAATATCATCTCTTAGTGTAAACAGTTTTTATAAAATCAAATATTTGTTCATCTTATCGTATAAATGATTGTGTTAAGGGAAGTGGCAGACGAAAGCCCTTATCAATTCAAACTATAGTCATCCGTAATGTACATAACCACCAGAAAATATGTATGACATGACTGGAATGCTTATAAGTAGATTTTCATCTCCAGAGATACCAAAAGGTACTCAGGCAGTTCCATGATATTACACACAATTCCCGAATATTGCTAAATCTCGCCAAATAGGCTTCCTTCTATTGGCACAGTGTACATTCCCCTGTGTTAAAGGGTCTCGCCACAGGGTGTTCACTGACTAAAACTAGAAGCAGTTCCGTATAGCAGCGAATCTCGTCAACTGAGCGGCCTCCGGTTGGCACCATTTACATTTTTCTGTGTTAAAGAGTCTCGTCACAGGGCGTCCACTCACTAATACAGGTAACACTACCATATACTAGAGAGTCTCGCCAACGGAGAGTTCTTCGATTGGAATCATGTACACCCTTCTGTGCGAACGAGTCCTGCCCAAGGGCGCCCACTGACTGACATCGGAACCAAATCCATATACCTATACCAGCTAATCTCGTCAATTGGGTATTTTCCACTTAACATCAAGTATATCCTCCATGTTAACGAGTCTTGCCTATTCTGTGTCCTTTGACTGGCAACATCCCTCTACAATAACAAGTCTCGTCACGGAGCGTACATTGATCAACACCAAAAACACTTTATATACCAGCGAGTCTCTCCAGCTAGGTATCTTACGATTGGCACCATGTACTTCCATAAGCTCTTGATAATATAACCAAGATTCATCCTTTTCCATGATGATGATGATGATGATGATGATGATGATGATGATGATGATGAAGACGATATGAAGTGTATCTAACAGGTTACTCCTCCAAGGTGATGAAACTGATCAGGAGAGTATCTCTTGATAACGAATCTAACACACAGATTACCCCTTTTCCTTAATGATGAAGTCGATCTGAAATTCTTGATAATTTATGGTTGTCTCTTTCCCTTAACGATGGAGCCGATCTGGATAGTATCTGTTGATAAAGAATCTAACACATAGGTTCCTTTTTACTTAATGATGGAGCCAATCTGGAGAGCTCTTGATAACGGATTCAACAGATAAGTTACTTCCATATATAGTGAAGAGAAGCTTTTGATAACGAATTCAACAGATTGGTTACCCTTTTCTCCATATAGTGGAGCCGATCTGAAGAGGCATTCTTGATAATGGATCAAATAATCCTTTTTCTTAATGATGAAGTTGATCTGAAACTCTTGATAACTGACGGTTGCTTCTTTTCCTTAACGATGGAGCCGATCTGGATAGTAGCTGTTGATAAACAATCTAACACATAGGTTCCTTTTTCCTTAATGATGGAGCCAATCTGGAGAGCTCTTGATAACGGATTCAAGAGATAAGTTACTTCCACATATAGTGAAAAGAAGCTTTTGATAACGGATTCAACAGATAGATTACCCTTTTCTCCAGATAGTGGAGCCGATCTGAAGAGGCATTCTTGATAACGGATCGAATAATCCTTTTCCTTAATGATGAAGTTGATCTGAAACTCTTGATAACTGACGGTTGCCTCTTTTCCTTAACGATGGAGCCGATCTGGATAGTAGCTGTTGATAACGAATCTAACACATAAGTTCCCTTTTCCTTAATGATAGAGCCGATCTGGAGAGCTCTTGATAACGGATTCAACATATAATTTACTCTTCTCCACATATAGTCAAGAGAAGCCTTTGATAACGGATTCAACAGATAGGTTACCCTTTTCTCCAGATAGTAGAGCAGATCTGGAGATGCACTCTTGATAACGGATCAAATGACGGATTTCAAAATATATATTATCCTTTCCCCCAGATAGTGGAGCCGATCTGGAGAGGAGTTCTTGATAACGGATTCAACAGATAGAGTACCCTTTGCCCAGATAGTGGAGCCGATCTGGAGAGTAGCTCTTGATAACGGATTCAACAGATATGTTACCCTTTTCCCCAGTCGGTCTGGAAAGGAGCTCTTTATAACGGATTCAACAGATAGGTTACCCTTTTCCCCAGATGATGGAGCCAATCTGGAGTGTAGCACTTGATAATGGATAAACAGGTATGTTGTTCTTTCTCCCTGATGATGAAGCCGATCTGGATAGTAACTGTTGACAACAATCTAATAGATAGTATCCCTTTTCCTTAATGATGGAGCCCATCTGGAGAGAAACTCTTGATAACGGATTCAACAGATAGGTTATCTTTTCCCCAGATAATGGAGTCGATCTGGAGAATAGCTCATGATAACGGATACAACAGATATGTTGTCATTTCTCCCTGATGATGAAGCCGATCTGGATAGTAGCTGTTGACAACGGATCTAACAGATAGTATATCTTTTTCTTAATGATGGACCCGATCTGGAGAGGAACTCTTGATGACGGATTCAACAGATAGCTACTTTTCCCCAGATAAGGAGCCGATCTGGAGAGTGCTCTTGATGAAGGATACAACAGATAGGTTACCCTTTTCCCCAGATAATGGAGCCGATCTGGAGAGTAGCTCTTGATAACGGATACAACAGATATATTGCCCTTTTTCCAGATGATGAAGCCGATCTGGATAGTAGTTGTTGACAACGGATCTGACAGATATTATCCCTTTTCCTTAATGATGGAGCCGATCTGGAGAGAAGTTCTTGATAACCGATACAACAGGTATGTTTTCATTTGATGATGAAGCTAATCTGGAGTGAATCAGGTCGCTGTTAAACGCCTTCTTTCCACTCCCACTGCCTTAAATATGCTGTTATTAGCTTGTTTTAGGGAAGAAAATTATTTTATCGTGATAATGTTGGGTGCTATTGACAATGGGACGTAAGTCACATTTCTTCTCCAGGAAAGTAAATGAGAATATGTCTTATTCAACAGTAACATAGCAACAAATAAAAGAATACTCAAAACTCGACAACCCTCCAAACAGATCTGATATTAAATCATGTAAAATGAAAATATATATTTTTATTTTGTAAAAGGTGAGAGTAGAAAAAACATTACATGCAATTCGTGAGTTGAGTAGAATTTGCTAATCTGGACTACTTAATTACAGTCCTTGCTATCGTTCGGGAGCAAACTCGTCCTCGAATAGTAAAAACTACTTACCTTCCTTAATATGTAAATAACTATTTAATTCCATATAAAAAAGCGAGGTAATTTTGAACGATATCTTCGTAACAGTCTACGCTATCATAAATGAAGATTCGCTCTCCTAATATGTACTGCATTGTCATCAAATAAACTCAACTACAATAAATTGAAATCAGCTGTATATTAATGTTCTAATATTCAAGTCCCTTCAATCTGCGCTACCTGTTCATATGATACAGTACAACATCTTCCCATGCTCGATCCAGGGGATCGATCTACAACAGTAAATGCCCTACAATTACATAAGTGAAACCTATTTCCTGGAAAATGAATGTATCAATTAATTTCTAACCCAATTCTTAGCCATAATCATGAATTACATGAAAATTAAATTAATATACCTCTTATTAGAGTTATTAATAAGAGAATTTTTGTTGAATTGTTGGTCATTAGAACAGTTATGTGAAAGATTATCTTAAATTATACCATTCCTGTTTCCGTCTTCAATTTACCATTATTCCATTGGCAATGTAACACATTCTCACAGTCTCTACAGAGCTCTATTATAGTGAAGTATAGTGACCCCAAATACATGAGAGAAAATATGGGGTAAAAACAATGAGTGAACACACTAGAAGAAACAGAATATTTATTTACAAACACTCAAAATGTCCTCAGTTACTCGCATTTTTGCGGTCATTTTTAATATACAAATACTATCTGAACAACGTTATGGTGTGATTGGTGAGATAAGTTCATTTTAAGACAGAGAGTGCTTCTTTACAACACTACAAACCGTTAAAGTCTACTTTATGATATTAATGAAACAGCGAAACAGTACCAATAATATTTTATATACATATACATGTTATTTTACAGGAGAAAGTTAAATACACGACCACTATCTTCAGTATAAAACTGTGAACAATAGTTTCATGCTTTCATTCTCTACTCATTAATAATAAATTATATTCTTCATACACCTCACGAACAGTGTCGATCTCAGATCCGGAGACCGAGGAGGCCAAGATAAATATACAATTTAACGTCATGAAAATTAGTAAGAGGACACTTTCAATCAATGCTTACTTATTTTGATATCAGCTGTCATCCAAAAGCTTGTCCAGATGCTACGAGCTCAGAAGATGGCGGTTGTCAGGAATTACATTTATCAGTGACCTGTAGGTTGAGGTGCTTGGGCAATGCGGAAAGACAACCTATTCAGCGAGGCGATAACACTATTATCATGAATTAAAGAAATAGATCTATACACTCCACACACTCACAGTAAGAGCAGGTTATTGAATGAAAATGCATCGATGTGCATGGGAGAGAGACACGTGTTTGGCCGAAGTTACATAATATGTCCTTCCTTCACAGATAAGATAATAGTAACACCCCCTACCATTCATATTATGCCATCTCGTCAGCTCGTAACTATAGTTGTTCTTCATACAACTTACAGTTATTGATGTAGGAGTTCAACTTAGTAATGAACCAATAAAGAAAAATCAAAGAGTTAAAAAAAGGTTGTCCTGAGTCTCCTGTATTGTTTAGCATATACAGTACATTGCTCTTGCTACACAAACAAAAATAAATCAATTTCATTCTTCACTCATTAATAATAAATTCTATTTTTCATGTACCTCACTAGCAGTGACGATCTCAGATCCGGAGACTGAGGAGGAGGCCAAAGACAATGGCAAGAAAAGTGTAATTTAAAACTAATTTTAAAATTAATGACAAGATTCTAAGCACCACATTGTTCGCAGACGACCAAGTAATATTTAGGAATTCAGAGGATGAATAATTAATTATATATTTTAATTATATTACAATGAATTAAACAAAAAGTAAAAATAACATGAGAATCTGAGAAAAAAAACGAAAATAATTACTTATCAAAAAATACCACTTAAAATGTAAAATAACTAACAATAATAAACCGATATAACAGTGAGTAATTTCGATTATTTGGTATTTGCCGTCTTATTGTCAAAGAAATTAAATTAATAAGAAATTGAAAGGGTTCTATAGCATGTATGGAACAATAAGGGGAAAACTAAAACATACGATTTAAAAAATAACAAAACTGAAGTTTTATAGAATTATGGCGGTACCAATGTTGGTATGTGCATGTGAAAACTAACCTAGTAACAGATCCGATATAAGATAGAACGAAATTGTAGAAATTAATTTTTACCTTCATTGGACGCGAAACAAATTCAAGATATAAGAGATTAATTTAAAATATTTAACCTAAAGAATAAAATACAGAACCTAAAAAGTCAACTTATATGAACATATACAAAGAATGTCACGCAATAAATTATCATAGGTTATATTTTATTGCATTGTAAATCTAAAGGAAAATGTATTGGCCGTCCATGAACAAGGTGGAAGAACTCGATCTCTTCAAATGAAAACAGGTGCAGGCCTTAATTTAATTTTTTTCTCGGAGGAGGGCCCGCAGGCAAGTACCACAGCCTTAGGCTTATTATACAACCTTCTTATATTGGAATGATTGTTGAAGTCCATACCATTTAGCATCGCTCTTCAAGCACATGATTCACTGCATGGTGCCATCGCATCTATTCAGCCACAGCATCTAGTTCTGACTGGAGACCTGATCCTCCGCCTTCCTGTGACGTGTTCTGCGGCCTCCTCAGATCAATGGCATCTGTTCGCAACTCATGTGCCTGAATCTGCTGCATCCTTAACCAGAAGAACATGTCGCAGTCGATTCAACGACTCACCAAGGCGCTATCTGTCCGAAGGAGCTACACTATTTCGGTCACCAACAGTCCGCTTAAAAGTCCCTGCGGCTTCACTGGATATGTACAGCTCCCGCAGACAGATGCCGCCTATAGGCAGATCCTGGAACCATATCCGCCATGTTCTCCTGGTCATCTGTAATTATTAAGATGATTAATGACATGATACTAATGAAGGCGAAATGAGCCCGAGGTTCAACGCCGAAAGTTACCCAGCAATTCTGCTTCAAATAATTGAGGAAAAAACTCAGAAAAAACACCAACCAGGTAACTTGTCTCAATCAGAATTTGAACCCGGGCCCGCTCGTTTCACTGTTAGCCGTTACTCCACAGCAGTGGACGTTACAATTACTCTTAAATAACTAAAGTTTTTGAGAATTCATTGTGTTTACAAAATTCATAAACTCTTACAATTTACAAATAAAGTTAATGGTCCTGGAATATCGATTATGTAACATTGGCCCTACAGAAGAATTTGTGGAATAACCTTCAAAAAAAGAGTTCTAAAGGACACTGAAAACATTGAGACTCTCGATCAGCTGTTCGCAAGTCCCCAAATTCACTGGCAAAACATTGGTCAAGATAAAATCTTTCATCTCATTTCTTCAATGCCAAGAAGGTGTCGAGCAGTACTGAAAGCAAGAGGTGGTGCTACTCGTTATTAATGGCAAAAGTTTTGTGTGGAGTTGAGAAAAACAGCAGTATTGTAAAGACTTCAAACCATTGAGATTTTAAAACTTTCATCTTTTCATTCTAAGAACAGGTTATGCGTGTTTTTAACATTATTACACACTTTCATACCATGTAGAATGTTTTTCTATACATAAATAATACATAACACTTGCATGTCATGTAGTATGTCATTGAGAATTAAATGAAAAATACTGTGTTCCTTAGACAATTTTGAGTATGTAATATGGGGGGGGTCAGTAGCAAAGGGGTATAAATGCACTTAAGTTATTTTTTAGAAAATTTGTTGAAAGTACTTAGGATTTCGTAAATTCCGTGAAATTACTTATTTCAATTTTAGTGAGTGATGTGGTTAAAAGATAATCTTTGCCACTAAAATTTTAGATGCTTTAGCTTGCCCTGTATGCACTTAACTCATGTTCTTAGAAATGTCACTTATACTTCCTTTGCTTTTGATCCCCTCAAATGTACCAATATAACAAATTTTAAGGCCGGTTTAGCTTGTCTGAAGCATAACTATGAAGTAAGAACAAATGACACCCAATGTAGTGTAGAAAAACGACAAGTTTATATTGAAGAAGCCACAAGCTGTGAGCTTCACCTCCCCTTCTCTAAATCCAGTGATGAATAACTGCAATTCACGAACGATTCCAGGTTGAATATCAGTACGTAACAACAACTTCCGAACAAGCACCGCTGTTTCATTGGATTCTTCTACTGTAGCTTGAGAGACCCAAGAAATCAAAAATAGATTAAATAAAGCATAAAAAGTGAACAGAATGGCGACAGAAATATACACATATTCACTGTAACTGTAACTGGAATTTGAAACTACCTTGGAGAGACAAAGCAAATAATAAAGAGTGTTAATAGTATCTATGAAAATCCAGAAACTGACAAGTAGAAGAAAGAACCCAAAAGTGGAGTCAATTTGTCGCACAATGTCAAAAAGTTTATCGTGAACCAGTCTAAGTTCGTGAATTCGGTCCAGCGCACTGCTCTTGGTTATTGGGGCTGCATTGTCAAAAGCTTTCTCGAGATCAATGATGCAAACTTCATTTTGTACATAACGTATTACTGAGATTTCACTGCTTAGTTTTGATAAAGATGGGGCTTTCATTAGAGAGTTCAAATACTGATACCTTTGCTTTGTATCCAGAGCTAAAGCAACAAAAGTAGTAGTAATTACCACAAATACAGCATAACACAATTGAATTACAACCGCTATATAAGTTTTTAAATGGTAACTGTTTACGTACATTACTGTAACTGAAAGAAGAAATAAGAAGCTGAAATTAGTTGCAAGATGTATTATTATTAATTTTCTTCTTCGAGTGTACATTCTGCTTGCTTCATTCCTCTTGTATAGTGTCAGATCTATTTCTGAGAGTTTCGAACAAATCTCAGGAAAATTAAGCTTCTTGACAGTTGAAAACACAAGTTGCACACATATCGTTGTTAAATATATGGCCAAGCCGTGCAGAAAATTTAAAAATTTGAACGTCGCCGGAATATTTCCGTTGTATTCGAACAAAAGAAAGAGAATAAAATTTGAAAAATTAAAGCAGATCAGTATTACACACCAACACAGAGATAGACGAGTATATAGTACTAGAGGCTCTCGTTCATTCTTATTTTTGTTACTGAAAAATGAGTAAGGTGCTAGTCCACATATCTTAAATAAATACGACACAGGTCTATAAGCTGAATAAATAGTTTCCATCGCCTTAAAGTGTATCTATGTTAGTAATAAAACTTAATTTCTGAGGCGAAAACTTCGAAAGAGCTGCAAGAAAGATCTTTTCTCACAAAGAAAATAAAGTTAACTGAAGTGAAGCATGGAGGCAATGAAATACAAACGAATTGCGTTCCGACTTGATTAATATGGACAAAAATAAAACTGCGTCATATACACCAAGCAATTAATGTAACATAATGTGAAACTTGTTACCATGTCACACGTCAAAAATAGTAATACGAGTAATGCCACTGCATTTGTCATATACTTCTCTTTTAAATCAATAGAAGCGACACCATTTCTCTAATGTTTACAGTAACAAACGACAATATTAATACTAACAATAATGATAATAATAATGTAGCAGCAGCAGCAGCAGCAGCAGCAGTAGTAGTAGTAGTAGTAGTAGTAGTAGTAGTAGTAGTAGTAGTAGTAGTAGTAGTAGTAGTAGTAGTAGTAGTAGTAGTAGTAAATATCAAGTATTAAACTCTGACGCCCGTTGAGGTTCGAAATTGTTCATGATAATCTTCTTCTATCATCGCACTTTCTTCCTAACAAGCAGTAAAAATCTTAATCTTATATCATCTACTTATAAAATGCTACCTCTTTTGTCATCTTCCAAGTTTGAACTTCTTCTGTAGTAGTATTAGCAATAACAGTAGCAGCAGTACTAGCACTACTAGAGTAGGCCTCCTAGCAGTAGTAGTAGTATTCGCAGTAGTACTAGAAGCAGTAGCAGCAGTAGTATTAACAGTAGTATCAGTAGGTACTAGTAGTAGTATCAGTAATATTAGTACTAATATGAAAAGTACTAGCAGTAGTAGTAGTAGTGGTAGTATTACTAGTAGTAGTTTAGTACTAGTGGTGGTAGTAGTAGTGCTAACTGTGGTAGTACTAATAGTAGAAAGACTAGTAGTAGTAATAGTAGTAGCAGATCTAGCAGTAGTAAAACTAGAAGTAATAATAGTAGCAGTAATATTAGTAGTAGTGGTAGTATGCTAGTAGTAATGGTGGTACTGTAGTAGTAGTAGTAGTAGTAGTAGTAGTAGTAGTAGTAGTAAACGAGGCTAGCCTTCCGTCATAATATTACGTCGCGCTACATTGGTATTCTCTGAGAGCGCTGTATTGTTGAGTTTAGTTTAAACAAAAGTAGTAGGACTAATAACAGTAGTAGTGGGACTAGTAGTAGCAGTACTATGACGTAGCAGTAACAGCATTTCTTTTAATTATGTTTTTAAACTGCAAAGTTTATTCATAGTCGAAATTCAAAATGGCGACGAATTTTGTCTGGACTCATGTATAGGGGACAGCCTTATTTTACGTGACATAAATCAACGACACGGCACTCAAGCTTCACTTCCCTCCCGAAGATAGTCATGTTAACTCATCCGAGTTTGAACCCGTGGAACTGCATAACGAGTTGCGCTTTTTGAACTGCATTTTCCAAAATTCCTGTGCACTTTTAAGTAAATCTATTAGATTTTTATGTTCCTTTTTGATCCAATATGCACCAAATCTCACACCCATCTATTAAATGCAATACCGTACATGAAATATGATCAGCACAGTTAGTTTTGTCCGCTTTTCGATAGTTAGCTACAGAATAAAATTCGTTTAAGGATATAACTTCCAAAACTTCTTTGTTGCACTTACAAAATAATCTCTGTTAATGTATTATTCAGCTGTTAAAATATTGGAGATATACTATAGATTCCATTTAAATGGTTAATTGCCTATACAATTATCGCACTTGATTCGGGTTCTTTTCTCCCAAGTGTATTGTTCCAAAAGTGTTGTCTTGACATTCGCAACATGATCCTACATTATAGCGATGAAATATCGCTTCATTCGATAGCAAAGATATCACAACAGTTTTCAGTATTCACAACGTTCCACTGTTCCAGATTCTCTGAAAAGTTTGCTACTTGCTATTAATACTAAATCGTTAATACCAGTATTATTTTCCCAACAGACTACCGGCTTCTGAATTTCCTCTTGAGAAACTATGTGCTATGCTTCAATAACTATTCAGCATTCACAACGTTCTATCTTTCTAGTTTCTTGATAAGTATTTGGCACATTCTGTTCATATCAAACGTTAATACCAGTATTATTTTCCCAGCAGACTACCGGCTTCTGAATTTCTTCTTGAGGGACTATGTGCTATGCTTCAGTAACTATTCAGCATTCACAACGTTCTATCGTTCTAGTTTCTTGATAAGTATTTGGCACATTCTGTTCATATCAAACGTTAATACCAGTATTATTTTCCCAGCAGACTACCGGCTTCTGAATTTCTTCTTGAGGAACTATGTGCTATGCTTCAATAACTATTCAGCATTCACAACGTTCTATCGTTCTAGTTTCTTGATAAGTATTTGGCACATTCTGTTCATATCAAACGTTAATACCAGTATTATTTTCCCAGCAGACTACCGGCTTCTGAATTTCTTCTTGAGGGACTATGTGCTATGCTTCAGTAACTATTCAGCATTCACAACGTTCTATCGTTCTAGTTTCTTGATAAGTATTTGGCACATTCTGTTCATATCAAACGTTAATACCAGTATTATTTTCCCAGCAGACTACCGGCTTCTGAATTTCTTCTTGAGGAACTATGTGCTATGCTTCAGTAATTTTATGAAGGCTGCTCCGAATTTTGGTGTGTAATGATGGATCAAAGTTTTGTTGCTGACTGTAATTCAGATAGGAAGCTCTCTGTCTTATCTCTGACAGTATTCCATCCAGTCCTCAAGCGCAAAGCCATTATGTTGCCTGTCAGTTCATGCAACACACAACGATAAGAAACCTTGCGATATTGAATATGTCATGAATAATAAAGTGGATTCTCTCAATGGACACATTCGCTAAATTAATATGAAGAATGGTCAAACTATTATCTTTATCTTTCCTGACAAATACGTAAACACATGTCGTGTTATAATCTATTAAGGTGATAGACAAAAGCTCATACAGGTTTAAAAACATGACCGCCCATAATAAGCGCTTATGTGTTTAGGTAAAGGGCTAGAAAATCTTCGGTAATAGGTTGTGAAATTTTTCATTAATAGCTTCAGCAAGGAATTTTGCAACACAGTAATGTTTCGTATATGTTTAAAAAAGGAAGAATCATTTTGTTATCTTGATACAAAAAAAAAACAAAATTTTAGATCTTACTTGTAAAACAAACCTACGTTCTAAGTGTAAATACACGGAAGTAGTGTTAGTGGATGGAACTTTCTGAGTATACCCAAATATATTTTATCAACTACACGCCATTCACATGTTCAACATGGAGCGTTATGTTCAAGTTGTATTTTGTCTTTTACGTTCCAAATTTGAATCGTAGTGCTTTATGACAGAACTGTGTTTATCTTACGGACTAGACTTTGCCCCAGAATGTTATTGGACTTCGAATTAGAAGTTCATATAGCATTTCAAAGCAATTTTTCTCAAGGAATGATAAAAGGTTGTTTCCATTTAGCTCAATCATGGTATAGACATATTTGTGAAATCGGAGTGAGAGGGCTTTACGAGAATGGGAGCACTGAAATTTCTGTTTGATTAAAGATGTTCTTAAAATTACTTTTTTTACGCTCAGACGAAGTTCAAGATGCTTTCTGTGATCTGTTCAGTAGTGTTTTGAAGCACGACAAAATTACGGAATTCACCGAGTATACAACGTGTCCACAATAATTAGACTCCAACATTTTGAAAGTCTATAACTTTTACATTTCAGATTGTACAGCTGTGATTCCAGAAGGAGCAGAAACAGAAGCTAAAAACGTTTATGTGGTAATGTTTTAGTGTGCGCAATAGCTGTAGTGGCGCTGCAACAATAGATTGTTTCTAAAATAGAGAGTCCAAACGAGCGTGCACAGGGTGTGTGGCGGTATGCAGAAACAAAATCCATTATTCAAGTGCAACGAAACTCTCGTCGTGTTTACAATAAGAACCCTCCGACATTCAAGACTGCTTCTGCAAAATTAAATTGTTAGACCGTTTTTATTTCAAGAGGATGTTGTCATTGGTAACAGTTACTTGAATATGTTGGAGATTGCCGTGCCAAAGATAACAGCCGTGCGGCCAACAATAATTTATTCCAGCAGGATGGTGTCCCATCCCACTGGAGCCTTGACGTCCGATAATTTTTAAATTACACATTATTGGATTGGCCGTTGCGGTGCAATTGCTTGACCTCCGCGTTCCCCCGACTTTACCTCACGAGATTTTTTCTTCTGGGAGTACGTCAAAGACAGAGTATACACTACAAAAGTTAATGACATAATGGACTTAAAATTCGCTTAAGAGATGCCATAAACTCTATCGCAGAAGACTGCTAACACATGGCGTGAAATCGATTATAGTGACTATAGGTTTGACATTCTTCGAACCACCGGAGGTGCCCATGTGAAAGATCACTGAACAGAATTATGCAAGTAACACTAAAAATTTGATGAGTTACGTTATCATTTTCATGTATAGTAATAGTATACACATTCTCTTTTCCACTATATTTGTTTAAAATGTTGGAGTCTCATTGTAGACATCCTGTATTTCAGATATAAAAGAAATGTAAAGTGAAACATACTTAAAAATCCAATGTCCTCAATCAAACGTGAAAAGAAAGCAGCAACTGCGGAAAGAACAGTTCATAGTTAAACATGGAATTACTATGTTTCGCAAGTCATCACTAGGGAGCTAAAAGAGTGGAATTAAAAGATTTTCCAACACAAATAAAGGGCCTAGATGTTGTTACATTGTTAACAAGTGAAGTTCTTTAAATTTTATTATATTATACTTTAGCGCTATTATCCTCTCAAAACACTTCTGGGCTCTGTTTCATGAAGCTGACAAATGAAGAAAATAATGGAATACAATCCTGTGGGAAGAAGAAGAGTTGGGAAACTGATAACGAGACGGTAAAACCGGAACAGGAAAATGTTTATAATCCTGGACAGGAAAAGAAGATATAGTTTTCCTCATCTAAGCCGCTATTGAATCGATGTGTTTATCTGAAAATATAGGGTCCCGATCAATGTGAGACCTTTTTGATCCAACAAGGACGGTATTCAATTCATATGCACGCGAAAGAGAAGTAAAAGTGAGATTCGTGTTATATATTTCCGGAAAATGGAAAGAACTTAATGGTAAACAGACATGAAATTGTGACAAAAATGGAAATGTTTTGTATTCCTTTAATAAATAGTAGATACTTTTCTGTATTAAATACTGAAATATTTTGCTTGTCTGAAGGACCTAAGTGGACTTTAAAATTTAAATACCACAGCGCGGCGCAATGTGCCACTCCCCCTTTCAGTAGCCATTTTAGAGTATCTGTGTTATAGAAATTTTCTTGGAACTTAGACAGGCAAACTATCTGACCAGTGTTAGGAAGGCTGTGACTTACTACTTCCTTAGTCCCTATCAAAGAGTTTGTAATTACAAACTCTTTGGTCCCTATTTACACTAGCTCAATGTCGTTCGACTTATAGCGCGGGCGCATGCGCAGTACGGATTTCTTTCCTTCCCTTTCGACATCTGCTGGGTAGAAGCTGTTTCTATTTCTGTGCGACATTTCCGTAGGTGGGTCAGCCGAAATCACGCGATAGGACCCGAACATGGTTCGGAAAAGCAGTAGCAGACAACTTTTAATCAGCTGTTTCTCTGTTTCCGCGCGCTTTGTAGCATCATGTCAGAGTGGAACAAAAACCAAGTAATGAAATTAATCGAGCTTTACGAGGAATGTCCATGCTTATATGACATCAGAAATAAGGACTATCACAATAGGATTCGGAGGGAAAATGCACTAGAGTTTATTTGTAAAAATTTGGAGTCTGTTCGACCCAATACTATTCCCTCCAACATCAAAACAAAAATAAAGAACATCAGGAGGCAATATGCAAGAAAAAAATTAAACTTTCAATTCATTTTAATACAATAAATATCTATTGGACAATTTTGTTCCAGTTTGAAATCTTTACTGAGAACATGGAATAACCAGAGCCTTGAATAACCCTTTCTCCTGCGTTCTGGATATCCGTTTCCTTTCCCAGTCTCTCTTTGTTTTTTTTTTTTTTTTTTTGCTTCTCATTAGTGCAAGCTAACGAAACATTTGAAGCTGCAGAAGCTAAAACAGCTACATTTTTTAATTAAAATCCATTCTGTTCATTTAAAAGGCTCACCACATCACTCACACGTTGCTCGAGCTCAACAACTAACCTCGAGTAGCAGACGAGAAATCTGCCAAGAGTGAACGGTGATACTACATTTAGCCGACAGAAAGCGCTTGATATAGGACATTGCTTGACAACTTGCGTCGACTTGTGGTCGAAAAATCTGCCAAGTGTAAATGGTGATGCTACATATAGCCGACAGAAAGCGCTTGATGTTGCGCGACAAATAGCAAGTGTAAAGGGACTTTTATGGATTTGGAGAACATTGAGTGCACTGTATGAAGTGAGATAGTAGATAAATAGTTCTATAACTTTAAACGTCGTTTTCCGTAACTTACATTTTTCAATGCCTATGTACTTTTTCTCTGCAACCATTAGGAATAAAAATATGAAATTCTCCACACAAGCTTAAAATTGTATTATCTATAATTCCCTTCAACAAAAGTTTGTTAATATTTGTGAGTTTTATACAATAAAAAACTTAGAAAAAATATATATAAAAAAGTGTTTCATACCTAATATGTTTTAAAAAATAACAAAGTCTACATAAAATATTTAATTGCAGGGAAATGTTACTTTATGTATTAGTAACACATGTGCACAGTTTTAGATTTATTGATTTAGCAAATTTTTAGAAAAATATACATTTTTTTAATTTCTTAATGAAAGTTTTGAAAAATAAAAACTATTATTATTAGAATTCTGAAAAAAAAAATGAAGGTAAAGAAAACCATGCTTTAAACTAATATTTCAAATTTCAAGGTCCTAGTTCAAAAATGTGAAAGTTATAGGCAATTCAGTAACATAATGTTATTTCTCATCCGTCGCCCTTAAGGGGTCAGGTACAGCTTACAGCAGTAAAATGTTTGGAAATATTTAACATTTTTTTCCTCCATTACTGTACATTTTACAATAATGAAAATTGGTATGTGTAAAACACTGTCCTTCTCTATATGAAAAAAACAATATCTTTACGATTAAAAAAAATATTTATATATTTTTTAATTCAAAATGGTGGCAGTTCACTGTACAGTGATGAAGCGTTTTCCTCATAACTCATAAACTTGTTAACTTTTTCATGTTTTCTCTCTTTTATTTTATTTCTGAAACTCATATTTACAGTATCATGCTCTTTCAACTACATTACTCAATAAATATTTTTTTTTATTTTGTGTTAGAAGAAAATACTGATATTTGACCATTTTTTTTAATGAATTTATTTTTATCAGATAATCTATCCAAGGTACACAAGTGATCTTGCATCATAATGTAGATATGACACGCATAAATACACACAAAAAATTCCATCACAGAATGTTGGATAGTTTTTTACTTATGTGGGGAACGCTTCAACACTGCACAGTGAACTGAATTTTGAAAAAAAAAATGTAAATAATTTTTTTTAATCGTGAAAATATTTTTTCATATAGCAGAAGGACAGTGTTTTACACGTACTAATTTTCAATATTGTATATGATACAGTAATGGAGGAAAAAAAATGTTGAATATTTCCAAAATTTTACTGCTGTAGGCTGTACTTAACCCCTTAAATCTGAATCAGAAGGCTTTAGGAAAATGTTAATTAATTCCTTATTCACGCCAAATTTAACTCTGGAAATAGCACAATTGGTCCTTATTTGTGGATGGGTTTCTCCTATCCGTCATCTGTAATCAATTTATTCGTCTTCATACAAAATGATCATTACCATCGATACAAAGAGAAAAGGTACCTATCATCTTCTCACATAATCAACTCCTATAGATTATCACAGGGTGTATTTCCATAAACAAGTCCCCAAAGGATTCCTGAAGTCGGTGCCAGCGCCTGCGTCTACAGGTGTAGCACAAAATGAATGATAATGAGAAATACCAACGAAGACATCGAGGCGGATATGAAATTCCTTCCATGATGCGCTCTCATTGTGCGATCTTACACGTACGTTAATAAATGGTAACGCTTTATATAAATGATTCGTGACGGAACGTAATCACAAAGCAGGGAAGAAAAATGTTCTACTAGATACCGCACTGAGAAGTCTCATTAAATTGTCGTTACAGTTACTCATCGTAAAAGCCACGAGATTTCTTCATAACTGGCATTAAAAAGTCCAGCGCTACAATTCTTTCCGCACGCATTCTCCATATCTCACAAGCTGAGAAATTTACTCGCCTTTTTCCAGGCAAAAAGCTCACAGCAAAGAGTTAACGACCAGTAAGTAGAGCCAACAAACCGACATGCGTAAGCAAAAGAAGCATTTTAAAGGCAAATAAATGATTATATGGTGCTAACTGAGCATTGGTGGAATTAATGTGACAACACAAACTGAAGAATTCAGAAAATACCTCTTCCACAGCTGCTCTGTTCACCAGAAATCTCAAATAATTTACCGTAGATCGAACTGTATTATAAAAATTAAGCTACTATGAAAACTGACAAAATATACTAAGGTAAATGCTTCTAATATTGCGCACTTAGTGGATTTGTATCCTTAGATACTCATTTTTGAGACCAATATAAAAACTATATTTATGAAACGAAACTCTTGAATCTTAAGTTCACAATAATATGAAAAAAAGTTACAAAAATGAAATATTTGTTCTTTGCAAAAATACTTCTTTGAAAAGTTGTGAACGCGCAATCTTACAAGCACTGTCCTATAAGACTGTGAGCGTTGTCCTGTGAGATTGCGCGTCAACACATGCCACATTTAAAAAGTCCAACGCCTTCGTAGCTTGAACAATCTTCATGCCACCACTGTTTGCACCCACTACACTGCACCCAGTCCTCAGAAATTGGTTCTTCATAGACTTCGTCACAATCAGGACAGAAAATATTTCCTTCTGAAACTGTCCGATGTGATGAAGTTGACGCTGATGGATTGTAGTAATTGAAACTCTTCCTGTATTGTTTAATGTTGCACGACTTTTTTGTTGTAGCTGAAGAATCACTAGAACTGGTGTTTTTGCATTATTTCTTGTTGCTAGAAGTTTTCATTGTTTCTAGAAGTGAGTTCTTGTACGGATAGGAACAGAAAATCTCAGATTTCTTTTTTAAATTCGTTTCCATTTCTTTGACTCCGTAACGAAGAGATCATAGCTGGTGAAATTAGTGCCTGTTCAATAATCTCAGGTTGAACTGCTAAGGAAATGTATCTCTATTTTCGTATGCTTTTATCATTTTTGATTATTGTTCAACTTTTCTCTAACATTTCTTGGGTAAATATTAATTTTCTGTCTGATTTCCTAACATAGGACGAAGTCATGACACACGTGAGTAGAAAGCTGCAAGAAATAATATTTCATTTTTAAAAACTGGTTGTATGAGAAGATGTGCTTCAATGCGCAATCTTAGAGGATTCTACATAGTTCTGCATTGTAGTCAATACATGCCAGGAGTGTTTACTTAGGCAAACAGGAAAAAGTGCATAACGTTGGATATGTATTTGTCTAGCAGTGGCGGCTCCTGCATATTTCTTAAGAGGAGGAAAGAAGTTAACAGCACTAAATGACACCTTCTTGAATGAAACATGCTACAAATTAGCCTACATGCATACATGTAAGACCAGGTAGTGTTGGGGTTGGCCTTCCCTTCTGTATAACAATAATCTGTTCTTGTGAACTGAGTTTCCTAAATTGTCCAAAATATATTATGTTTTCACTTCCATTCATTGTTGAATAATTGCACAAATTAACAATTACAAGGAAATTCACAACCTCGTAGCATTTTTCGAGCACACTACAGCATCACACGTGTTGGAAGAGACTAGCTACTAACTCGTAACCGGAACCGTTTTACGGAAATGGAAATGGGAATGGGAAATAATCTGAGGAAAGCGAGAACACTGCACCCACCCACGTGGTCTGTGTTGCCACATGTAGGCTACATTTTACAAGTTCAGTATCACATGCTTTTGAAGAATGTCAGTTTTTGTAAAGTGATACTATCATTATTGTTCAAAGCTGCCGGTGGCCGATTAATTTTTTATGTTAAAAATGATGTAGTTTGGAGTACCTACTTTCGGTTTCAAATATATTTATACAAAACTGACAACTTGACTGTTGCCCTGTCTAGTAAACAATGAATAGAAGTGAATTTCAGGGTCCAACTACGTAAAACTACTTCCTCTTTGTTTTACATAAACCCGACTTTAACTTTCAAATATCCACGACAGTTTCAAACCATGAATAGTAGCCTATATAAAGTGCAATGAATAATATTTTTGATTTATAATTAAAAAAAAAAGTTTACATGGTGTCTTTCATAGCGTTGCGTTAAAACTGTTTTTGTTGTGTCTCCTCCTAGATGTGTTATAGTCCGGTTGAATGCAACATCGTTAGGTGGCAGCGGTAGCGAGCTAGCTCCACGACCAGTCGGTTTCTATTTCCTGCCCATGACTGATTCAGAGGAGGATCTCCTCCCTCTCCGTTCATTTACTTGCTTTAAAACTCTGCTTCTTTCTCCGGCCGATAGTGCGCTGTTGTCTATGTGTGTTAACTGCAGTAGAGGAGGAATGGAGTGCCTTTCCTCTACACAGACAATCTCGCATCTTTCTCACAGTTTTCTACAGCACATGAGCGCGCGTCGTTTAAAACTCGATCAACCGAGTTTCTCTTATAGCTGTGAACTTAAAAATTATCGAATCTTCCTCGAATTTCAAGGCACATATTTTATTTGGTATTTACTTTCAAAAGAAGAAAATGTGAGGAGGACGTTCCTCCCTTCCCTCCCCCGAGGAACAGTCACTGGATAGACTTCGTCACAATCAGGACAGAAAATATTTCCTTCTGAAACTGTCCGATGTGATGAAGTTGATGCTGATGGACTGTCGTAATTGAAGCTCTTCCTGTATTGTTTAATGTTGCACGACTTTTTTGCTGTAGCTGAAGAATCACTAGAACTGGTGTTTTTGCATTGTTTCTTTTTCCTAGAAGTTTTCATTGTTTCTAGAAGTGAGTTCTTGTACGGATAGGAACAGAAAATCTCAGATTTCTTTTTTAAATTCGTTTCCTTTTCTTTGACTCCGTAACGAAGAGATCATAGCTGGTGAAATTAGTGCCTGTTCAATAATCTCGGGTTGAACTGCTAAGGAAATGTATCTCTATTTTCGTATGCTTTTATCATGTTTGATTACACTGATAAACAAGTGGTAGATATCTGAAGTGATGTTTACTGTTTCTAATGTAGTTTTTCATGCTGATTTCAAATCTGAAAATCGTTTTGCTCTATCACGTCAGGTTTTGAAATTACCGACGAAATTTCATTTTTACATGGAACGCAGTCGAATTGCTTTGTCTTTTTCGTTATTCTTAATGCAATGCTGAAAATTTCGTCGTTTGTGTTCTGTTACATTAATATACTTTCATTTGTTTCTTTTTTACTTATTTTCGTTGACAATGACAGTGGACGGTGGATATTACGGCATCCAGAGGTTGTAGAAATTCATCAGAAGTGTTTTGCTACGTGTGCGGCTATGTAATAGACAAATCCCATCGGAAGACTTTTACGCCATTTGTGAAGAAAGCATATGAACTATACTTTGATTCGAAGGTGGATAGTAGTAAGTCGTAGGCACCACAGTTCATCTGCTCGACCTGTGCATGCAACTTGCGCGGTTGGTTAAGTAAGGAAAAGAAGATCAACCATCTGGTATTTGGAGTTCCTATGATATGACGTGAATGAAGCAACCACATCACAGACTGTTATTTCTGTTTGGCAAACGTCACTTCTCCTCCAAAACTCGTGCATCTGTAAAGTAACCTGACGTTTCTTCAGTTTCTAAACCAATTCCATATGATCCCATCACTTGTACAATACCAACAGCATCTGCAGAATACACAGTTACTGAAGAAACGCAAGAAGAGTGTCCTCTTTCATCTCCTGCCAACGACTCAGACTCTGATTACTACCAACCTGGAGAATATATTTATTTGATGAATAATGTTACACTCATACGGAATCATGCGCTCTCATACGGGACCTGGCACTAACGAAAGGTCAAGCTGAACTGCTCAGTAGGTCTTAAAGAATTTAATTTCCTTGCACAACGAATTCACAGTTTCGGCACAGACACAAAGAACTTTTAAAGTTCTTTGCAATGAGTGACACTATTTGCTACTCCACGGACGTTCAAGGTTTTATGTCAAGTCTCGGGGTGGAACACAGTATTGAAGCATGGCGACTATTCATAGACTCATATAGGACAAGTTTGAAGGCAGTATTATTACACAACGGAAACAGAAATGCTTCAGTACTGGTTGCAAATTCTACGCACCTGAAAGGGACGTACGATACCATATCTCTACTTCTTAAAAAAATATACGCTATCGCAAGTACAATTGGCGTATCTGTGGTGATTTAAAAGTTATCACAATTCTCATGGGAATGCAGACAGGGTACACCAAGTACTGCTAATTCATCTGCGAGTGGAACAGCAGAGACAGAAAGAACCGCTATATAAAGAAAAATTGGCCAGTCAGAGATAGAATGCAGACAGGAAATAAAATCGTCCTTCGTGTGCTGTTGGTTGAGCAGGACAAAGTTATTATGCCACAGCTTCATATGAAGCTGGAGCTCACGAAGACTTTCATGAAGGCACTAGACAATGACTCAGATGCTTTTGGGTACCTGTGTAACAAATTTCCGAAGTTGAGTTACGAGAAAATGAAAGAAGGTGTGTTCATAGGTCCACAAATAAGGAAGATCATTGCTGACAGCCACTTCCAAGACTTGCTGGATGATACTCAAAGAGATGCAAGGGTGGAATTGAAGTCAGTCGTAGACAATTTCCTTGCAAATAATAAATCAACTGACTATATGAATGTTGTGCAAAAGTGCATCAGTGCGTACAGACAGCTAGGTTGCAACACGTCCCTCAAAATGCATCTCCTCGACTCACATCTTGATTTCTTCCCCGAGAACCTAGGTTTAGTCAGCGACGAACATTATGAACATTTTCATTAAGACATCTCGGTGATGGAGTCACTCTATCAGGGTCGATGGAAGTGCAGCGATGTTGGCTGACTACTGCTGGACGCTTGAGTGCAACATGACAAATGCTCAGCACAAATGAAGTATATTCTATATATGTACATATGTATTTTACATGTGTATTATACCTTCAACTATGTTATTATTATAATTATGTGCCATGTGGCACATTTGCTTCATTTTCTTAGCTAAAGCCATGTTCATTATTACTCCATGTAGCAATAAATGCTCTACTGAAATTCCTGTCTGTGAGTTCTTAAACATAATGGATGATGTCGTATATCTCAATAGAGATAGAGACAAATGGTTTGCATATTCGGAATCAGCATGTTCCAGTTGTCTTAGAACGCTTGTTGGATACCAAGATATCCACCGAAAATGTTATTTTGTTATTCAGTGTTATTGTTCAACTTTTCTCTAACATTTCTTGGGTAAATATCAGTGGCGGCTCGTGAACTTGTGGATTGGGAGAGCTGCAGTAGATTTTGGTACATACAAATTTCACTTCTTGATACCATTACTAATAAGTATAGGACAAAAATAAATGCAATACATATCGAAAAACCAAAACTTTCTGACTTAGTTGGGAGAAGTCTGTGGCATCATTTGCTTTAAAAAACAAATACCATCGATTTCAGTCTGAATTTCTAATCGGCAGACACTCAACTTGCAATCTACCAGTTCATTCTGAATTGTCTTAGAATTACCTTTAATCAGTGGCATGTTCCAAATAATTTTTGAGAGGCTCGTTTAGATTACTCACTGACTGTAGCAACCCAAGAAATACACCAGAGTCCTTCGAATCGTTTTTTTCATCATGTTCCCTAAGGGGAAGTTCATATTGGCCACAAAATTTGATACAATCAATATTTTTTTAAATAATTTCAGGATTTTTTCTCACTTCTTGATTATGTTTGAGAATGTTTATTCTGTTCGTTTCACTTAATTGCGCAGCAATATTAGTTTTGCTTAACATAGCCAATGAAACAACATTTTTCAGGTGAGATTGCGAAGATTCGTGCTTTTTAATTTTTAGGGGCTAATGCCCTAAATCTGTCACACCACTCCTAGTCTATGCGGTATCACCACCGAAGAGGAGGCAACCACAAATGCTCAGCGTAAATTTCATTGTTATACTTACTTGCACATGTGCACTATTTTCGCTGGATGAAGCTTGAGTAAGATTTAAGTCGGGTAACGAACGACCCTTTAATTTTACTTCATTGCATCAATTTTCTCCGCAAGGGAAAGTTGAGAAAAATAAAATTAATATTCTGTAATTCATACACACTCATGCTTGCACATTTGCACTGGTTAAGTTAAGGTACTAAAACGTCACACCAAAGCAACACTCAGATATACTGATAGTCAACAATTTTGTAAAACTGGAAAAGAAGCCTCTTTCGTACTTTACGTGGTGTATGAAAAGGATTATACTCGTGCAATCATTTCGAGTTAAGGCAAATATTAGGTTCTGCTGGAGACTGGATATACTTACTTACTGGCTTTTAAGAAACCCGGAGGTTCATTGCCCCCTCACATAAACCCGCCATCGGTCCCTATCCTGAGCAAGATTAATCCATTCTCTATCATCATATTCCACCTCCCTCACATCCATTTTAATATTATCTTTCCATCTACGTCTCGACCTCCCTAGAGGTCTTTTTCCCTCCGGCCTCCCAACTAACACTCTATATGCATTTCTGGATTCGCCCATACGTGCTACATGCCCTGCCCACCTCAAACGTCTGGATTTAATGTTCCTAATTATGTCAGGTGAAGAATACAATGCATGCAGTTCTGTGTAGTGTAACTTTCTCCATTCTCCTGCAACTGGATATACAGTATACGCAATAATAAGGCAAAAGATAATATTAATTTCGTTATATTAACTCGATAAGATTCTACAACAATAAGTATGTGAAGAGAAAATAAAAATGTTGTCATCAAGTTTCAAGGTAATAGAGAAACCGTTTGACGTAGCATTACAATAGCGGTGTGGGAGCGGAGGAAAGATCTTCCCTTCTCGTCTGGCTCTGCAAGCCACTGCAGCGAAATATGGGTTTTAAACAGCGGCAGTTTCCCTCTGCTTCCCTTCACCTCTCTACCCCCTGACCGAGCAAGACACACTCTCTATGAACTGTCCCATCCTGCAGATCCCAGGACGAATTTGAATGCCGCGTCAATTCCAGTACAGTAGACGCGCAAAAAGATCATGCATAAGATAATAGTACATATTCCCGGCCAGATGAAATATAAAGCAATTTACCAATAAAAGCTGTAACAATTCTTCTACAAATTAAAATAAATATTATTTTTATTTTCCTGTCAAAGCAGGAGTGCTGCAGCTACGCAGCTCTTATGGACGAGCCGCCCCTGGTAAATATTAATTTTTCTGTCTAATTTCCTAACATAGGACGAAGTCATGACACACGTGAATAGAAAGCTGCAAGAAATAATATTTCATTTTTAAAAACTGGTTGTATGAAACGATGTGCTTCAATGTGCAATCTTAGAGGATTCTACATAGTTCTGCATTGTAGTCAATACATGCCAGGAGTGTTTACTTAGGCAAACAGGAAAAAGTGCATAACGTAGGATATGTATTTGTCTAGCAACAGTAAACATGCATGCAGGTTTACATCGTTGGAATTGTTAAATAAACATAACCTTCTTCATATGTAAATTTATAAGAGGATCTGGGTAAAATCAATTTTTACCTAAATTCACCAATTTTATAAATCCACTTTCACACAAACAATTTACACCATACAGCTATACCTCACAAACAACTTCTCTCGACGGAACGACGGGAATTAACAATGCTGCCAACTATAAAAATATGACACTGCGCAATCTTAGAGACTGCGCAGCCTTAGGTGCCTTTATCTTAAATATATTAATTAGAAAACAATTTCATTTGAATTTGTGTTTAGAAACACTTCAACAGAGTAAAAATGATTTTTAAATAACCAATCATGACATGTTACTTTAAAACTTTTGGCAGGTAAATTTTAATAGGCCTATTATTGATTGAGAAGTTTATTATATTACTAGCCATACCCGTGCGTTTCGCTGCAAGTCTTGGTATAAATAAATATCACTGTCTTAAATCTGTTATATTTCCAAATACTCGTACAGCTTTGTTATTATTAGTGAATAGGCCTAATTATAACCCGACCAGAATGTTATTACCTCTGACTTGAAGGCGTTGCTGTTTGTATACACTACGTCTGAGTCACGACACAGATGTGTTCCGATTTCTGTCACGGGTAATAACATTCTGGTCGGGTTTTACTTTATTATAGTTATAAGTCGTTTGTTCCTGAATGATTTTCAAATTTTTGTTTAGAAGTATGGATGTAACTTATTACCACGCAATACACTCTGGAGTAGTTCAATTAATTCTATTTTAAGCTTAGTATTACGTTAGATCTAAGAGCATCTGAAATAGAATATATTTGTAAGAATTGAGGATTGTTCTCTCACAAGCAAACATTCTGATGGGGGAAGATAAAAATGTTAATTTTTTTTCTTCCACCATGTTAATAATGTCAAAAGAAGTGCTTATACAAATTTTAGCCACTCGACCGCAATCATGAGGCCGTCCAGAAAGTGATTTTCCCTGGGGCCGTTTATTAGTATAGATAATTTCATCGCCATGAAAGAAAGTGGGGGCAGAAGCTTATTAGGATTTCCCGGTCTCTCATCCTGATAGAACCGATATTTAACATTTGTGGTGAATTTCGGTGAATTCTGGGGCACCTAATTAGTCAAATCCACTCTCATCACTTCCACGTTCGGGCTCCTTGGGATATTTTAAGATCCGAAAGAGAGAGCAGTCTGCGGAAAGCAACGGAAAGTTATAGAATTTATATTTCTCAAGAAAATTTGTAAATATGGCATGAAGTCAAAAGGAAGGTAGCAATGGCAAAGGAAGCTTTTAATAGAAAAAGGAGCATTTTCTGCGGATCGTTTAAAAAAAACTAAGGAGACTGAAGTGCTTTATGTGAAGTGTGGCATTGTATGAGGTAGGAACACGAATATTACGATGAAGTGAAGAGAAACGCATTTCAAATGTGTATATGGAAAAGAATGGAGCGTGTGAAATGGTCAAACAGTATAAGAAATGAAAATGTGTTAGAAAGAGTAGATGAAGAACGAATAATGCTGAAACTGATCACGAAGAGTAAAAGGAATTGGTTGGGCCATTGACTGGGAAGAAACTGTCTGCTGAAGGATGCACTAATGAACTGCAAAAAGGTCGGGACAGAAGAAGATTTCAGATGATAGACAACATGCGTATGCTGAGACTAAGAAGAAGGTAGAAAATAGGAAATATTGGAGAATGCTGAGTTTGCAGTGAAAGATCTATCCTTAGGGAGAAACTATGAATGAATAAACGAAGGAACAGAAAAGTTTGAGCTAGTTTGAGCGTAATATTTTTCAAAGCTTTCTCGCAACCTACAAACATCACATCTGTTGGAAGATTTAATTCTATTTCTTTCTTAATTATTTGTTGTAGAAGAAACTCACGATTTAAGTGCAGAGGTCACTTAGCGTAGAAATTCAAGGTGAGCAAGAAATGGCAAGAAATGTTTTTCTCATGAATCCCACTACAAAGAACAGTGTTCTTTTACGTACCACAAACCTACGACAAAGGCCTCCAGCTATACTTTTCTTCCGGCAGAAGCCATCCTCAGGATTTTAACCATCGCTCTCGGCGGGGTTTGAGCCCGCGAATCTCGGATCTGATGGTCAGCACTTACACTATCGAAGAACACAAAATGTGTGAGGAAAAGCTGAATTTGTGGTCATGCATAAACTCAGAGTGTTGAGAGAACGCAGACGTGGTGGAATTTGTCCCGCAACTTTGGCAATGGAAGACCTGATGTAATATGACACAAAAACGAGTTGGACCACCGCGCTCGGTGGCCAAGACTGATAATTTCCGAGTATCGGTCAAGCTGTGGCGATAATTACAAGAGACACAGGTGCTCCCGACTATTAACCCACAGGGTGGTCTCCCAGCCGGCAGGGTGCCTCTGCCTAATAACAGCTAACAAGAGGTGTGAAATCGTACCGCTTCTAAAATAAGTCACCATTTTTGTTACATATAATTGGTAGTTGCGCCGCGTTTCCATGGTAATGAGCCATTCGACACACTCAGTACGTATGGCAATGGAGAGGTAAAAACCTGTACCATTTCCGGTACCAAGGTACCTACGATGACGCATTCCATGGGCACAAGGAGTAGGTCAAACACATACTAGAAACTGATATGTATATTGATTAGGTCATCAACATCAGAATCTTCTCCTCCTCCTTGATGTTCAGCCACCAAGCCTGCTCCGTCTCAGAGATCATTCTGCCATCGGTGACGAGATCTTCCGTTGTTCCGATTGCTTTTCAGTTTGTATTGTAGTGCCTGATAGGCTAGTCTTGTTGGATACAATCTAAAAATGTGCTGATATAATTTTACCTTGTTAAGACTTATTTCTCGCTTAAGTTAAAAATGGGTAACTGCTGTGTAACTGTTTCATTTTTGATATGATCTTTGAGGCTATATATACAGAGTGATTCACGAGGATTTATCGCCACTTATGGAACTTATTTCCGAAGACATTCTGAGTAAAAAAAGTCATAAAACATGTGTCCTAATCTCAATATTTTCAGAGATACATTAATTTGAAGTTGTTCGTAAAATACCATTATTCTTTAGTTTTAAGAGTAAAAGAACATTACAGATAAAGAATGAACTATTCATGAATATGATTTCTTTAATTAGCTAATATTATGAAGCTAAAAATGTGTTGTCAATTCCATAGTTGCTTCGTACATATTTTTTTTTCGACTTTTTCAACTACAAAATTACATTCTTCTTACCAAGTTCCTAAAGTCATATGATTTGTAGTTTAACAATTTTTGTGATAAGTGCGTAAGAATAATGTAATTTTTAGCTAAAAATTGAAAAACAAAAAATGTACAAAGCAATTGACAACACATTTTTAGCTTCAGAATATTAGCCAATTAAAGAAATTATACTTATGAACAGTTCATTCTCTATTTGTAATAATCTTTTACTCTTAAAACTGAAGAAAAAAGGTATTTTACTAACAACTTCAAATTATTGTAACTGTGAAAATATTGAGATTAGGACACATGTTTATAAGACAGTTTTTGCTCAGAATGTCTTCGGAAATAAGCTCTGTAAGGGACGGTTAATCCTCGTGAATTACCCAGTTTACATTCTGAGCAAAAATGTCATAAACATTTGTCCTAATCTCAATACTTTCAAAGTTACACTAATTTGAAATTGTTTGTAAAATACCATTTTTCTTCAGTTTTAAGGGTAAAAAATATTAAAAATAGAGAATGAACTATTAAGAAGTATGATTTATTTAATTGGCTATTGCTCTGAAGCTAAAAATGTGTTGTCAGTTGCTTTGTACAGATTCCGTTTTCCAATTTTTAACTAAAAACGGCATTATTCTTACGCACTTAACACAAAAATTGATACAAATCGTATGACTTTAGGAACTTGATTCTTTAGAGCTTAATTATGCTTCCTAATGTACAGCCTTGAAGAATTTACAAGAGTGGCATGATTTGTAAGAATTGTTTTGATAAATGCGTAAGAAAATGTAATTTTGTAGTTTAAAAAAATCTGTACGAAAAAACTATGGAATTCACAACACATTTTTAGCTTTGAATATTAGCTAATTAAAGAAATGATACTCCTGAATAGTTCATTCTTTATCTGTAATATTCTTTTACCTTTAAAACTTGAGAATAATGGTATTTTACAAATAATTCCAAATTAGTGTAACTCTGAAAATATTGAGATTAGGACAAATGTTTATATGACATTTTTTACTCAGAATATCTTCGGAAATAAACTCCGTAAGGGACGGTAAATCCTCGTGAATCATCCTGTATATACATACACGGTAGTAGTGAAATAATCTTGCAGAATGAAAAGGACGATAGGGTGCATTTAAATTAATACAAAACCTATATTACTTTTGTGATTAAATGCACTGTTAATTAGAAAATTAAGTTTGAACTTTCAGCAGTCCGGCAACATCGCCGCTAATATACTATACTCGTGATACAGATGTAAGAGGTCAACGAACTGTGTGTGTCTTGGTAGGTGAGCTGCTCTCTGCCTCGACGTTGCCACTTGCACGCATCGTGCAGTGGCTTGAAATTAGAGGATTTTAAAATTAAATTTACACGAAAACCGTCCACGCTATTGAAATACGACAGAGAAATAAATTATTCTTTATTATATTTCCTATCGATATGGATAAAAATCACGATCCTACTCGCAATTGTAAGGGCTACCGAATAATCGTAGGAAAGAACAATCAAAAGAGTGTCCTGTCACTTAGCAAGGGAAAGAGAAATAAATAATTAACGGAGATGGGTTTTTTTTTTTCAACTATATATGAGGGGTGTAAGTTGTTTGAAAATCAATAATTTCGTCTTAACGTTTGATTTACCTTCGTCCTCAAATGAACTAAGGACTGTTATTCCTTCATGTAAACCCACAGGGAGAAAACCGGTGAAGTTAAGTCAGGGTAAAGTGTTCATCAAAGATTTTTCGACATGAGGTGATCTCCAAGGAAGTCAACGAGTATATCCATACTTTTATTACAAATGTGACATTTTTCATAATTCTGCTGAAACTAACATTAATAATATTTTTCCTGTCCTTACAATATCACAAATATCACCTTAAATTCCCTATAAACAACGTCATTCAGTATTAGACGTATCTGGATTACTTACTGAAATTTTCATATGAAACTTGATTTCATTTCATTGTTTTTGTTGCTATTATTACTATTATTGTTATTATTATTATTATTATTATTATTATTATTATTATTATTATTATTATTATTATTATTATTATTATTATTTAAGATTGTAGACAGTGCAAAGTCACAGCACAAATAGCTGTACAGGCTCGCGCGAAGAATCATGTACTGTATATGTGTGTTTGTATCTATTAATCTATGTACAAATAAATGCAATTCATTCATTCATAAAACTTAAATCAGAGGTCCTAGTATTCTCCAACATGATACAGGCATACCGAACACCGATCTTAAACAGATCCTACTCGTATGTCACGAAAAATGCGTTTCAACTGACACAACGTATCATTACTCAGTGGTGAAACACGAGACATTTTATGGTGGCATATCTTGATATTCCTGATAATATTTATATGAGTAGCCAAAGTATGCCCCTAGCAAACAGAAACTCTGATCGCATGGAAGAATCATTTACACAGGACAATTATTTCAAGAGAACTTAAAAATATGCATTTGCACCACGCCAAATACGCATTGTTGCCCACTGCTCTAAACAGTTGCCACATATTTCAGTATAAAGCACAGATTCATAACAGGTACGGCAAATTAGTAAACATTACCAAATTTTCAGTACGGGAATTTCATGAACGCCCTGTAGTATTCTGGTTTTGCCAGTGAATCGCTGTTTTATGTTATACTAATGTTCTTTTAATCTTACCGAGAGTGGTCTGCTTGTCTCACCTATAAGTCAATACGGTTTATTAATGTTTTATTTTAACTACACCCTGAATTATAGGGGTGGACAGTTGTCTAGATATTATAAATAATGAAACTCATATTTATGTAACATTCTCCACTGTCTCGCTAATTCATTTCTCATTGGACAGAATTATTGCAATGCACCAAAGCACTAAGTGCGTCTATTGGTCAGATATTGGACAAGACGACCGCACAGAAACGCCCCGTCTGCTGCAGACTGACGACATCGTCGGAACCCATAAAGTTCTACACAATAGCAGCGATCGAGACCATAAAAGAGAGATGCGGAGGAGCAAATAATTGCGAAGACAGGGGTCGTTGCCATGGTGACGCAGATATCTGCCGGCGACATCACAAATCCAGAGACATGTGCGGAATATATCCCGTCATTTGTTTATGAAAGCAAAGAGTATGAAATCCTTTCCAATTGATAAACCACGTCACGTCCAGTAGTATAGGAAGTGAGGATATTTCCCTTTGTTGTGATCCGACACAACTGGGATATACCGGTACGTGCTTCAGAGCCTGATACTGCATCTGTACCAATTGATCAAAGGGCAAAATGGCAGAGTCGCATGAGAAACGGCATCTTTCTCCTTAACTGTGATGAATCACAAGAAGCGACCAGAGAGAATGGTCGTTATGTCTAAAAAAAGAAAATAATTGAACGCCGTAATGGCAGTTTGTATTGAAACAATTCCAAATTGGAAAGAGTAACAGTTGTGTATAAAATACAAATTTCCTTATTTCTCAGTCAAATACAGACATCGAACAATTTGTTTTCAGTATGGACTCTTATGACGACACTGATGTTATTTTATTCCAACATATTTCACATTTTATTTTACAACGCGGTGAACTATCGAAGCTGCTCGATTAAGCTATTTATGCAACCCATCGTAACATTAACATGCCTCAAATCACTTTCAGGAAGCCTTTATTATTCCCTTGGCTTGAAAATTGGCGCATCGCACTGAACTACAACAAATACGAAGCAATGGTATTATTACTTTGTGTCGTCCTGATAATTCTCCATGCATAAATCTTGCAACAACGTGATATCGTGGAAACCAAAGGATAAATCTGTAAAATATCCTGAAATGCACTTAGATCGCCGTCTATCAAGGAAACATCATATCAATAACAAATTTAAATTGGTCTACTCAAGACTCACTAAATTACATCCGCTTCTCAACAAGAAATCATCTCTAAAGCTATAAAATTGCATGTTATTCTACAATCTCTATTACGACCTCTACTGCTTTACGCCTATATTGTCTGGGGCGGAGCTGCAATAAGTGACATCCTAGATCATATATGTAACAGATAACTCATCGCTATGTTAAAATCGGCAGCACTTTGAAGAGAACAACCGCCAGGATCACCACCCGTCCGCCGTAAACGAACACGAGATGGCAGTACAGTCGCTAATGCAATTCAAATGAGAATTATGACGTGACTCCTTATGCAACAACTAGATGGCAGCGTAGTAAACCTGACAAAAATTGTTAACGTCAAAGCCTATAAGGCCGATCTATCTGGGTTACATATATGATCTAGGGTGACATCAAACACATCCAGTCATTTCAAAATAAAGTCCTACGAATTTCACTCAGTTCGCCTTGGTTTGTCCGTAACAGTCAACCACACAGAGAAACTGGTATAGACACACTTGAACAGTTTATTCATTCACAAGCTAAGAAGTTCTACAGGGTGTTTCTAGACCGACAAACGTTGGGATCGGATAGATATCTTCCTTTCAAACAGTTTCTTGTTAAGAAACACATGGGTTGCGACACTTCCTTTCAGAGCAAGAGAGGTTTATGTCATTACATGGTTCGATCTACAGGACGAGATTAAAGTAATTAGAAACGTGAAAAGTGAATTAGCATATCATTAACACAATTTATTGGCCCAAACATACAGAAAAATACAAAAAAACAAACTGAATGAAAAGGAAAAACACTCACTTCAGTGTTAAATCAGCAGTATAGATCCATTGCTTTACTGTCTCATCACTACAACAGTGCTGGAACAGACGTCTATTGACTTCCAGACGAGCATTGCATCGACCTGTCATACTTTGTCGTACCCTTGCAAAGACGCCAGGCATTTCCCTGATTTCAGTTACTGCGCAGACACGGATTTCATAAAGCACAAGTCGTGATCAAATTGGATTAATGCATGATACCGAGCTCAGGGAATAAACAAATCGGGATGGGTCGAAGAATGATACTGCGCTGCCAGAGTAAACAAACTGGGTGGTAATGTTAAAACCCTCTTGCACTAAAACGAAGAGTCCGAGACCATGGGTTCCTTAACGAAAAGTGTTTGAAAGAAGGATATCCATCAGATCCAAAATTTTGTCGGTCTAATTTAGAAACACCCTGTATAATAACTTAGAAAATGTTCCAGGCGCCGTCTACTAGGCCTACTCTCGGAAGAAAGCATGCATGATAATCAGTACACAAATATTTTAGACCATTAAGAAACTTTTCTCTGTAACACAAATTTGTTATAAGTTATTGCTGCATTTGAAAAACATGGCTCTATAATTCAATAACAGTACAGATACGGAATTAAAATTTGGAGCGAGTCTTGATGGGAGTCCATCTGTATGCAACAATTTCACACGACTGTTCACAAGTAGCATATATACAGTCACTCTTGTCCAATGTACATGCGCAGTGTGTTGTAAGCAAAACTTATACAATAAGGTAGCTGCAAATTTTATTTCCGTTTCTGTACATCTAAAATTCATTCTTACAATGTAATTGTTATCTCAAAATTTTGAAAGCCAATATCAAAATTGTGGTACAGACATTTTGAAGAACGTGCTATTAGGAGTAAAATGTCGTACAAATTTTGAATTCATCTTTTTAAAAAATGGTTGATATATAGGCCTACCCATTATGGTGAATTACTGTATCTTTTTTTTTATTTGCTCCCCAACATTTTTTTTTTTTTCAAAAACTAATCTAGAATTGTTTAAGTTGTTGTAGCATTGATTTTTCTACGTATAATAAATGGAAATTCCGCATAAATTACGAAAAATTCTAATTTAATCATTCTTTCGCCTTAATAGACAAAAATATTAAGTAGTTTTTAACCTGAACATTTTTAGAAAGTCGTTAATGACAATAAGGTTGTAGGGGTGACAACTGTAGAACATTGTTACAATCCTAGTTAGTAATGGGACGAATATCATTTTCTAATAACTTTAGCGATGAACCCAGCTCCTGAATTGTGGCTACAGAATTTTCATTAGCAGTTAAAATACGCAATTTCTCACAAATATTCAAGACCACCACTATATACAACACATGGTGACACTGCTTTAGATAATTGTGGCAAGTTATACCAATCTATCTTTACTGTAGCGTAAGGTGTGACTTCCTTTTGCTAGTGCTATTTTTAAACCATTTGTTGTACCTTATTGGCAGCCACATTTTTGTAAATGGCTTTTCCTCTTCTTAAAGGAGGATTTCATCCCAACGTTGTGTAATTATCATGTCATAATAAACGTAAGACAAGAAACAAAAATCCTTCCATATAAAAGTGAAATAATACTTTATAGCTTTAGTCTCCTGTCTGGAATTGCTTGGTTTTTAATCTGACTATTACACTCTTACTACGTCATACTACTTTTGACCAATAAAACGGTACGAAAGGACATATTTCAACCAATCATGGCTGCTTATCGCACAATTTTATCGCGTCCCTAGCATTTGTTTAATTTTATCGCGTCCCTAGCATTTGTTTCTTTGCTTGCCAACATTTGAAACTGCGCTGGTCTGGACGTCAAAAGATATAAAGATATATAAAATTACAAACCACTCCAGTCGATGCACAGCAGTTTCAAATATGACTCGCATTGACATTCAAGAACAAGAATTAATAAAAATCACTGATCATACCTATGCATCTTCTGAAATCCGATTTACAAATAAATGAAGAGCACCATTCGGAAATCCTGAATAAGTTGAATACACCATGTAGGCCTAAATCAACGAGTTCCACTTCTATTACACACACGTCCAATGTAACATCAATTGAACCACCAACCACATTCAAATTTGAAAATTGTACACTCAATAATTATTCCTTTTAAAATTATTCATTCGGAAATTCTGAATAAGTTGAATACACCATGTAGGCCTAAATCAACGAGTTCCACTTCTATTACGCACACGTCCAATATAACATCAATTGAACCACCAACCACATTCAAATTTGAAAATTGTACATTCAATAATTATTCCTTTTAAAATTATTCATGTTTATTTTTATGTCATTGTCGTTAATTAAAACTCTTTTAACACTTGTGTATATTAGTTAGGTTATGTTATAGCTTCTGCTATATGATATTATGGATAGTCACGTATCAGAGATTGTTTAATATTAAGGTTTATTGAAAATCATCTGTCAAGTGACGTTGATTACTAGGATTCGGTTAATTGAAGTGGAATGCAACTGTAGTGGTTTTAATAAAAATGAAACTGAATCAACAAAGCCTTCTTGACTAGTAATATTGCCATCGTGTATAGATAGATCGAGAACTTCTCGACGAGAAGGCATTGCTAGTAATCATTACAGTGTCTGTATAAAGACACTACTGCCATCTAGCATGCATCTAGAGCAATATTTGTAATGTTGAGATAGTACAATAATACATTTGAAGACAGTTGTATTTTCGTAAGTCAATTAATATTTTATTTTATTGGAGTACTTCGTTACTTCTAATCTTTATATACTTTCTTCTAATCGTGTAATAGTCAATTGAATCCCACTCGAGTTTTGATTTTCTCTAGATAAAACTGCTCGTGTTCCACTCGCAGATTTATCGATAAAATCTAAACGTCTAGTGAGATTACTGTTGACTATTACACTCTTACTATGTCATACTACTTTTGACCAATAAAACGGTACGAAAGGACGTATTTCAACCAATCATGGCTGCTTATAGCACAATTTTATCGCGTCCCTAGCATTTGTTTAATTTTATCGCGTCCCTAGCATTTGTTTAATTTTATCGCGTCCCTAGCATTTGTTTCTTTGTTTGCCAACATTTGAAACTGCGCTGGTCTGGACGTCAAAAAAAAAATATATATATATATAATTACAAACCACTCCAGTCGATGCACAGCAGTTTCAAATGTGTCTCGCATTGGCTTTCAAGAACAAGAATTAGTAAAAATCACTTATCATACCTATGCATCTTCTGAAATCCGATTTACAAATAAATGAAGAGCACCATTCGGAAATCCTGAATAAGTTGAATACACCATGTAGGCCTAAATCAACGAGTTCCACTTCTATTACGCACACGTCCAATATAACATCAATTGAACCACCAACCACATTCAAATTTGAAAATTGTACATTCAATAATTATTCCTTTTAAAATTATTCATGTTTATTTTTTATGTCATCGTCGTTAATCAAAACTTTTCTAACACTTGTGTATATTAGTTAGGTTATGTTATAGCTTCTGCTATATAATATTATGGATAGTCACGTATCAGAGATTATTTAATATTAAGATTTATTGAAAATCATCTGTCAAGTGACGCTGATTACTAGGATTCGGATAATTGAAGTGGAATGTTGCATTTTAATAAAAATGAAACTGAATCAACAAAGCCTTCTTGACTAGTAACATTGCCATCGTGTATAATAGATAGAGAACTTCTCGACGAGAGGGCATTGCTCACTACTACCATCTAGCATGCATCTAGCGTAATATTTGTAATGTTGAGATGGTACAACAATACATTTGAAGACAGTTGTATTTTCGTAAGTCAGTTAATATTTTATTGTATTGGAGTACTTCGTCACTTCTAATCTTTATATACTTTCTTCTAACCGTGTAATAGTCAATTAAATCCCACTCGAGTTTTGATTTTCTCTAGATAAATCAAAACGTCTAGTGAGATTACTGTTGATAATTCCACTTGAACCACAGCGGATAATTCGCATGAACTCAGTAATCATCACCATTATTATTTATTTTACTATTATTATTATTAAATAAATAATAACAATTATTATTACTTACTTAGTGGCTTTTAAGGAACCCGAAGGTTCATTGCCGCCCTCACATAAGCCCGCTATTGGTCCCTATGCCGAGCAAGATTAATCCACTCTCTATCATCATATCCCACTTCCCTCAAATCCATTTTAATATTATCTTCCCACCTACGTCTCGGCCTCCCCAAAGATCTTTTTCCCTCCGGCCTCCCAACTAACACTCTATATGCATTTCTGGATTCACCTATACGTGCTACATGCCCTGCCCATCTCAAACGTCTGGATTTAACGTTCCTAATTATGTCAGGTGAAGAATACAATGCGTGCAGTTCTGTGTTGTATAACTTTCTCCATTCTCCTGTAACGCCATACCTCTTGGCCCCAAATATTTTCCTAACCACCTTATTCTCAAACACCCTTAACCTATGTTCCTCTCTCAAAGTGAGAGTCCAAGTTTCACAACAATAAAGAACAACCGGTAATATAACTGTTTTATAAATTCTAACTTTCAGATTTTTTGACAGCAGACTGGATGATAAAAGCTTCTCAACCGAATAATAACAGGTATTTCCCATATTTATTGTTTAATTTACTATTATTATTATTATTATTATTATTAGTATTATTATTATTATTATTATTATTATTATTTTATGATTACTGTGTTATTGTGATAGTGCCGATGACTTTTGTTGTAATTTGTCGTCGTTGTTCTCGCCGCCGACGCCATCGTCGTCACCATTGTCATCGTTGTGATGACAAAGAAAATCTTGGATGATGATGATGATGATGATGATGATGATGATGATGATGATGATGATGATGATGATGATGATAAGCAGCACGAAAGAGAGTAGGAGGCCCAGAGGAGAAAGTTTAGAAATACAGCGACAATTTGATGAGTTACGAGGATTCTTAATTGATCATTTTTGTAGCATCCCTTTTCAACTACAGAGACGATGTACTGGTGATATTGTGATCATTAGAAGATGCTGATATCATAATCCGAGCAGAAACTGAGAAAAGAATCCCTACTCCTTTCCGATGAGAAAAAGTAATAATGTTGAATTAGAAACAGAAAACCTGTTGTACGCCTACTTCTAACAAAAATCTGACATGATTGGCTAGAATTCGAACTCAGGTTACAGTGGTTAAAAATTGATGCTTGGACTGAATGACCTGGACAAAATTGGACTGACTGACCTGAACTGACCTTGACCGACCGACCGGCTGGCTGGCTGGTTGGCTGGCTGGCTGCCTCTACAGATTGATTTGCTCGCTGACTGACTGACTGACTGACTGACTGACTGACTAACCAAAAACCGGGACGCAGGGTTCACATAACCTATTTTAATTTACGTGGCCGCTACAGTAAAAATAATCGTATTGTTACTACCTACTGAAAAGGGCACATGAAAGCATTTTCAGTGTACTTTATTCACAAGACCTTCAATCTCAGAGCGGGACTGACCGCTGACCTCCAAGCACCCCTCCTTTAACAACACAAGCTTCTCCTCGTGAGCAGACGACAATATCGATGTGGGGTCACGTCTGACTCGTGCAGAGGTCAGCCACATGCGCAAACGAGTGAGAGACTGACTCAGATTCGCGGTGGATGTCCCATAAATCGCGAGATCGCTAACAGGGTGACGGAACACGGATCGGCATTGACAGGCAGCCCTGCGGGTTGCCCCACCGCAGGAGGAGGTGGCTGGAAAAGAGGCGTAAGCCACAAAGCTTGTTTACTGCTTTTAAGGTTATTGGGTTCTTACGAGACAGAATATATCAACTCTTGGTCAATCGTGGTCAACGATCAAGGATAAGACAACAGTCGTGGCTTATTTCATATTGTAATCGTACTATTTTTATTCTGGGACTCTGGCAAGTAACTTAATAAATTGCGAGCCCGGCTTAGAGGCAAAGACAAACAAAAGTATAATAAAACATGTCCTAGAAATTACTATAGGTGAGAATTGATGAAGTTCTAATTACTTTTTTTCCCATCAGTCAGCCCACAAAACTTGAAGTTGTTTTACTTCTGGAACCATATAATTCAATTTATATAGTTTCATTGTCCATCATTCTGATTTATTTACATACAGTATATCTGATCATCATAATAAAAAAATCAGTAAGTATTTATGACATAACAACATCCCTACTGTAAACATAGGACGTTGGCACTTTTGGTGGTCATGTCTCATTAACATCGGCCCCAAAAACCGACATTATTTTCTTATTTACTGCCACAATATTGCGAAAAAACGTCAGTTCTTTTGCATGTTGATGAAAAATATGGTATAGACTGACATTAATCAACATAACTCACGGTCAATGCGTCTGGCCCCGAAACCAGGTGGCCCGGGTTCGATTCCCGGTCGGGGCAAGTTACCTGGTTGAGGTTTTTTCCGGGGTTTTCCCTCAACCCAATATGAGCAAATGCTGGGTAACTTTCGGTGCTGGACCCCGGACTCATTTCATCGGCATTATCACCTTCATCTCATTCAGACGCTAAATAACCTAAGATGTTGATGAAGCGTCGTAAAATAACCTACTAAAAAAACATAACTCATTTTATGAAAAAATGTTACATTGGCCCTTATGCTCTTTGTAAATTATCCTCAGTTTTGATAATAATGCCTGGTTATCTACAAATAAAAGCCATTGTACAATTATGTTGATTAACATTATTATTTCATTCATTTCCTAACAATTTCGTCCAGATATAGGCGTATATGTAGTTCTTACAGGTGGCCCTACAAACACTTTCTAGAAGTTTCTCATTTTTAATTTGAAATAACGGTTATTGAATGCGCTTATCACATTAATCCTCCCTTGCAGACACCCTTAAACTTAGTGATTTGTTACGAGTTTTCTGGGAATCATTTCCACAAAAATCACTAATAATTACTTTTCCTATTAACCGAAGTCCTTTTGCTCACCTGGAAGTTGTTATATCTTAGAATTATGTAATTTGCTGCGTGTGTTACATGTGTAATGAATTAAATATAATTATTTCTAATATAAAAACACGTAGCTAGAGATAAGTGATTCAAAATTCTGAGAAAGATGTCGCAGGCTGCAACATTAATTACTCTGCCAGACAACCGTAATATGTGCTCGAATTGCTTTTAAATTCAGTTTAATAGCTAATTCATAAAAGATCAAGTCAAGAAATACGTACTCCGTAATTGTATACGAAGAGCTTCAAAAAGGCAGTCTCCAATAGTAAAGTATAATGATTTAACTATTGCAATAAAACTAATCACTTCTTAAAGACAGTTTATCACCTTTCTCTTATTTATTAAATCAACAGGTTTACACTTCAAGTTCAAAGAAATATATCAATGAAATATATACTGTATATACTTATTGCTTATTAAAATTTAATAAAATTTTATAGTCATTCTTTAATTAACTCTCCCTTTAAACTGTAGAAGCTATCAAGAGTTAAGATACGAAGATGTGTAAATGAGTAAGCGATTTCATGACACGTCGTGCACAGACATTAAGTCCAATCATATTATTTTATGTCCATACATTCTTCTTGCCCTTTTATTTAACATCTACTTTTCTTATAGTCCACTCGCTTTAAGTTCATTTCTGTTTTGGTTCACAGCTTTCATATCCATTAGTGCAATAGTTCATAAACGTTTTGAAATGCGCAACCCACTTTGAGCAACTCTTGTTTGAGACTCCCTCACTACCGTACCGGTACTTAACCCCATTTGAAAAATACAAATTCCTGTAAAATTGAAAACAACGATAATTTTAATGAAAATCAGCGATTTCCACCCAACGAACGACATAAATACAAGCATATGATGCAATAACAACACAAAATACTACGTAAAAATCATTTCTAGTACTACTTCAAACTATTACCGCCGTGGTGCTGCAGTAATAGTTCAATATAAATCGAAAATGATGCTTGTGCTATCTGTAACCCAAGGGATTCATAAATCAACTTGATTTCTAGTTGACATTATTTCGCGAAAAGAAATTTCATTCATTCCAATGTATTGAAGGACTCATGGAAAATTTATCTGCGTTTTACTGCTACAAATAATGAGTCAGACAGTCACAGATGAATACTGAATTCGTTTTTAGAACTTGCGTTCAACTTACTGAAATTAAAATATACAGGGTGTTTAAAAAAATACGGGCCATAATTTCAGGTATGTATTTCCCACATGTAGACAATCAAAATAGTTCATTACAACATATGTCCGGAAATGCTTTATTTCCGAGTTATGGTCTTCACAACATTGAAATTCACCGGAACGTTTTTCTTTCCGCAGGTCGTTGCCGTCAAAGGAGACATTAAGAGGGCACTCTGACAGTCCATTCCGAGGCGAAGGTTACATTCAGTGTTGTGTGGGCGTTAGACTGTGCGACATGTATTCAAATCAAGAGCTGGCAGAGATACACTTCATGTAAGGTAAGGCGGACGGCAATGCTGCGCTGGCTCGTCGTTTGTACCAGGAGAGGTACCCACAGCGACAATGTCCAGATCGGAAGACATTTGTACGTCTCCATTACCGTCTGTGCGAGTATGGAAAATTTAACTCTCCTGGTTTGGGAAGGGGACGACCAAGATCTACAACTACAGAAGTACAGGAGGAGATTCTGGAAGCTGTGAACATGACTCCTTCTATCAGCACACGAAGGGTAGCGTTGCAAATCAATGTTCCTCATACGACTGTCTGGAGACTGTTGAAAGAGTATCAATTGTATCCTTATCATTTGCAACGTGTACAGGCCCTGTCACCAGCAGATTACCCTGCACGAGTTAGGTTCTGTCAGTGGTTCTTGCAGCAGTGTGGTGTAAATCCGAACTTTCCTGCCTTAGTATTATTTACAGATGAAGCACAGTTCACACGAGATGGCATAACAAATTTCCACAATCAGCATGTATGGGTGTATGCAACTGTTCCATCTCATCACCAGGTGCGGTTCTCCCTCAACATGTGGGCCGGTATCATTGGTGATCGATTAGTTGGACCCCATGTACTGTACTTGTAAGCAGACTTACGGGGCAGGCGTACACAAACTTCCTGGAAAACACCATACCTCATGTTTTAGAAGACACTCCACTGATCAATCGTCAACACATTCACTTCTTGCATGATGGCGCTCCTGCACACTTCAGTCGTACGGCTCGCCGGTATTTGGATCGAAGGTTTCCTGATCGATGGATAGGTAGAGGTGCCCCAATTGCTTGGCCTCCACGCATACCTGATCTGAACCCTCTCGATTTCTACTTGTGGGACCATTTAAAATCATTGGTTTATTCGTCTCCGGTGCCTGATTTGGAATCCCTTCGGAATCGAATTGTGGCATGTTCTGAGGACATACGCAATACTCCTGGAGTTTGGGATCGTGTTCGCAGGTCAATGAGACATCGATGTGAGGTCTGTATTCAAGCAGGAGGTGGACATTTTGAACATCTTCTGTAATGACAACGACCTGCGGAAAGAAAAACGTTCCGGTGAATATCAATGTTGTGAAGGCCATAACTCGGAAATGAAGCATTTCCGGACACATGTTGTAATGAACTATTTTGATTGTCTACATGTGGGAAATACATACCTGAAATTATGCCCCGTATTTTTTAAACACTCTGTATACATATGACTGTGGAGGCAATACTTAAACCTATAACTTCAACTCCATTTCGGTACTACACTTGTAAGTCTATAACGTATTTTTATCTAGTCCCCTAATGATCCCGCAGACAAATTCACCGCATTAGATACTGACCAACTGCCGTGAAGTACGCCTGATATAAAGTGCCACATGAAAAATATCTCTAAAAAAAAAAAACAAATATTTTACAACCTTTGGAATGTCAATGATCATTGGGTGTAGTTTCACATAATTCCCAATTTAATTCTGAAACGACTACGAAAGTTTTGTGAAGTATGCCTGATTTAATATTAGAACCACACAGAATTAGGCTAAATCTCTAATATCACCTGTATAAAATCTTTCGGCCATATTCATATACATTCTTAGCGCGGGCTTCCGGTGGATGATCAGCGAACTAACGTTTTTCGTATTCATAAACCAGTGTTAGTGATATGATATATGATACATGATACATGATATGATATGATATGATATGATATGATATGATATGATATGATATGATATGATATGATATATGATATGATATGATATGATATATGAATCTTGTACAAGTTATCAGTCGATAGCGGGGCTAGCTTAGCACGCTCGTAGCGCGGACTATGTCTATGCATAGCACCCACAGAGATTTAAATGACTAACGGTCTAGTTTCATCTAATTCTCAGTTTAATCCTGGAACAATGCCAGATTCTGGTTACACCTTAACCGAGCACAAAGGACTCTTCGGCCGCCAGATAATGTAACACTATCTCAAGACGAGAAGTGTGTTGCGAGCAACAGATGATTTGACTTTGATTTATTGCCTCATGTGTGAGGAGAAAGAGAGGGATAGGAGGAGAAATGATGACAAAACCGCCCTGGACATAAATTACCCGGTAACTATGCACTCCCTCTTTTTCTTTTTTTATAAAAGATAATGATAATCTTGTTCTTTTGCCCTCTCCTTATTGAAAACAATTAAGTTGTGTGTATCGGCTGCTGCTGCGTACCGCAAAAGAAACACCGACATCGAAATGCAATACACTTGCAATTTTAAACGTACCCAGTTTTATAAGCACATCGCAATATTATTTCATAACATATTAAATGAGAATTCGTTATTACTTACAATACTAGGGTTAATCAAGAAGTTTCCATCCCGATCTCAAAGTGAGTCTCTTACTATTAGGCTCGGTTTTATAAATACGGTTAATCTAAACATTATGTTAAACCTAACCGCGAGTTTAACTCAACGTACCGTATTACAGAGTCTCGGTTAAGTTAAACCATAGTGGAATACGATTGGTATTACTTCTAGGAAAGAAAAGAAGACAATCGCAGCCGTTTAATTACATTATTGATTTAAAATAGCCGACGCTCGTGGAGAATTTTCATTAAGAAACATCTTTATTCTTCGATATCAGAGAGAGTATCATAAAAAAAACCTATAAAGGACCAATATCGCGTACTTAAGTATGCTTGTCAGACTTAACCTCAAATAGTTTCTTAACGCTGGCTACCAACGTTACACTCCCAAACACAATGCAGCCAAACTGAACCTTGCATGACCATCCGCGACGTAACTCCATACAGAATCAACTGAGTAATGAAGTAATAATATTAGTGTGCGTATTTTATGTGTTGTCTAGAATGTTTATGAAACAATTCAGTCAAACAATACAATTATTTTTATGAGTCTAGTAAAATTGGGTAATATTATTAGTGTGTTTATAAATTAGGCCTCATAGTAAATCTTACCAGGAGACTGTCTGCCACACACAGTAGCCTACAATGCTCAATAGGTTTATTGTATGTATGTATTTATTTACACTGCAAGTGGGCAAGCACCCGGTGGCAGTGGTATATACAATATTAACAATACACAATAAAATGATAACCAATACACAATAAAATTTACAATACACAATACAATTTTACAACCCATATACAATTTTACACACAATACAATAATAATACACAATACAATTTAACACAATAATAATAAAACATAAAATAAAATACCCAATTTTACAATACAATCTACATAATTATCTATAGGTCCTACATAAGTTTCAATAGTCTTTCACTTTACTCTCATCTCATTCCCTGTAGTGGCACTATGACGCATTTCACTGACACTCTGTAACACATTTCACTGACACTATAGAACACATTTCATTGACGCTATAAATTATCACTGATCGGAACTGTTCACTGCACTGTAAAACCATAACTTCACTGACTCACCTCGCTTCACTGATACAACAGTTCAAATAAGTTAAATAATTACACCCTTATGCATACTTATAAACAGAACTACATTTAAACTAAACATTTCTAGTCTAAGGCCCTCTTACACGCTAGTTTTAAATAATTTACAATTCAAACCAAGGAAGTAAACTCGTCAGCCTAGATAAATACATGTCACCTTAAAAAAATTAAATGTTGAATGTCACCTTAATTTTAATTTTCACTTTATATACAACTTTTTAAATTATTCTTGAATCTCCTTAAGGAAGGACAGCCCTCAAAGACCGCTGCAGGTAGGTCATTCCAATCATTTATAGTTCTATTTAAAAATGAGAATTTACCTACATCCGTTTTCTGTTTCCTACATTTGATTTTAAAATCATGATCGTTCCTACCATAGTACGTTGGCTTTTCTAACCGAGCGGTTATGTCTACCCATGCTTTCTGACCTAGATGTGCTCTATACAATGATGTTATTCTAGTTTTCCTACGTCTGTTTTCCAAAGTTTCCCATTTAAGTTCTTTTATCGTATCGTTTCCATCTTCTCTTTTACCTTTAACAAATTTAGCTGCCCTATACTGGATTCTTTCTAAGGAATTTATCTGGTATATTCTATAGGGATCCCAACATGTAGTTCCGTATTCCATTAACGGTCGCACTAACGTTAGATATCAGCACTAACGTTAGATATAATAGTAGATATTATAGTAGATATATGGACACCTCCGAAATCTTCCATCGTTTTCAGTATGCTTAGGACTACCAGAGAAATAGTGCAGCGCAACTAGTAATTTATGCAGAGATTCAACAGAATGTTTTCAAAAGTAAAAAGAAAAATCATTTATCTTTTCAAATAATAATCTTTAAATTCAAACCCTAAAACACATATTTTTGCACTTTCTCATTTTTCTGTTGCATGTTGTATCCGAATTTCAATTTTCCGAAAAAAGTTTAGGACTATAAGCCTAATTCTGAAGGTTAGGACTGTCTGCTTCGAAAGTCTCAATCTGTTTTAAAACTTATATTCATTTATATTTCAAAGTGGTGCACTCTATTTCGAAAAATTCTTGGTCGCCGTGGTCGTTCAGTAATATTAATCATTCGTACTCATAAGTTCTTGGAAAACATCTGTAATATTCATGTGTATTGCGGGAACCGCCATCTTGTACTGTTGAGTCTTGAACTGCAGTTTAAACGGCAGAGGACTGCCGATCAAGTTAAACTCAAGTTAACTCAAGATTAGCTGGTAGTTAAGGTTTATAATACGATACAGAACAAAAAACTTCAGTTTAAATTGAACGTAAAGTTTAAACGGCGTTTATAATACCGGCTCTTAGTGAGACTCTTTCCCGTTGTATTATAATAGAGTACTGGAAAGACTCTTTCCAAAATCGTGAGGTAAAAATCCCCCCTTTGAAAATTAGTATACAAGCAGATGCTATGAAGGGAAGTTCAATGCAAAAAAATTAGCTGTCAAGAAGAAGAGTAGGGCAGAAAAAAAACTAAAAAAAAAAAGATTTAAATTTGCTGTTGACTAACCTTTCCGCCATGCTATCACAACACACGTGCTTGACATGTGATTCGTTACTTTCCTTCATCCACTAGGCCTCTAGACCAAATACCAGATGCATTCAAGTCTCCGATTTTTTCTCAGGACTGGGAGCAGATAGAAACATGTGGTTTGGCTTAAAAGACGCGGATACTCTTTGTGAATGCGTGACAGAGATGGCAGCAGCGTACAGCGCACAGAAACCTAGTGGCAGTAGCTAGAGCGAAAAGCAATTCTGATACTTAAAATGGCGACGTTCTCGTTACAGGAACAGCGTGTAATCCATTTGCGTGGTGTGACACCCATTGAAATTCATCGCCAGTTGAGTGAGATATGTGGTGATGGTGTCATGAATGTGAAGAATTTGCGTTCGTGGGTGTAGCAGTTCAAAGAAGGCCGAGTGTCGTGTGACAATGAGCCAAAAGAACCTCGGCCTCGCATCTGCCGGTCTGGCAACATGATTGCGCAAGTAGAGAAACTTATTGTCGAGGATCGCCGGTTCACTGTGGAAGATATCGTCTCAAAAGTTGGCATTTCCGTGGAATCTGTGCACATAATTCTGATTAATGAAGACCTGAAACATAACGCAAGAGTTTCTTCGTACAAACAACTTCGAAGTGTTTGCTCATGCACCCTACTCACCTGACTTGGCTCCCAGCGATTCTTTTGCTTTTTCCAACAATGAAGGACACTCTTCGCGGTCGCACATTTTCCAGTCGCGCAGCTATTGCATCAGCGATTTTCCAGTGATCAAAACAGACCCCTAAGGAAGCGTTCGCAGTGGCCATGGCATCATGGCGTCGACGTTGTGAAAAAGTCTACGTCTACAGGGAGATTACTTTGAGAAGAGATAGACGTTTCAAATTTTTAGGGAAAGTAGTTTGTCAGAAGAAAAATCGGAGACCTTAAAACTTGAACGTACCTCGTACAAGTACAATGCACTTCATATTCTCTGCAACCGCGCAAAGAATAGCGAGATCCGTGCTAACAATGACTCATACACGTAACTGCTGAGTAAACGTCGCGTCCATAGACAAATACATTAGAAAACTCTCAATTCAATGTATACGATCGAGAGACTACTGAAATTATAAGTAAATGTTATTGCCAGTGGAGGCAAAATTCGGGATTATTTCATGTTACACAGTCTGATAGAAATTGCAGGTATTCATTATACCAGCAATGCTATTTCAGTAGAATTTTTCATATTACTCCCCAATGCGCAATGATTTGTCAGTTTAAATGAAATATTTAATCACAGTATGCGTGTAGAGTAAGATGATGATGCGGTTGACATCTCAGAGCAAATGAAACTCTAAGTTAATGTCTCCTAAAGATGGTATCAACCTCTTTATACGAGGGGATCATAATGAGTTTGACATCTCAAAGCATAATATGATCATTGCTCCCTGTGTACTATCCCTCCCTAAAAAAAATGATATGTAAAGTCAATCCCATTGCAAGCCACATTGGTTCAGATGGTGGCGAGAGGTTAAGGCTTCTTCCTTCACAGATAATGAGGCAGTAAGATGTCAGTCCTACGTCCCAGTTGCCTTTGCCTCCAAGAAAATATCCCTGGTACTAATTTCTGTTAGAGGCTGAGTAAACTCCAGGGCCGGAAAGATTAGATCAATAGGGAAAATCCATTATTCCATCGGAAGTCGAACCCGTGACTTTTCAGCTTTGTAGCGTTACGCCTTAACCGCGAAGCTACCACGCACCTCCTATAAAACATACAGGCATACCTACGCAAAATGATTACAAAATAAAGAGTTTTTAAAACTATACACTTCATAGGTAAACGTTTATAATTTTTCCCGTAATATTACAACATACAAAAGAAATTGGATGTTGAATTAAACTAGTGCCAATAAATATTACAGATTTTTATTTATTTCATTTTATGTTTATTTTTGCTAATACTTGTAACAAAATATAGTATACACGGATAAAATTTTAGCTCACCCCTGAAAGAAAAAGAACTCGTGTTCAGGGGCGGATTCCTGATTTTAAATTAAGTATATAATACAATTTGTTTTATGTCTATTACACAATAGGAATATATAAATTTAAATGTACGATTTTTCATTATTTATAAAACCCATACTTAACTTTAATGCAGCCGTGGCGAAAATGTGATCGTGCGCCGAGTCACTGTGTAACCTGCAGCGTGCATGGCACTTATGGAGGGAGGCGGACACCCTAAGGGGAAGTGAAACAACTGTCTGACTTATTAACGGATTTTCATTTTCCTTACGTCAAGCACTTAAATACAATTTAATACAGTACAAGACTACAAACTAATGTTTAGTACGTGCAACGAAGAAAGAAATGAACAATGAAACATAGGACACATTATCACAACCTAAAATTAACTGTCTTCAGAATGTCTCTGCGACAGAGTTTCAAAATCAGGAATTATGTCACTTACTGCCAGTCGTAGTTGATCACGAAGGTATTTGTCTGTCAGTCGTGATCAAAATTTAGTTTTTACTATTTTCATTGTTGAAAATAATTTTTCACAAACCTAAGTTGTAGCGAACATGGCTTCAAAAGAGAAAGCGAAAGAACGAAGCTTCGGATATTTATTCCTTTTTGCAAAGATTTGAGAAGTTCAATATTTGCCAAGTCCTTATATCTAGCTTTCATTTAACATCACATTGTAAATCTGTGAGTTTAAATTGAAGATCTAGCCGCATTATTCGTACATGTGCTGAAAAAGGATCGACGTACAAAGATAATAATAATAATAATAATAATAATAATAATAATAATAATAATAATAATAATAATAATAACAACACAACCTTTTAATGTTTCATCAGTAACATGTAGTATAATGCCGTTTTATGTTATATAACTGTTTCCTCGTAATACTTGTGAACAAATCATACATTTAATATTCTCATCATATTGGCAGCAAAAAATGCGTCCTCCCATCCTACTTGAAACTTTCATTTTTGTAGAGGTACATGTATTCGAGAGGATATTGCGACGATACGCCACTCGCAGATCAGAGACAAATACAAAAGGAATGGAGTTTGACTCCAGTGAATGAGAGGATAGAGGTTGTGGGAGGTAGAAAGCAAGAGAAATGCACAGCTATCAGCCGCAATGTGCTCGTGAGTCACATTTTCGCCACGGCTGCTTTAATGTATTGCTAGAACTATTAGAATTGACAATATTAGAATACTGTATTTAAATATAAATTTGTTATATATTCTTGGGCCTAAATTACTACTACTGTACTACTACTGTAGCAGTGTTGCATTTTGTTCGAACAATCTTAAAGAATTCATACCTTTTGTTTCATAACTATGAGAATACAATTCAAAAGTATTTCAATTTTTATGAATTTTATTAATACAATATATATATATATATATATATATATATATATATATATATATATATATATATATTTTTTTTTTTTTTTTCATTTTAATAATCTTAAAGTCTAAGAACAATTTTTGAAATGGAAAATCAATAGGTTTATGAAGATATATTTAAGATGAATCTAGATCATGGGTGTCCAAATGCCTATAGAACCAGGAGATATTGCACGTCAAGCATGCTCTGCTAAGGTCAATAACTTTCCATATAAATAGGAAAAACGACCTTAGAGAATATGCGCTGCGGGTTGCTTACGCCAGGGGTTACCTAATACGAGTTACAATTGGACATTGGACATGATCTAGATATTCAGTGTACAAAATACATTAGAAACCATGGCATTTTCAAATACGTAATTCGATTCAAGGTTGGGTAAATTTGGAAATTACAGGCACATAATAAAATCATACAAATAAAGACGCATGCTACCTGTTAACAATAAAAGCTTCAGTATTACATCATCCTATGTAGAAATAGTATCATAGCTGTCCTTGGCAACAAATTAGTTCTTTAAGTTAAGAACAAAAACATATTTACGCCAATACTGTATATGCCGGAACTGTTGGTTTCCGTGCTACATTGAATCACCAAAGACTAACAGTAACAGCAACAATAGGGGCCAAAAGCAAAACCTTGATATCCATGGTTCAAAACAATTCAAGAACTACGATGCTGACTTGCTGGATGGAATCCAAGTGGCAGAGGTCATTGTCGTGACACCAAATTTCGAATACCATGCCTGGAAGCCGGTCTATGATCTTCACCACAAGAGATTGAGGACCTGACTTGACGGACCACCGTTGATGATGAGAGGGACGCCATTAGATTGCTTGCTGCAGTTATAAATAATTCATCCCCAGCTACGGCTGTAAATATTTTAATTAAAACGATCACATTATTACGAGATGGACTTTTCTATGAGCTGAGGGAAATTGTTCCACGTCTCCATATTTGGGAGGCCAACTATCATGGCAGGTCGGAGCTTCTTGATTGATTCTCATTGCTCCTATGTGTGTAATGCAAGAGTAATAGGTCATTGTTGTTTGGAGCGTAATAACAGTACTGGAGGGCGACTGGATGATGATGGATTGCGAATTCAAAGCATGGCCAAAGCGGGTAAATTTTAAACAATGGAAGTCTCTCATTGCTTCTAAGAAACATTAGAGATCAGAAGGAGTATGCCATAAAATTAGTCATTACCTATCGTTTTATTGTACATACTTTTAAAATGTCGGCACAAACCAAAATTAATGCATTCAAAGGGAATATTTTAGCCCCAAATTGTGTGAAACGCAACTGCATTTTATAATAATAATAATAATAATAATAATAATAATAATAATAATAATAATAATAATCCGTGGCGCTACAGCCCATGAAGGGCCTAAGACCTGCCAGCCGGTTGCTGGCCTCATGTTCACATGCCGAAGCAGAGGTTGACGATCATCCAACCAGAATGGAGGCATCGTGTGGTTAGCACGATGATCGCCCCAGCTGTCATAGCTGACTTTCGCAACCGGATTTCGCTACCTATCGTACCTCCCCAAGTGCGTCACGATGCTGGGTGGGCACCGGTTCCTTACGCTGGCCGAAATTTCATGATAAAGTTTCTTCCCCCATGAGGATCTGAACCAAAGCGCATTCCGTAACGCGAGTCCTAGGCAGGATGCCTTAGACCACGACGCCACGGTGCGGGACTTAATAAGAATTATTGCACTTCAAATACTGTAACTATGCTGTAGAGAGTTGCATACAATGACGATTCTATAAAACTGAATACAAAATTACATAAACTTGCAGCACAATATTGAGAGTACGAAAGAAAATAATAAAATAAAATCTGCTGCAGTTTTATTAAGCTACAACTTCTCGATCTGAAGCAAGGCGTTAAAGAAGAAACCTACTTTAATAAATAGATGTCACAAATACAATATTTGCTATTTAAGTTGTATAAGTATCTTAAGCACTTTTCGCACTGCTGCATAGAAGATTTTTTACACATTGTTTTCAAATAATTATTTTAGTAAATAAAAATCGGATTACTTTTATACAGCCGTTACGTAATGATGGCCGTCAATTGTAATACTGCTTGTTAGGTAGATACTTACGAAATAATGATCCATTTGACGCCATTAAAATAAGTTATTGAAAATGAAACTTGTGAAAATAACAATAATCCATTTTGAGAAACGACTGATTCATCAAATTCTGATATTGAAAATGGCGTAAAAGCCTCCCTGTCTAACCTAATACCACGGAAGTTCAAGAAATTATACGAAATAACTTACAAAAAGTTTGGAAGTTGATGTAAAAAGACAAAAATATCTACGATTGCATAAATAGCGATTTTGGCGTATTTTTCGGAGGTATGTTCCAAGTATAAACCTTCTACTTTGTGATGTATCTATTCGATACTTCGAAACACAATTTATATACTGTAAATAAAAATGTGGATATTAGTAAATACACCAATGTCATATATTTTATTAAAAAATCGGATGGTTAAAAACCAAACTAATAGGTCCTATAGAATATAATAGATATATAGTATATGTAATATATAGTACATATTATATAACTTTATAGAATATAACAGACTCTATAGACGAGAGAAATTGAAAAATTCATGAAGGAAGCAGATGATGGGAGGTATTTATGAAAGTAGTGCTGATTTTCGGAGTCAGCAAGAGGGCTAACGCCTCATTCTTCGAAAACGTACTCGAGCGATAATGTTCAGATGTTACAGGGGAACCGGAGAAAATATCTGTGTTGCCTTGACCACGGGCTTGTCCAACACAAGTTATAAATTCAAGGTGGATCGAACGGTATTTCAACGCGGGCTCTCTGGCTTATTTACAGTTGATAAAAATGTTATTTTGTTATTCAATCTGAAAATAGTATTTCTATCGTAAGTAATTTGTAACCTGAATGAAGTATGAAATATTATTAACCTGATTATGCAATTAAACTAAAGTAAACAATAAAAGCCACACCCTTCTTGAAGTAAATTCTCATCTACAACAGTCTTTTTTATTATGAGACCAGGAGTAACTTATACAACGATAAATTTAGCTTATTGATTTGCAGAAAACTAAAAAGTTGCCATGACATAAATTATATCCAGGTAACAGTTGTTTATTCTTAAATATTTCATGAGTTCATAGAGATCGGCCTTAATCAATAGGCCTAAATTGTTTTTGTACAGTCTTTGCTAATATTCAAAAACATTTATATGGTATTTTATAGCAAACGACAATAAAATTGCCATAGCAATAATGACGTCAACGATTAATTTATTTTTGGTACTTAGTCCGTAAAGTGGTTCCTTTATAGAGACAGAAAACTGTTCATAAAATGAACTATTATGATAAAGACTTCATGACAACATTTTACGGATTGAATTTGTTGTAACCACAACACATTATTCAAGTAGCCGCCTTTGTAAAATTGATATCAGAAATACATTCTAATAAATAGAAGGCCATGGCGTGCCAATATTGAAAATAAGATTAACTTTTAGTTTAATACTAGTTTTAGAAACCATTTCCGAACTGAGTACCAAAAGGTATATATTATATCGCTCATACTTTAGTTTTCCTTTGGGAGGTGATTGGGTTATTGTTTGGAGCACGTGGAACTATTTCAAAATTTTTATTTAATTACGTGGCTTTACCCGCGGATAAGAGACTGCACTATGATGCATCCGTGGCTGCTGACGGATATCCTCTCTCCCTCTTCCTGCTGCACGACGGGGCATATTACGACGCACTGCTTACCCGTTATACTAGTGATAGACTACAGTCGCTAATCGCGATTAGCATTATCGCGATTATCTCCGATCGCGATTACCGAAAATGTGTTGACACACTAGGTCACACTTGATCCCGTCTGATCAACAGCTGAATTACCATAGAGGAAATAATTTTCCTATGTACATACTTATATGTTTGTTTACCTCCTGGATGCATCTGAAGTTAATACCTTGTTTTGATGTTTGTTCATTGTTTTTCTTTTTTTTTTTTGTCGTTTCTTGCAGCTTGATATGGGAATTTATTTTTTTTTTTTAATTTTTACATGTTTTACAACCTAAACATGCAATTTATGCCATTACTATATATATATATATATATATATATATATAATATATATATATATATATATATATATATTATTTTGTAAAGAGATTTTATAACCTATAAAATTATATCATTACGCCTAAGATTTATATTATTTTATAATAAAACATATTTTTAAAATGATCCGTCGTAATGGAGATTGAAATTTAAAATCTGAAAAAGAAATCAGTTCTAATTTGTAATCCATTATTTATTGAAATGAAACATCTTTCAGAGACTTCTATTGCCCTCCATATAATTATGAATAATTCGTCTGCCATTTGTTAATATATTTCTTTTTATTTTTCTCACATCTGCATTAAATTTCTGCAATTCGTCTAATAGTAGCCAAATATCATTTTCTAGCAATTCATTTTCGTTTCTCTTTCATTAATGATACAATGGAAGGGGTGACAAAATTCCACAGCAGAAGCTATCACGACTTCCTACATAATATAAAACAAGGTGATTCAAAACCAAAGATTACTAAAATGTTACTTTCGTCCACTGGGCAGTGCCTCAGCGCCATTATCTAGTTCTGGAAACAGGATTAAGCTCCTGATCGCGATTAGGACGGTGACACACTACAACCACAGTCTAGTGCTACAACCCCCATCGCGATTACGTCGATAATCGTATTACCAATTTCAGCGAGTGCTGAAGACCACTGGATAGACTATGAACAAACTTGTCTCGTAGGACACCATGATGTCACGACATATTTTCAAGCATCGTAGGCTGTTATTTCAAATCAAAGGAAATAGATGAGGTTAATAGGAAGGGGGACAATTGGAAGTCGTAGTCGATGGAAAGAGGAATCGAGAATATAACGAAGAAGGTAAATGGAAGACACGAAGAGAAAGAAGTAAAAGACTTTAAGAGGAAGTGAAGTACCGGAAGAGTATAAGGAAAAGTGAAAGAGGAAGAGAAAATGGATGACCGTAAAAGAAGATAATGAAAATGTATAGAAAGACGATAAATTTGAGAAAAACTAAGTTTTCCATTCGTCCTAATTTGTAAGCAGAGGTCTGAACTTTTTGTTTAACTTTCTTACGTATAATTTAAAAGCAAGGAAGTTTCCTAAAAGATGATGGGTTTCTCAACATTTCCGAGGAGTGACGTCAGATGTGCAAACCAGAAGCTACGTTATGTGGGCGATGTCGCTGTAGGACGGATGATGTAAGCGCATTTGTTTGGACATGCAGCATATTAATGCAAGGTGGTCCCGCGGATCATTAAATTAATTAATCAGGCAGGCCGACAAGACATCATGAATCAACGCGGCCACGACGATGTCCCTGCCAGCGCTGCAGCTGATTATCATCTGACAAGGGGCACAGGCGGCCGTAATGAAGTTGCCCGCCCGGAGCATCACAGTCAAATAGGGTCCACAGCTCCAGTCGTGGTTCAATCTTATTATGGTCTCTCCACCAAGCAAGGGAACAATGGTTCTGTAACCCGAAGATCCTCTGTTGTTTGTGACGGATATATCAAACCGCAGATCACAACTTTTCATCAACAGGACCAGGGTTACATTTTAGGCAAATCCTCTAAAATCTGTGGTGGATCAAGAATTAGTGGTAGACCAACAGAGTCTCTCCAAGTTCTTTTGGCTTTCCGTATCATCCTTTCGTGAAACGTACAGCAGAGTTCGTAGAGGTCAGTTTCTGTCAGATGCGTTTCCAATTCACTGTGGGCTAAAGCAAGGAGATGCACTATCACCTTTATTTTTTAACGTTGCTCTAGAGTACGCCATTAGGAAAGTTCAGGATAACAGAGAGGGTTTGGAATTGAACGGGTTACATCAGTTGCTTGTCTATGCGGATGACGTGAATATATTAGGAGAAAATCCACAAACGATTAGGGAAAACACGGGAATTTTACTGGAAGCAAGTAAAGCGATAGGTTTGGAAGTAAATCCCGAAAAGACAAAGTATATGGTTATATCTCGTGACCAGAATATTGTACAAAATGGAAATATAAAAATTGGAAATTTATCTTTTGAAGAGGTGGAGAAGTTCAAATATCTTGGAGCAACAGTAACAAATATAAATGACACTCGGCAGGAAATTAAACGCAGAATAAATATGGGAAATGCCTATTATTATTCGGTTGAGAAGCTTTTATCGTCCAGTCTGCTGTAAAAAAATGAGAAAGTTAGAATTTATAAAACAGTTATATTACCGGTTGTTCTTTATGGTTGTGAAACTTGGACTCTTACTTTGAGAGAGGAACATAGGTTAAGGGTGTTTGAGAATAAAGTGCTTAGGAAAATATTTGGGGCTAAGAGGGATGAAGTTACAGGAGAATGGAGAAAGTTACACAACACAGAACTGCACGCATTGTATTCTTCACCTGACATAATTAGGAACATTAAATCCAGACGTTTGAAATGGGCAGGGCATGTAGCACGTATGGGCGAATCCAGAAATGCATATAGAGTATTAGTTGGGAGGCCGGAGGGAAAAAGACCTTTAGGGAGGCCGAGACGTAGATGGGAAGATAATATTAAAATGGATTTGAGGGAGGTGAGATATGATTATAGAGGCTGGATTAATCTTGCTCAGGATAGGGACCAATGGCGGGCTTATGTGAGGGCGGCAATGAACCTCCAGGTTCCTTAAAAGCCAGTAAGTAAGTATCATCCTTTCACCATTGCTTCGTTACTGACGTAACATCACCTCGTCGTCTTTAAATGGTTTCTAATGGTGTACGTCTGGAAACAGGTTTCGCTTAGTAGTACGGGTCGTTCGAAAAATGACATGGGCAAGTAACAGCCCGCTAGCGCTCATTCAGAGTGTCAGTTTTCGCTAATAAGATCTCGCAACTCATACATTACATTACACATGCAATTTACTTGCTATCTTTTATCAGGCAATACATCTCACTTGACGTTATGTGTCAGAAGAAGAACAAATTGTTCGTATAGGCACCGTGCAAGCTCCTCTGGTGGCGACTCTTGTTACTAACTGCAGGACAGCAGCGATAGAGTTATGCTTGAAGCGTATGAATGTACTTTAACGTCTCAGGTTAAATGATTAGAAATATGGATAATCCTAAAAAGCGGAAAGGTAACACAAATTACTGTGTTCTTGGGTGCAGTAATTCTTATAGGAATATTCATTTCCAAAACAGAAAACTGAAGCGGAACGACGTTAATTGTGGATCCAAGCGCAGACGAAAGTAAGTAGGCTGCACTGCTTGTAAATAATCATAGTATTATTATATATTAATGTAAAAAATAGAATGTATATGTTATATTATGTTTATAAATAATCATTAAGTTAACAACGACGGGAATTTGTAATTTCAATTCCAATGCTGTATATGCTATTATATTTAAAAGTAAAAAAAAAACCATAGTACATAATTGCCGAGTTCTTTACATATATATAATGTATAATATTAGAAACAATAATATATATTTATTTTTAAACGTATTCATATCGATATTTAATTCTTGACTTCAAGTGCTAATGGTTCACCTTGGGAACCAACACTCGCAATAAGAATTTGCGGTATTCATTTTATTGGGACAGAGAGCAGGACACTCCCAAAACTAACATACTGTTCCCAGTATTTTTCCAAAAGATTAAAGAAAAAGGTTGCCTCATCTCAACTAGCTTAGAAAAGGTATGAAAGAGACGCAAAAAGGAGAAGAAAAGATGAAAATTTAAGTATTATGGAAGGTGAATGCTCAACAAGTGTTATTTCGAAAAATGAAATACCCAGCCATACAGGCAGAAGTAAATGAAGCCATTCTGAGTGATTTTGGTTTTTCTTTCACAATTGAATTGTGAGAATTGTCTACTCAAGTGTCTATTCCATTACGTCTCGAACTGAAGTCACATAAGAAATGTTATGGCAAGAGTTCAGGAACAGATGATATGTTTAATGAAATGCAAAGTTTCCAAGATTATTCTTCAAAAAGAGATGAGACAGAACTACCAGACTTAGTGGGAGTGATATTTTGTGGTTTTGACTATATTATTAAAATTGCTGCCAATTGAAACACAATCATACAGTAAGATTAGTGAAGAAAATCGTCTACTCATATTTTCAAATTAAATTGAAAACTGAATTATCGTATTCTGCTATGAGGGTGATGTTCGGAGTTCATCGGACAACTATAATTATGATGTATTTTTACCACCACTTTATTGCTGTTGGTTACAGTAGTTTTGTGTTTTGGCCTAGCAGAAAAAGTATTCAGGAAACAATGCCCGCAATATTGCAAAGAATGTACACTACTCAAAATGCAAAGTGACAACTGATTGTACTGAAGTTAAAGTGAAACGCCACGTAACGTGGATCAAATGGTGGCCTTCAAATCTAAATGCTACTACGGTGGCAGATCGAGTGACACATTCATAACAGCTGATTGCGGATTATTTACTCTATTAGAAGGTGGTAATGAAGTCAGGTTTTCCCGGAATAAAAACAAACCTCTCCGATAAAGGGATCATTGTTGTTACTTTACCGTATCTGCATGATAACAGATTAACAGCTGAAGAAGTAGAAACTACTCGTTAAATAAAACATAACATAAAAAAGACTACTTCTAGAATTAGATCACATTAAAATACTGAATTTATAGAGACACTATACACATATAAATATTATACACGTCATGACATCAAATGTAAGTATATCAATGTTTTCGTAATATGACTATTCCGCCTCATTCAATGGTCTGAAATCTGATTTAAATGCCAAACAACTACACTGATATTTCAGGAACTCTGTAGTTACATTTTTACACTCCTCTAAAAGTACTGAACTTTCCACTGCGTCTATTAAATACGTAAAAACTGGAGAATGCTGGGTTTGCAGTGAAAGACCTGTCCTTGGTCAGAACACTGTGAATGAACGAACCTATTCTTATTAATATTACAACTTTTTATCGGCAGAAAGCCGCATGTAATTTCTATATCACACATAACTAGTGAATGAATGCTAGCCTGTAGTTAATTAGGAATTGAGACACTGCGCGGCGCCACCAGTACGATTTCCAGACCCTTGCACGGTGCCTATACATCTGAAATCTGATTAGTGTAATATGCAGCTAGTCAGTGATGTATGTAATGAAGGGGAAAAGCAACTGGTCACTAGAGATGGGTTAAAAAAAAGCTGGAACAGTTCTTTTGAAATTGTTACAAAATTGAAAGTGTTTCCATACGAAACAGTTTCGTGATATAACCTGTTCCAACTGTTCCAAAGGCTGTTACACTGCTCTAGTGATCACTTCAACGTTCCACATAGTTCCAAGAGATAAAAGTTCAATTTCTAAACAGTTTTCCTATTCTTTGCTGTTTGCAAAGGTCACATGTAGCGCTATCATTGACCTCCAATCGAAAGTAGATATAATATTATCCATGTTCCACACGGCCTTCGTGCAACAGTAGCCTATGTAGGACCGCACAATTTAATTGTACGAATCAAATTGCCTAATAAATCTGATATTAATTATCTGTCAATTGATGAGAATATGTTTATGGTGCCGTAACATAGTGTTAATTATATTAATACACCGAAAAAAATATCATCGGCTAATCTCATCGTTATTAAACTCTCCTAGAGTTATAAGCGTTATTTTTACTAAAATCAATTCATTTTGAATTGTAGTTATTTACTGTACCCTTAACAGTAACCTACGAAAAATGACTATCGTTGTCATAATACACTGAACAGCTGATTTAAAGACGATTCAATGGCCTTGAAACATGTTCCCGTAGCAGATGAGGGGTTGAAACAGTTGGAACACTTGGAACAGTTGGCACTGATGTTGTAAACATATTCTTATGAAACTGTTCCTTTGAAACTGTTATTTTGGAACAGCTTCGTTCATGAAACAGTTACAGTCGAAACTCTTTCTTAAAAAGAACAGTTTATCCCATCTCCTGGTCACCCTACCGCATTATCTCCTGATGCCTTGTTGGTATCACTTGTGAGGTTGACCTGTCTTCGGACAGTTAACTAAACAACAACAACGACGTTATAAGTGCTGGACTGTCGATTATCGCCCTTAATGCACATTTCACACCTATTAAAAATCCTAGATACACACTGGATTTCGTCTATATTGATAAAATTCAACCTTATACACATGGTTCGTTGCATTTAATTTATAAACGACTGTTGTCTTAGCAAAATGTCCCATGACATTCATGATCATTTTACTGGTGGCAATTCTAATATATATTTGGATAAATTTAAATATTCTCTTTCGCAGAGCAGTTTTGAATATAGGATCTATAAACTTATTCAATAGTCTTCCTATTAGTATTAAAAATGTATCTATCCTGACATTCAAAGGGAAGGTACAAGTAAAATCTAAACTTAAACTCTCTTTATAATGTGAAAGAATTTTATGATATTATGTGACGATGTTTTATATTTTAAATTATGACGACGCCATATAATGATGTAATGTCATTTGGCGAATTAAACCAATTCAATTCAATTCAATTGCGCCACTGATCTATTCAGTTCACACCCCCTCCCATTACAAATTTCGACGTTAACTTTTTTACGCAGAACTACGTCTTTCTCCTTACTAGCTATGAGTTGGTAAATTGGGAATTGACCGTCACTAAAAATGCAGACTCCCTTGTTCTCCTTTCATTCCACTCGTTATCATTCCTTTACCGGTACTATTCTTCTCCTTTTATTCCTCTAGTTCTCCTTTTATTCCCCTTGTTCTTCTCTTTCCTCTATCTTCATTTCCTTCGTATTTCTTGCATTACTTTTGTTTTCCTTCTATTTACCTTCTCCTTCTACTTTCAGTGTTCTCCTTGTCTTTTACCCTGTTCTTCTTGCATTCCCCTTGTTTCTCTTGCATTCATATTTTTCTCATTGTCTTCTCCCTGTTCTTGTATTCTCTTGTTTCCTTTTATTTCCCTTGTTCTTCTATTACCCTTCTTCTCCTCCTATTCCCGTTGTTTCTTATATTCTCCTTGCCCTCCTTCTATTCCTTTTTTACTCCTTGTATTTCTCTCATTCTCATTTAATTCTCCTTTATATCATTGTATTTTCCTTGTACTCCTACTTCTTTGCCCTCTTTGTCTTCCTCTTGTTCTCCTTGTCTTCTCCTTGTTCTGTCTTCCCCTTATTCTCCTTGTATTCCCCTTGTTCACCTTATATGTTCCTTCTTTTCCTTGTACTCCCTTTGTTTCCTTGTATTTCCCTTCTTTTCCTTGTATTTCCCTTCTTTTCCTTGTATTCTCCTTCCATTCCCCTTATTCTTCTTCTATTCTCCTTGTTTTGCCCTTGTTCTTCTTATAATCCCCTTGTATTTACCTCGTTCTCATTTAAGTCTCCCTTTGTCCTTGTATTTTCCTTCTACTCCTTTTATTTTTCATTGATAGTAATAAGAGTAGACTAATAATAGTAGTAGTAATAATAATAATAATAATAATAATAATACAGTAATAATGATATTAATAATATAATAACAATAATAATTAATATCATAAATAAACATTTCCTATCGGAGGCACTTAAACTTGTTGCATCTGGCCTCACCGAGGATTTCGATCACCGGCCGCTACTGCATCTGTGACTAACCTTGTCACAGTCTTCGGTCTCCTGTCACTTATCTATCCCCTTATCTAACCCATTCCAACCATGTCACATTTCTCGGCCTCGTGTCTTTTATCTAGCTCTAATCTAACCTTTAACTCGAAATATTTACGGAAATACACGCCAGCGTATGGGGAAAAAAAAAAACAAACAAACAAACAAACAAAAAAAAAAAACAAAAAAAAACAGTACAACACTATTCTCACGCAAACGCTATCATCAATATATTGATATATGTGCCGAATATGACAAAACCACGGTACCGCTAAAATAAATAAAACGTAAATTCTTCCTAGATTCAGAAATATATTATAAATATACAGCAACCTGTAATTTTTACAAACGAGAACCAGTAAAATAACTTTGACTCACCAACATCGCTCGTCCAATTGAATAGAGCCGCAGTTACGACGCTCTTGCATTGAAATATGATCGTAACGACGCACAGGTCCGGTTCGTTATGATCATCTGCAGGTACCAGACGGACTGCCTCCAGCATGTTACTGCCGATTGTTTACTCTTGCGCCTGCCCACTTCCTTAACAAATGAAAATCACAGCCATTGATATAGATAACACGCACTAGAAATGTAATTGATTCTATGTGGACAATGATTAATGAGGCAGTTTTGCAGACTTTGTTTCTCCGCTATACAGACTTTCATTTATAAGTTTATGTATGCTTATAAATACATTTAATATATCTGTAGGTTACAAATTATAGTTTGAAGTTTTATGTCATGAGAATTTTGGAGGGCAAAGGAAAACAATGGCCACATAGAAGACCTAATAATTCATTCATTCATTCATTCATTCATTCATTCATTCATTCATTCATTTTATTCCATAGATCTTACATGAGCACTGAAGCTTTAAGATGTGGAACAAGTCAAAATTTTACAATATTACAATTACAATTTTTACAAATTTTTACAGTTTTACAATTTAGTAATTTTCTACAATTTTTACAATTTTGTGCAAATTTTTACAATATTTTGGCAAGATGTAGTGAGATGAGGTGAGGTCCGAGGATTCGCCAAAAGATTACCCGGCATTTGCCTTTTGGTTGGGGAAAACCTCGGAAATACCCAACCATGTAATCAAATCAAAGGGGATGCTGGCGAGGACTCGCCATAGATGTAAAACTATTAACATAATTAATTAGAAAGTACGGTTTCCAGGGGATGTCTCGTATTTGAAACTGAAAAAACTTGTCCTGTAAGGATCCAATAAGGGACACCAAAAATCCTGTATTTAGACACTGTATCAATATAAGGCCAACTTTTTTATTTCTCTTTTATTCTTTTCCCTACTTTTTGTACGGATATCGTATTGTATAAATATCATACCTAGTAAACAGTCACTTTTTATTTACAATCATTTCTTTACAAACGTGACAAGGAAGGAAATAAGTTATTTAAACTTCCAGCCTCTTAATTGAATCTTCGATTTCGCTACGCACCACACACGGGAGTGACGTCTGGTTTGTGTTGAGTTATTTCATGATGAAATGAAATTGAGAGATGGTATGACTTTACAAATATATAAATATAACTTATTTGGAAAAATAAATAAGCAAGTTTTAGTAATGTCAAGGATCAGTAACAGATTAGGCTTTGTTTGTTCAGGCTTCTGGCACGCCTAGCATATACGCTTTTGGTGTAGGTACATAAATAGATTTACCCGGACCGAAGAAAGGAGTGCAAAATAATGGTGGTACCACTGGGTTACGTGATGATTCCACAGTCTACTCTACTATATACAGTCACGAAGCTCGAGTTTTGAGGGTGCTAGAAACAATAGACTGTGCCGGTACTATTTCGCATTGTCTTTAATGAGGCGATATTAGCGATCCTAGTGGTGAGCAACTATCTAATGTTTGCATATTTACTACGTATTGAGCTTCGTGACTGTATATACTAGACTGTGATGATTCCGTGTAAAAATGTCCAAGAAAAACGAAGGTATTTGGGGCGGGTTGGGTGCGTTTACAGCTTTTGCAATGATCACATCTTGAGTTTAGAGTGGTGTGCTACAATTCTTAAGTTATTTTAATTAGTAAGTACTTTTTTTTCGTGTATTGTGTGTAGCGAGATCGAATATTCCCCAATTCTTTTATTCGAGATGAAAGCAATTTTATTTCCAAGCAGTCGCTGTGCATCATTATCGATATAGAAATTGTCGTTGAATTGCGTGTACTGTTCTCCAACCAGGAGATCAACCGTGAAAGGAATGTGCTTACTATTGCGTCATCTATTGGGACGAAGTAGATAAATAATATTACCGTTATAACATCAGTTTAAAAACCATGCGCTCTCCTGTATATGTTATTTCCTGTATGAAGAGATTAAAAGATCAGGAGAGTCAGTTTAAAAACCATGCGCTCTCCTGCATATGTTATTTCCTGTATGAAGAGATTAAAAGACCAGGTGATTAACTGTGATCTAATTTTGTAACTAGGGTAGTATCAATATGTCTGTATCAATGTTATGGTTTGTGCTATGAGAGCTAGCCAATAGAGATAAGAGTACCCACGTGTGTGACCTTATGACATCAAATTCATTCACAGCATTACCCCCTTCGTCTCATCCGGCAGAGACTTTCTCGTGGTTGGAGCACAGTAGTATGTGTGAGGACACGAAAAGTGCATGAAACAAAAAGGACGCGTGGGAGTAATTATGTACTAAGCATTGGCCAAGCCACCATCTTACCACAATATGGTCCAGGGCACATACTTTCCCATTAGAATGTAACAAAGCTGACAATATGTTTGTCAATCATAAGAAAATCTTGAAAAATTAATTTTAACAAATTATATAATATTATATAAGTTAATTATGCTCGCGGGGTGTTTGTCTCTTTATAAAAAGAAAGTATGGTGAAACTAGCACGGAGTTACTTTTCGTGATTTCGGAAGTGAAAATCCGCTATTACACTACCTTATTTAAGAGACACTGAAGACGACGACACATAGCGTCGAAACGGGCCGTCTGTCGAAGGTAAATACCTTTTTTAACAATTTTAACACTTTTAACGTATGACAAAGTAAATTTTATACTTATTTAATAATGTATATGAATACAACCTCTGGAATTACATTTTTCCAATTTCAAACCCAGATATCATTACTGTACCTTCTAATTAATAAAATAAAAATAAACTTGTGGTAGGATACCTGCCTTTTAATGATTTAAGAACAAAATATATTTTCCTCATATAATGCTGTAACTATAAAACGTCTTTGGCTCTAACACGCTAATATAAACTTTGAAGTAGAGCACAATATTCCCCTCTCTCTTAGAAGTTCCTCGTATTTTCAGTTAAGTTAATTAAATGTTGCAACTGTCCCTTGTTAATAGTATTTTGAAAATATGACAACCCTACTGGAAATCCATACAATAGGATCACAGTTTAGAGTACCCTATGATATAAAAATTCAATCTTTGAAATCAACGAGGATTTGAGAAAAAAATTAGGGATATACAGCCCTACAAGTGTCCAAAATTGAGTCACAGAAGTTGACGGTAGATAGGATTCTAGGATTCAACTTAAAAAAATTGTAATAAACATAGGTCCAAGAATAATACTTACGTTCTAGAAAAGTTGGCTACCTGTAGGCGCTCGTTCCAGAATTCTTGATAGCTCATGACTGGCATTTCACAATCCATTGACGCAATGTCCCCAAGTAATTATTTATTGGCCTTGAATAAAACAAAAGTCTTTAACTTCCACAGAACCAAAAATCTAAAGAAATTAAGGTTAGAGGAAGCGTTCAAGTCAATTGATCGATCGCACAAACATACATAACCTAATAGCTACCTTCGCGGGGGGGGGGGGGGAAGACATGAAAGAGATTCAAATGGCATCATCTGCCTTCAGCATAAGATATAAACACAAGTGAGACTTTTTTCACATTCACAACACTACTATGCTGTTGTTGCTACGTCAAATAAAAAAGTCGTCTGTAATAAAGAATCCAGTATCTTTTGAATCCATAATTATTATAATTTTTGTTAATTTTCCATAATACGTCGCTCGTTCACCTCTCTCTTCGGCTGACAGTAGTACTATCCACTTTGTTTTTACTTTCATTACGTCATTGTATGTTGTCATAAATATGTACACTTGTAAAAAAATAATTATATTATTTCTTACCTTGATTTTAATTGCCGGTAGATGTTTTTTTTAGAAATTTTTACGACCTTCAAGATCTTTATTTGGTACCGGTAGTAAGTTGTAACAACTTTTTTTTTTTCATAAAAAATTGCATCGAATTCTTTACACTTTCTCCGATCGTTGCTTGAAAGAGATCTATCAGATCAAACTTGCACTTAATAAATTTATCTGAACTACGTGACAGTACTTTGGAAACTCGATTTGTTACGAGTAGAAAATCTAACCTAATTTCTCAGTACCGGTAATGGAAATTGTTACAGCGGAAGCAGTGAGCTGTAGAGCTCACTGAGAGGAGGTAGTAAGTAACGCCATCTATAAATATGTAGACGTTTTGCTGAAAGGCTTCTCGAGGATAGAGCCGCAATGGAACCATGCTCTTACGTTTACATTGGTCCATTGTACGCTTATATGCTATGATTAATCCAATCCGAAAGGTAGTCTGGGTGGCTTTTGAGAATCCGATGCTGACAGACAGCCTCCTACCTCAACTCCGATCTCGGGTAAGCACCAGGACCCGGCGCGCCCAAGCCCTTCCTGAATCAGCATCGAGAACCAGTATTAGGCCTACTCCCATGACTACCCCAATCCATTTTTAATAATTACTGCAGATGAAAGATGAAATAAAGGAAGTTGGGGAATAAAAGAAGGAAACAGAAGTACCTCGATAAGCCATCTGCGTCTGCTTTATCCACCAAAAATTTCATCACGACCTGACCGGGAATCGAACCCAGGCCACCTGGGAAGAAGATCAGCGCGCTAACGCTGAGCTACAGACACGGCAAGTAGACGTTTATTCAGAGTCAAAAGTTACGTGGCCGAGAAATTATCGACAATTTTTCCTGAAGCCCTTTTTCAGCAGCAGACATTTTACATGCCGTAAATTTACGACACGGGACCCACCTACTTGAGATAACAGCATCTCCACCAAGGACGAATGTGTGTCCCCTTTAAGATTTGTACGTTGACTAAAGAGACGGTATTGCCTCCTGATCATTTTGACTTATGTCTAAAGATGGTTTATTATTATTATTATTATTATTATTATTATTATTATTATTATTATTATTATTATTATTATTATTATTATTATTATTATTATTTTATAGAACACCGGTTTTCCAGACTAGTAATGTGAGTTAAAATCCCAGTAAGTCCAAGTGAAATTTGTGATGGACAAAGACAGTGCTTGATATATTATTGCAGAATACTCCCGTTTCCCCTGCCGGTCTTCCACCATTGCTCCAACTACCATTATGTGGTGTGTGTAGTTCGCTTCCCATAGTGCGAAGGTAATGCCTACAGCGACAAAAGGAACTACAGCTTCGACAACCTAGATGGAGAATCTTGGGTGAAAGTTGCAACGTATTCGCCTTTGAGTATAAAAGTCGTCATCATCTAAATCAGCTGTCATCAGCACAGTGCACCCTTGGGCTAGGGTCTCGTACCCGCGGATAAGAGACTGTACTATGGTGCATCCGTGGCTGCTGGCGGGTATGCTCTCTCCCTCTTCCTGCTGCACGATGGGGCATATTATTATGATGCACTGCTTACCCATTAACCATTTCAGCGAGTGCTGACAACCACTGATCTAAATGGTATAATAATATGCTATTTGAAAAAGAATTAAACTTAAAATTTCACAATGTGAAACTAGCCTCATACGATCAGTGAGTAATACTGAAGTGATAGTATTGAATAATGACAGTAATAATTATATTAATCTATATTGGCCATACTGAAGAATTGGCAGTATGAGAAATTCATACTGATGACTGAGGACAAAATTCGATATAGACTGCCAGTATTTGCGATATTAATGGCAATAGATCCTACTGATAATGAGAGGCTATTCTATGCTATATATCATTCAGACAGAAAACGGATTCTTCAGAAGTGAACACGTCCATGAAGTTTCAAGAAATGTTATATTTCAATCTGTGAAGAGTTGTCTAAATTATTGGATATAAGGAGCAAAAAATACTTGAACAAAGATTAAAAGCAGTTTCGCATCTAAAAAGTTGAACAATGTATTGAAAACAAACCAGATGCTTCAACATATGTCAAGATAAAGAAAACACTCTTCAAAGTAATTTCAGAAACGACTGAAAAAAATCGGAGTGTGGCTGTGTCAGAACACGGTCGTGGATTATACATGAATACTTCTGGCTTAAATCAAGAATTTTACAATTCATTTTGTCTTCAGATAAATCTAATATAATATAATGAAAATTTTTTTCAAGTTCAATCTATAAGATTTATCTATTTTGCAAATGTTTATTTGCTACAACATTGTAAGCATTAAACCACCAAGTAGAACACCCACACGTAAGCTGAGGCATCAAGATTGATGAATGAAGAACAGCCAAATGTATTGCTGAACAACTACTAAGGATCAATTGTAACAGCATGGCAATATACGACACATAAGATTTTATCAAATTTTATCACTATTTATTATTAATTTTATTATTGATTTTATAAATTGTCTTTTAAATATATTGATATTACATCACCATTCTATTTATAATTAATTATAAAATTCAACAATTAAGTCCTTTCCACCAATATTCATTATTGCTGACATTCGTATTTTGTTAATAATTTAATGCAAGATATAATATAATATGCTTGTCATTTTAATCATTTCATATGTGTTTTGTAACATGAGTTATATGTATCTGCAATCATATCGACCTTCCAAATTTATATTTCCTAAAAATCTTTTTCTACATAAACCTTTTTACTTATAAGACATACTACATAAAACTCATGAAAATCTATTTGTCATGCATATTACAAGGTTTAGATTACGTGTTTCTTAACAATATCTGATGATGCCAAAAAGGCGAAAACGTTAATATTCTATATACAATGTTGTAGCCAGGGAAAGGATTTATATGTAAATACATATTTACTTATAAAGCTAATATAATTTATATTTTGCATTATCTTTATGTTTCACAATGTGTAGGGTTGAAAAATCCTACTTTTATTTTCCATATTTTTCCATATTTTAGAGTTTAGTACATATTTTCGTTAATTTCCATATATTTTCCATATTTCATATAAAACAGTCCATATTATATTAGGTTTAACAATAAAACAAAACAAAATTCCATTAACTTTTAAAAATACATTTCAACAATAGAGATTTAAACACATGTTCAGTAATCCCTTTAACATCAGAGTTATTTGAAAATTAGCAGTCCTATCAACAATGGGAAAGTAAGTTACAAAACTGTATTAATTTAATTTAAAATTTTTAACAGACTTCAGTTGTGCAGCTCAACAGTTAAATGCCAGTCAGAGTACACATAGGTTCAGTTTTGTAAATCATACTATAAAGACGGTAAATATGCCAAAAGTACGTCATTCAGTCAATTTAAAATCAAAACTAACAAGTTACATTTCAGAATTTAAAGAAGATGGTTTATCAACTGACAATAAAATATTATTTTGTAATTTGTGTCAGTGTGCAGTATCATCTACACAAAAGTTCCTGGTGCAACAACACATTACAACTAGTAAACATCAGGCCAACAAACAACTAAATTCCAAGCAGAGACAATTGTTTTTAACACAACCAACAACATCGAATGTAAGATCTGAGTTTAACATCGACCTGTGCCGTTCTCTCATCTCTGCTGATATTCCTCTCTACAAACTAAAGAATAAGGTCTTCAGGGAATTCCTTGAAAAATATACTCAACATACAATCCCGGATGAGTCAACACTTAGGAAGACGTATGCTCCATCCATCTACGATGAGACAATACAGAAGATAAGAGATGAAATTAAAGATAGTTCAATTTGGGTTTCCATTGATGAGACTCCCGACAAAGAAGGTAGACTTGTTGGTAATGTAGTTATCGGTTTGTTAAGTGAACAATATTCTGAACGAATTCTTTTACATTGTGATGTTCTAGAAAAGTGCAATAACAAAACTATAGTTAAACTGTTCAACGAAGCTATGGGTATCCTGTGGCCAAAGGGTATTATGTACGATAATGTGTTATTCTTTATTAGCGATGCTGCCCCTTATATGGTCAAAGCTGGACAAGCATTATCTGTTGTATATCCTAAATTGACTCATTTTACTTGTGTGGCGCATGCATTTCATCGTGTGGCAGAAGTGGTCAGAGACAATTTCCCTAAAGTAGATTTGTTGATTTCATCAGTGAAAAAAGTATTTCTCAAAGCTCCCAGTAGAGTTAACGTGTTGAAAGAAATGTACCCTGAAATTCCATTGCCACCAAAGCCAATTTTAACTAGATGGGGTACATGGCTAGAAGCAGTTGAATATTATGCCGAACATATAGACTCTATTAACAATGTTCTCCTTGCATTGGACTCTGAAGATGCAGTCTCAATTGATACTGCGAAAACAGTTACCTGTGACATAAGTGTGAAGAATGACTTAGCTCACATTCAGCATACATTTTCATGCATCATAAAAACGCTCAAAAGTCTCCAAAATAGGCACCTTTCACTATCTGAAAGTTTTGAAATTATAAATAGTACTGTGGAACAACTGAATCGTGGTAGAGGTAAAGTTGCAGATGCAGTAAGAGCTAAGGTGGACACTGTACTTTCAAAAAACCCTGGATATGAAGAACTACAAAAGGTTGTTGCTGTGATGAGTGGTGAATCAACAGTGAAGATTAACTTGGACTTATCCCCAGCAGACATTGTGAAATTGAATTATGTACCAGTTACTTCTTGTGACGTCGAACGCTCTTTTAGTCAGTATAAATCTATCCTCAGAGACAATAGAAGAAGATTCACTTTTCAGCACTTGAAAGAAATGTTTGTAACCTATTGTTATGGTAACAGACAATAAAAATTGTGTTTTGTTGAAACTACATTGGAAGATAAGGTACGTCCATTATATTTTTTGTTTAGTTTGATTAAAATGTACCAATATTTAACGTACATAGTCATTTTTTTATAATTTTAAGTCCATATTTAATTCCATATTTTGGTAAAAATCCATATTTAATTCCATATTTTGGTAAAAATAACTACATATATATTTACATATTTCATATATTTTTAGTCCATATAAATCCGTTCCCTGGTGTAGCAAATAAACATTTGCAAAATAGATAAATCTTATAGATTGAACTTGGAAAAAAAAATTTTTCATTATATTAAATCAAGAAATCTACAAGAGAGCTTTCGTTTGACACCAAAATCAGCGTGCTAGCACATCATTGTTGCGAGATATACTGCCTCGATATATTCTCCAGTTGCCGCAGATATATGCACGGCTCCAACTCAAGGTCATGCTCACATCATAGTCATTTACCCGATAGAAAGAGATCACATTTATTTCAATTGTGTTATTAGTCACAAAGTTACAGTATTGCAATGGATCACCCTGCAAACGTTACATCACCATTTCTGTTCTGGTATGCCACATGTTGGTCTTATTTTAAAGATGTATTCACATAAAAAATCGAAGACTCGAAATAAAATGTTGCTGGCTAAAGCCCATTTATATTTATTCGTATTAGCCAGTTATGTTACTTTTCTCAGAGAATTTTATAAACTTGAAATAATGAATTAAGAGTCACAAGTGGTTATGTTGTATATTCTGGATTACATTACTAACATTAAAATAATTTCATCATTATAACCACCAGTCGACTCATTTTACATTTAAACATAGGCCTATCTAGTAATTTCTTTTCCATTGAAGATGTTTTTCATTACAAAAATATTGACAATATTTTTCTCTCAATGCTTTCGTGTCCCTACAAGCAGTAGAAACTCGGGTGGAATTAGTAAATTTTATGTTTTTCTTTTTACATTTAGAGGAATCATATGTATATATATTGATCTTTTATTGCTGATCATTTAACTATTATAGCAACACAAGACCCTCTTGTCTGTTACCCAGGAGCACCTTAATCACCCAAAATCAAGCTTTATTATTGAATCTGCAGAGCAAGAAAATACTAAGTGTATAAAAAAGAAATTATTATGACCCAAGGCAACGGAAGGGGCCATCGGCATTGTTATGTTATGAAACAAAGGGAATGGAACAGACATCAGCACAGTGTGCCATCCATTCTTATGACACATGTCAGGAGGCTAGTGTTAACCACTGGATTAAATAGGTGATCACTTACCTCCTAGTCTAGCGACTGCACCCGCTGCTGAAATAGACAGGATTAATAATTTACCAATCCTAATTACTCTCCTAATCCAATCTGAGTTTGTGCTAACTCGTTTCTGGCAGCTCAGAATACAGCACCAGGAATAAGTATAGAAGCGGCATCAACTATTGCATGTCTTTATTCAGAATTGCTTTGATCTCCTATCCCAAGATAAACTCCATTTCAAAACATTAACCACACACCAGGGATTCTAACTTCGTCCCTACCCATTCTTTAATTACGGGACTCGGCCAAATAGCTAGAGCATTGACATTTGGCTTTTAACACCATGACCTATGGTAAAATCCCCATTAGTTATTTTGTAATACTCTCGATTGTCCTAATACAACTACGGTACTGTTGTTGAAAAAATGATGATAAATTGTGATGGTAGTGGTAGTAGTAGTAATTATAACTAGGAGGATCATAGAGAGAAGTGGTAAAGAAGAAAGAAGAAAGAGGAGTAAGATGCAGATAACAACAATAACAAGAAAACTGACGATTGTAGAGGTGGCTGTGATTTCGGTGGTGGCAGTGGCAACAGTGGCGGCGGGGGGCAGTGGTGGTGCTAGTAGTAATGTTGAGAAAAAAGAGAGGCAAAAGAAAAGAGATGGTGGCGGCGGCAGCGGCGGGGGTGGGGGCGGTGGCAGTGGCAGTGGCGGTAAAGGGGAGAAAGAGAAGGAGAGAGAAGATTAAGGGGAGAGGAAGATGATGAATGTGACGACATGGCAAAGGTGATGACTAGAGCTCGGATTTTATGTACCTACAAGTAATTATACATTCTATAGGCCTACATGTAGCTAAGAGAAAAACAAAAATGTTCGGGAATTACACTAAAAAGTTCCTTATTCTGATGTTTTAAGTGACATATTTCGATGTATGTTAAATGTTTTACATATTATTTTGAAGTATACTACCTATTTTAAAAAAATAACACAAGTAAATGTATGTTTTCATCATTTTAACCTCGAGCTCCAAAATTAATAAGCTTTTGAGAATTGTTTATACTGCCTGTCCCTCTATGTCTATCCCTTGTTCATGCACAAATGACGCATTATATTATTTTTGCGCCAGAGTAGATTCAGAGACTGACAAAGAATGGACATCCTTTCGCCATGTTGATAGTTTGTATATCTCTTAGAGGGTGACTGTAAATAATGTTTTTGTAAACAGTGGGTTCCATTGTATAGTTATTGTACTCCTACTTGATGCATTAATGTTCATTCTTGTCCTGTTCATTTTATTTTTTGTTCAGTTTTGTGGGCACTGAATTGTGTTTCCTTTTTCTTGCATACCTATAGATTTTGTCATAATGTAAGGACAGAAATAATATAATAAATATTGCAATGAGATAAATGTAACACTCAATAGGTTTCACAAAAATGTAACACCAATAGGTGGTTCGTGGTTGGTGGTGGTGGTGGTGGCGGCGGTGGTGGAGGCAGCGGCAGTGGGGGGGGGTGGTGGTGGTGGTGGTGGTGGTAGTGGCGGCAGTGGTGGCGGCAGCGGCAGCGGCGGCAGTGGGGGGTGGTGGTGGTGGTGGTGGTGGTGGCCATGTTAAGAACATAGAGGACATATAATGATCTGAATGTTTATTACAGTAATTACGATCATGACTATTATAGAAAGGAGGTAGATAAGAGGTATCATACAGAAGAATGATAGCAACAAAGTCAATAAGAATAAGATCATATAAAACAAAATATTTATTAAGTAATAACTTTATGATATAAGTTTTCATATTTTTTAGAGTCATTAAATGAGGATTTATATCAAAACAAAAGATGTGAGGCAAAAGTTGGATGCCATATTTCATCCTATAGCACAGATATTCATTTCAGCTTCTCCATAACGTGAATGTAGAAATCTGGATTATCAATTTGCTGCAGCAGTTTAAAATCCCCATATATTGTGTGTGTGCACTTAGGACCAAATGATTCCTGCAGCATTTCTTTGAAAATTTCCAGCCTATGGGGATAGTATGACAATCTGAACTGACTGTAACACAAGAAAGAACAAATTCATATACACATTGTCAAACACTTTATCTTCCAGTCATTTCTTTTACAAATATTTAACTAGCTTTAACTAAAATTACTCATTTTCTCGCACAGATATCGACTTCACAGAGCAAAACTTCATACACGTTGAGAACACTTTACAGTAGGAAAACTATCTTCCAATTTCTTGTAGGGACGGGGACACTATATAGCTTTTGATTATTAGTCAAGTTTGTGAAAGACTAATAACTATACTCCAAAAACAACATGGCTCTTAAATCTAAACCGCACAAAAAAGAACTGTAGTGACTTTCTTCTTAAATTTCTTTCATTACCTAAGATACAGTTCCGAAGCAAATACTGACTTCATGTCTCCAAAAAGTTTCTTTCAGAGTAATAACTTTATTGACAAACTTATGCAGCAGCTACATGCTGATTTATTCGCAAGATCATACAATTTTCTGAGTTTTACAATCCAATTGCTATGAGGAAATGGAAGAGTGTCATTGTTGAGGGTGACACTCCTTGTTGTTACTGCGTGTCTTAAAACTCCAGTGTGGGAGCAGGACCACTGTCGGTAACTGCGAGGCTTGGCATGAAGCATTACCGCGAGGTCTCACTCATTTCATCGTTAAGGAAAAGAGAAAGGCAATCAATCCACACCTGTGGAGTAATAGTTAGCGTGTCTGGCCGCGAAACCAGGTGGCCTGGGTTCGATTCCTGGTCAGGGCAAGTTACCTGGTTGAGGTTTTTTTCGGGGTTTTCCCTTAACTCAAATAAGCAAATGCTGGGTAACTTTCGGTGCTGGACCCCAGACTCATTTCACCAGCATTATCACCTTCATCTCATTCAGACACTAAATAACCTAAGATGTTGATCAGGCATCGTAAAATAACCTACTAAAAAAAAAAAAGAAAAAAAACATCAACCATTAATAAAATTCAACCAACAGAAGAGAGGCGACTAGAAGTTGTGAAAGTAAAGGCCCACTCCCAATTAGCAAAATCGAACCAAACTGAATTGAAACTAAACGTCTGCCAGTGCTTACATCTAGTGGAATCGAATCGAACTGAAGATGTACAGATTAAAATGGATCACATAATGGCTTTAGCACAGTTATGTGAAGAGGCAGAAAGAGAAGAAATAAATATCCAAAACAAGAAAGGAAAATACTGGATTCATGAAGAATTTTCACTTTATTTCACTATATTCTGAGAGGTGAAGTAAAATTTCGATCTTTAGCGCTGCTTAGATTTTAACTTTTACCTAATGTTTCCGTTACTGGTAATTTACTATTTTGCTTCAAGCATTATCACGGGAATAATTATTACGACGGCATTTTGTGTTTTGTCATACAATAGCGGATAATTCTGAAAAAGATTTATTTTTTCTTTGTTCATATTATTAAAATGTAATTTTTTGTATACGTTCTATTTCAGCAATAACTTTCAGCTAAATTACCCTATCAAAATATATACTGCTCATTTGTTTTTTCACGAAGGCTGCAGGAGAATTTACGATCATACCCGAAACAAGAAGTTCTGTTCTGGCAGTGAAATACAAATTCTAGCTCATGGATTCAATTCGATTCGCTCCAATTCGACATGCTGCTTTCTGCTATTTTCTATTTAAATACATTGTGAAGATAAATTCTGTTCGATTTGATTCCTCTAAGTGGGAGCGGGCCTTAAGAAGGAATCAGCTGACAGAAACAGTATAATGTACAGTAGAACCTCATTATCCGTGGTAATGAAGGGGTTGACTGAACGGTTAATCGAGAAAATCGGATCATCTGTACCATAAAATATTTTCGTAAATTAAGTGAATAATACTTTAACTATCGTAATTTCCTTCGTGGTCTTGTGTTTAACACGCTTGGCAGTGAATCAGAAGTTCAATAATTCAAGATTGGTTGTCAACGACGTGTTTTTAAGGGGTAAGAAAATTCCTTGTAATGGCTGTCAGCAGAAAGATAGGAATAGTAGAGATCTCATATTGTAGATTTACATACTGTATACACTTTATATTTTATTTTTATTAAATAGCGCAGAGTTGTAACATCAGTCTCGTATTCTGATGCGAGATGACCACAGTTTCTCTTTCCCCAAACCACTTAATTATTTGCATTTTGTTCGATACCGGTACTTAACACAACACTTTTCTTTTAACACTCATGAAATACATTTTATATAGAAGTTGTACAGTACGGCAACTAGAACAGTAGACCAAACTGTGTAAGTGTAAATGCTTGTAATAACACTCTCTAGAAAAAATACATAATACTAATATAATGTACAATAATATTTCATAAGTTTTTGTAGCAAAAAAAAAAAAGCGAGAGAAAAACAATCTGCCAATTGGTTAATAGGGTGATGGATAATCGGAGTTCTACTGTATTCAAATTCTCTCACAGGAGGGTTCCTGGCATTATAAGCATAAAAAAATATATGAATTTCGAGCAAAAGAATTGCATAAAAGATGCCGTTTTCATTGTTATAATACTTTTATTTTTGGTTGTTATAGTTGCTTTTCTAGCAAAACACATTTCTCTTTTATAGCAACGTCACCTTGACTTGACATTTCCTGCTGTATTGTCACTACTTCCCAATCTCTCTCAGGCAGTCAAACATGTTCTATCATTATAAAATAGAATTCGCATGTAATAATTTTTTTTTCAAGATATATTAATAAGCATTTGTTTATACATTAATTCATTATTCAAAGAACGAGGCACTTTGCTTGGGTATATAGTATACACCTCTAACATTGGATTTGTGTAGGAGTTAGAGAGAGCAGAGAGCACCAACAGTGCGAATGTTGTGACTTTGCAAATTAAGGAGTCTAAAAGAATATATCCGTGGATAATCTGACAAGCTTTTATTTAAAAGAGTTATTTTGATTGTTTCGTAAAAGGTATAATGTCGGAAAGTACAGTAGCTTATGTGCCAAACAAACAATACTGAAATTATCATTCATCTGCTATCCACGTTTCCTTAGCGACAGTGTATTTATTTATTGTATACAATAGTTTGACATATTGTGAATTCAGTGTTGTGTTGATTTCTGCAAATTATGGTTCTCACAACAGGGGAGAAGGTGTTTATTGTCGAGCATTATTTCCGGTCATACGCAGTACTGAAATTACACATTACTCTGAAAATCAAGAGAAGTCAATACAACATGCAAGGCGACATAAAACTGATCCCATACGATGGCACTTCTCGACAACAGCTAACATTGCTGTGTTATTTGGTGCCGCAATGTTAAATCGCTCCTGGTACTGCTCTTTAACGCGGCACAAGCTCGGCCCATTCTGACACCCCACTCCATATGACTAGAAATAATGCTCGATAATAAACACCTTCTTCTCTGTTGTAAGAAGCATAATTGTAGAAATTAACACAACACTGAATTCACAATATATCAAACTACTGTATACAATAAATAAATACTTCATTGCTAGGGAAATGTGGACAGCAGATGAGCAATAATTTCAGTACTGTTTGTTTTGGCGCATACCATATATGTAACATACCTCACAGATTCTTCGCCATTTTTCTCGTAACTGGTATATAATTGTTTGCCATTACTCGCACATATGTCAATTCTGTAGTCCATAGTGACAATGCTTGGCTTACCATTTACATACAGAACAGAAGTTATAATATCTGTCATATGCTGACTCTGTAACCAGACAAGAATTAATTAATAAGGATATAAAGCAACATACAAAATCTACAAACAAAAAACCTCTCTTCCATCTTGCATGGGAGTAATCCGTGGTTCCCAGAGTGAATGGAACTAGAAGCATCACAATGCCATAATGCTAAAATTACAAATGAAATAACGTAACAAATTAGACTGTCAATACCAACATGAAAAAAAATCTTATTTTACTTCTGTGCACTCATATTAATGCAAATAAGATACTATTTTTTATTCGATTCTCTGTTTTATTTATTCAAGTTTCTGTTTTGCTTCATGTTTTACAAAACCTCCTGCTTCATTAACTATTACTTTCAAACACTTGCAATATTCCATCAATTTCAATTATTTCTCTCATAAATATTTTTATTACTATTCACAGCCAAATATTCTGAATTTTTCATAATAATTTCAGATCTTACGAGTTACATCTATTGTTGATCTATTTAAATGAATTCTACATTAAAATGTTATTATGCTATTACTAATTGGTCTTTGCGAAGTTTAAAATAAAAGTACATTGGTATTAATTTCTATAGCCATGGATTAACACTTTATTTCAAATTTTTCCAAACTAATGAATATACGACTAGAAACAGGTTTCGCCTAGTACAGCGCCATTTGTAAAGTGACATGGGTAAGTAACAGCACGTCAGTTTTCGGAAATCAAATCTCGCGACTTATACAGATATACCGTAATTTATTGGCTTACCTTATAACAATAAATGTTGGAACTCTCGACCACCCTCTAACAAAATATTTCTAGACACATGCTGGATTTCTTATCTATCAATAGAATTGAACACTAAATTTATAAACGACTGTTCTCTTATAAGACTTTAGTTTTAACAATTTCGTCGTTTTCCAAGCTGATGTCTTGGATACATAGATAAAGATCTGCCTGCTGAGCTAACTTTCTTGATGATTTCGTGGGAGACATTTCTATCTAGCCTATAGCCCATGTCATAGAGTTCTTCTTCAGAACGCGATTTATTATTCTTCTTTTTTATTTAAAAATGAGCCAGTTTCTCTCACCTCTTTCACTAAATTCTGGTTTATTAAATTAGATGGCTGTTGAACAATAGAACATTTCCATAAAAATATAGCATGACACTTTTCGTATAATTTCTTCATAATATACTTATCATAAGATTCGCTATTCTAATGTGTAGCCGGTACTGAACTGCCACAACTAAACTGGACAACATGAAATGATGGAAGTCAGCTGTATAGTAATGCCATTTGAAGTCTCTTCAGCCTGTGTTATCTGACTACACAACTCAAATCTTTTTCACACTCGATCCAAGGGAAATGTAAACAATATTTCCTTGGCAGTCGTATTTGATCTATAACAGTAGGCAATTATCTGAGCGAAACCTGTTTCCTGACGAAAGCTCTACACTTCTATATAAATTTTAAATGGCAAGGTAACAGACTGCAATCTTGCAAGAGTTTGCAAGCGTGGAAGAATAAACTAATCTAATGGAAAAAGGGGAAAGGGTGAGGTATTATCCGAGATAATCATAGGAATCATAACATTTTACTTACGTTATAATATATACATTTTGAAGGAGTGTAGCCACTGTCCAGTATACGATCATAATTTCTATGGTCTATCAGGAGCAAACCTCCTGGCTTTACACATCTTTCAAAGTTCTTCAGTGCTATCCTAAAAGAAACAAAACAACCTAACTGCATCAGAATGGACGGTACATGCCAAACTAATAGTCTTGAACATATTACCGGTATTTTGTATTTATTCCTCAACGGTTACGTATCTTCAAATCTCGAACTTTTCTAAAAATTCTACATTTCTGACATTACACTTCTGCCACCAGATACAATGACTATTATTATATCCCTTTGCATGCGACTTAGTTCATGGATGGTGACTTTTTAGCCACCCAGAACAACATGAGCCATTCGTGCTTAAGCAGTGTTATCTACAGTAGAGTCTCGTTAATCCGAACTACGCTAATCCGAAAATCTGGTTAATCCGAACAAAATTATTTTAAGAAAAAAAATTTATTGTAAGAGTACAAAGTAGCGAAAATAAAAAATGTATAAATTCACTCAATTTCTTTTACTTTAAACAGCACATTCAAGGGTATTTACAACAATTAGTGTTTTCTGTACATAATTTACACATCTGTCATGTTCATAAAATCAGTAATTTTCTGTTGTCGTAATGAAGTGAACCTGTTGGTTGTGGTTTTAAAAATTGCAACAGGGTACCCCCCACCACCATCTCTCAGCGCTCGCGAATGGCATGCATTGCATTACAGGTAATATTTCGGTTAACCCGAAAATCTTGTAATCCAAATAGGTCTTGGTCCTAATTAGTTCGGATTAACGAGACTCTACTATAGTTGTATTGTTAAGACTCAGTCGCTGTTAGTGATAGCAATTTAAATATTACATGCTCCCAGACAAAATACTGTAGTCACAAAGAAGATGAGATCCATGAACTAAAACGTATAAAAAGCATTACAGCAGAGCGATAGATGCTATGAAGAATTTGGTTCAATATTGAGCAGAGAATGGCTTCGGCATCCACAGAAATTCCCACATGGGAGTGGAAGTTGTGCATGGCCTAGCACTGAAAAATAGCATCCAGGCAAACATCACCTCTATTTCTCAAAGGGAATTGCAGAGAATGATGTGTCATTTCTTAACATGTTCACTTCCACGCCTTCATAGAGATAGCCTCGCCCAGCCATTTTCCAGTAGTAAATGGTAGAAATGATTATGCTAAATGACTATGGTCATTTACGAATAGAGTCTGCAATGGAAGTCACCCTTCATTGACTATGGTCGTTTTTGGTAGCAAACATGTCAAGCAGGTGCCAAAAATGTTTGGACAAGAAGGCAGAGTTTCAGAATCCCATTCATTAGTTTGGGTAAGTAAATGACGTCAATTGCTTATATTTTACAGTTTGTGCCTTCTCAAATCACCGACACTGCACTTTCTCCATAACCAGTCTGTGTGAGTGCTCTCACCAATAGTCAAAGTTGCCATTTTCTGCCCTAGAAGTAATTTGCTTACCCAATTTTATTAAATATTAGTAAGTACTGATTGGTATGCAATTCATTATTCATTTGTACACCTCCCAGATGCGAAATAATAAGAAACAAAATGACGATAAAATTGAATTAACAATTTAGAACTTTAATACTGTAGGCTTATAAACAGTAACAAGATATGGAGAAGTTGGGCTAGCTAAATACAACAATAAGAAATGAGCATATTGCTTTACAAGTTAAGTGTTCTGAAACAAGTCTAAACAGCACTTCAAATATTTGTGTGGTTACTGCCATTATCACCCATGATGAAAGGACTACCTTCCTTCCTTCCTTTCCTGTGACTCGATTGCGTGTGCACGAACACATTTGTAATATGAATGATATTTTCCACAAACAATCCATTTGTATTGAGCTGGACTACAGAAATGCAGCAAACCAAAGAACAACATACCAGTATTTCATGCAATGCATTTCCTTTGATTACATTACATAAGATAGTAGCCCATGTTTTATTAGACTAGCTTTCTTGGTTAAAACTACTCGTATAATTGAGGCGTTTTCTGGAACAAGAAAATAACTACAAAACGTTGAATTTGAAATACAGAACATTAAACATTTTAGATCTAATAGCAGGGGCGTATTTTGCGGGCTACCGGGGCTACCGGCAGTAGCCCAAGGAAATTACAAAAGAAAAAGTTTATAATATAACATAATGTAATAATTTTGTATTATTAGTTTTACCATAGTAATTAAAATTAAAGTAATTGTTAGATATATTTTGTGTAATAATAGGGTCAGCGGTAGCCCAAACCCTTTAACTAGTATACGCCACTGTCTAACAGCATTGTGCAACATTCAAATATTTCTAGAGGGAGCTGTGTTTGTTGAAAGTAAATATTTTGTCAGGAGAGAGATATGTTATTACGAATTCAATATATGCTGGAAACAGAAAAAAAAAAAAAAAGTAACGTACATTGTTATTCAAGAGAACGCCTGAATTTTAACACACAGGGTGCTATTCATAGACATTTCGCAGCACGCGCTACAAGCGTACTAAGCTAGCCCCGACTATCCACTGGTTACTAGTACAGAATTCAAATCATATCCTATCGCTAACACTGGTTTATGAATACGAAAAACGCTGATAATCCACCGAAAATCCGCGCTAAAAATGTCTATGAATACAGCCCTAAGAAACTACACTATGACAACTATCAGTTATGTTCAATGCTATTATCTAATGATGTAGAGTATAATTATTATGTATTTCTCTGTCTAAAATATCGATTACATTGAGAAGTTCTGGTAACTACGCAATACCTTTGATCTCTACGGTCCCCTGTAGTATCAGGCATGTGAGAGAAGGAATTACCGAGGCAGATAACAGCATCAAAGCCATCCCCTAAGATATCGGAAATATCATCAGGGAGTGTCAGCCAATTAGCTTCCTCAATGACTAAATAAACAGAAAACAAAAATAATTTTAAAATATTACTTTACGTCAATAATGAACTATCATATCATTAAATTATTCCTGAATATCAAAGAACATCTACTGCTTCTTCCAATCCTAATTTCTTGGCAAGCTATAGCTTAATACACATTAGTTATTAAATATAACATACAGTCAAAATTGGCAAATAACAGCTACAAAAAAAAGTTTATTATTATTCCTCATAATTTCAGTTACAGAAGGTATTATCCATGTTACAGTTTTTTGTTGACATGAGAAGAAAGTTTGTCCTACAAAATTTCATACCTTTTCTTTAAATTAAGAAAGTGTAGTTACATGCAAAATTGTCATCTCAGAACACCACAATTTATATACGATGTCTTTATCACTATTAACGAAAATAACATATTAATCATGATTAAATGCAACTGCACACTCTAGATAAAAATACAATTTCTAAGAGGGCAAAATTAGTAGTACGGTAGTTTATCATGTAAACAATATACTGCATACATTAAGCCAGCCGTTCATTCATTCATTCATTCATTCATTCATTCATTCATTCATTCATTTATCCATCCATAGTGTTCTGGCCAAAGGCAGGTTTTTCACTGCAAACCCATATTCTCCAATCATGATTTTAATATAAATTCCCACAAAATTGTCTTAGCTACATAGGGTAACAGCAGTAGTAATCCATTAGAATTTATCACATTTATTTAAATAAAACGGTCATAATTTCACAAATTTATCAAAAATATATTTCTTTTACTCACTCCAGTTATCAAATGCCTCTTCTTTTCTGCGATTCCATCGGGATTTTAAAGCATATTTTAGCATTTTATCAGAAGCATCAACGGAAGTCACTTCAAAGCCTTCTTCCAACAACATTATAGAGTCAATTCTGAAAAAGAATAGAGGACAACTCAAATCTGGCAAGTCCATATTCAGTCAATGTTTATGGCTTTAGTTCCTGTTTTTCATTTTGCTATAACCATAAATTTTCTTTTAAAACAGAGTAAAATATTTCATTAGTTACCTCAGTCATTATTTATTGACATACCGGTACTCAAATATTTTTTATTTAATTCATGATGAAGCTAAATTATTATATTATTAACAAGTGTGATCCCATTGATAGATTTAGACTTAGTTTAATGTACATCAGAACTCCAATTATCCGAACATCATAGTATATTTCGGATCGCCAATTATTCAGATTCATTTTCAGAAAATTTATAAATTATTTATTCAGTGACTGAAAATAGTTTTCTTTACTCCAAAAGACTGTGCAATATATTGCACAACGCATACTACAAATAATTCATTTTGCTAGTGAACTATTAAGTTAGGTACTCGTAAGCATTTAAGTTGAATAAATAACAACTTTACTGTGTTAATATTTAAATCATGAACTCACTAGAATTCAGGAGATAACTAGTCAAACAGGTAAAATAACATCATAACTTAAATATTAACACAGTGAAGTTGTTATTTATTTAATTTAAGTAACTTAATAGTTCATCATGATTATACAGTGTGTTAATTAAGTATGGAATATTGCTAATAACTCTTTATTGTATTCATTTTATGAAAAAATACCAAAAACAAAAGTTGTTGGAGATATCTAACTAAAACTTATGGCTGTGGTCTCACAAAAGTATTGGTTCATTGTATAGGATGTGACAAAAAAGTAAAACTTTTTTTAAATGGCACCCTATATTAAATTTTACATATTTGAAATCAACAAACAAAATTTTATAACACAATCTCAAGGGGAAAAAATGGAACTCTCTGCATCATAATCCACAGTTAATTCCCGATTTACCACGAAAATCGTCTGTAGCTTCATTTAGATTGGCAACAGGCCATGATTGTTTGGCCAAACACTTGCATAGAATTGGAATATATCAGTCCCCTAACTGCCCATTGTGCAACTCAAACCAAGAAATGGATTCGGAACACCTCAAAATCTGTGCTTCAGTGGCTGACAATAATATCTTTAAAAAATATTGGAGTGCAAGAGGTCAAATGACTTCAGTGTCAAACGCCTGGCATTAGAAAACAACAACAACAACATATTTGAAATCTCCATTCAATTTTACATACAAATAGAAGTTTGACTCAGCATAAATGATGAATACTCTCTTGTAAAACATAACTGTTTCAGAGGATGTTTAAAATTATAACAAATGTTCAAAATGAGAACCATGCACGGCCAACAATGTCCCTGGCTATACGAAAGCAGTCCATTGACTTTCTCACAGTTTCAGGAGTGATCATCGCTATATCCAAGAAAAATACATAGAAAATAAAAAATTTTTAAATATCAAAAATTTACTTTAGTGGTGATGTAAGTGGTGATACACCAGATACAACTGTCACAAAACTACTCAAATAACCACCACAGTGGCTCAATGCTAGAGAGCTGGACTATAAGCCAGGGGGGCCCAAGTTCAAATTCTGCTCTACCCTGAATTTATAAGTTATGTTGGGCAAGCACATGGTCCAGGCAATACAGGATGTTTTCCAGTTAGGGGAACAAGTCATCATCATTCATTCTGAGTGTAATGCGGACCCATTGCCTGTGGTGCTCTCTGGATACTATTTGACGAACTAAGTGGTGTATGCTTCTTGGCATTAGCGACATCTATGAGCCTGCTCGTAGAATTGGGGCGAATAACGACAAGTTAAGGACCCAGTCATTGGACCAAAAAAAAAAAAAAAAACAATTCAAACTGATTAAAAAATTTAGTCAGAAAATTATCTAAAAATTAACTTAAACGTCTTTCAATTAAAGTTTAAAAATAAGTAAACTTAATGTTTAAACACAGAATTTGAACATCTCTCAATGAGTATTAACTAAAAATACTTAGAAATGGCTTGACAATGACTCACCCAGTCCCACAAGCTACATCCAACACTCTTCTACAGCCCTTGGCACGCAGAAGACCCACAAGGAATTCTCGATAATGTTGCGTCCTCGAGTTCTGGTCACCTATGAAGACTTCCCACACTCGTGCTGCCTTTCCATCTGCATACTGATCTCTCACACCTTCTGCTGCAGTACCCAGTGACCGTGTACGGAACACACTGTCCACCATTGTAACTTGAAAACAATGCATAATTAATTATATATCTATGATTATGATTAACAACATAACATGGAAGTAAAGAGCGATGATTCTTTATTTATAATTTTTTTGGTTACAGAGGCCATTCTAAGTCACTGATAAGTCAATGTGGAAATAAAGGGACAACAGTTAAATAAGAACGAGAGAGAAAATTTAAATATTTTAAGGGAACTGCCAAAAGCTCATGGATTCTGTCGAGAATAGAATTCTGGTTCGTAACAAATAGAGAGGGCAAGCAGTGGTAGAGCACAAAACGTCTCGAAATTAGTAAGTTTCTTTAAAAAGTAGTACAAGAAATGAGTATTACAAAGGCATCATGGTATACGTACTTTCTCAAATATGTTTTATGCATTTCACAACAGTATGGTACCGTTATTTTATCATGACATTAGGCGAATCTCAGCCGGAGTGTGATATATGCCATGTTCCACTTAACAGTGGAACATTTTTTATTGCATTGTAGGAAATATGACCGTGTCCGTCGACAATATGGAATTTGGCCGATTCTACGTAACGCTCTTGGAAATAATTTTAATTGTACAAATGCAGTTCTGAAATTTTTATCTAATACAGGACTCGACAATATGATTTAGTTTTTTATTGGCCCGTTTTACTTATCCTCTGGACTCTTTACATCCGGAGGTTACATTCGTTGTTTTATATATGTTTTAACACACGACAATTCGGACCTTTTACATCCGAGTAATTTATAAATGCGCCAGATAATTTGTTTCTGGTGGCATTTGTTTTATTATTTTGTTTGTTTTTAAATTTAGTTAGGATCTGAGAACTGCTCACTTTTATGATTTTTAGGCATCACCTTGTTGAAACTGCATTTGTGTACCTTGTTTTAACCATGACAACGCTTTTTTGTTCTTTTTAGCATTCTGATTTTTGTTTTGTGTTTCTGTTTTGTGAAGAATTTTAGATAAGGGCGCAAATAGTCATAGTAGCTGACGCCCCCTTTTTAACCCCCCCCCCCCATTTCACATTATGCATACAAAGTAATAATACAATTTAGAGTTTATTTTCTTGAGTTATTATTCAAAATATCTTGGAGAGTTACATAATTTACTCTGTACACAAATAAGAAACATGTTCTTTATAATTCCAAAAGTAAGACATTTTACTTCAGATGTCAATTTTTTATAAAATCACATAAAATAGCCTTTAATATATTGTAATCACTTCTAACACTATTTTTCTATTTACAAAAACTGGCATTTAAAAGACATACACACATATATATATAATAGTAGCGATATACTACGATGAGGTTTTAAAATTTTCATAAGGCTTTGTTAGACATTAGTGAATTTCCACAGAATGAAGAGTTTTACGACTAGAAATTGACAATCTTTTGAGTAAAATTTGTAAATATGAGCCTACATATCCAGTCGTTTTGGCATATAGGAACTAAAACTTAGGCTGAATTCATAATTAAAATTGGTTATAAATAACTTAGGGGGTGGATGCTGATGATCTAAAAATATACTTAAAATGATCAATAAACTGTCCTTAAAATAATGGAATAATGACTTGAAATTAAAAGAAAATGACATTTAAATATTATTCACCGTATTCGCACCACAGCGTCTTAAAAATTAGTCACCTTGTTTCAATGAATGCCCTGCAAATGTCGGAGAGAGGAAGCAACTTCCTGGAGCTTGACTAAAATAAAGGAAAAGGGATGGAACAGAATGAAAGTTTTAAGGGAAAACTATAGATTTTAATGAGGGTTTACAATGTGTTTCAATCAGGGATGGTCCATGTCAGTGCCTTCATTCTCCGTCTCCTCCTCCTTCTGCTCTTCACTTTTGTTACCAGACCTTCCAGATGGGGTGTGTAAATGATAAAACAAATTGTGGGCGCAGCTTGCATTCTTACAATCTTTGTGTTAAAAATACTGTCTACTGTAGTACTTCCCTTTCGAACCATACTGGAGACACAACATCCTATTGTTCAGGGAACATAAATTCTAAAGACACCCTGACACCAACAAAAGAACAGTAGCGGTCAAAGCCCTCACTTAAACTAAGCTGTTAAGCATTTTTTATTACTTCTCTTGTGTGAGGTGAAGCCTTCAGTGAAATGAGGGATGGACTTTAGAGTTTGTTCTAAACTATAAAACCCAAACTTCACTGTTATTCACTTATTCAGTAGGTAATTACTAGTAGGGCCTACTACTGATCTGTTTGCTTAGAAAAAGTTTTAACAGGCCTATATGTAAAGAAGAAAGTAAAATACAATCAAAATGATCTAAAAGTTCTTAAAAATATTAAAAATGATCAAAAAATGCCGAAACAAATGTAAAAAAATGACCTATTAGTTCAAAAACGTCAAAAAGTTTAAAAAATGTAATCTAAAAAATTAATTTTTACGTTGATATTAACATAGAAAGAATTTCTATATTAATACGCATCGTCCTAATGGGAAAAATAAGATGACTTTTCATCAACATCTGCCCACAACTTATAAATAACTACAGTAATTCCCCTTATCTGCAGTCTCAGTTATCCATGGTTAAGCTTCATCTTACGATGTTGGATGACGTATAAACGTCCGTTGATGTGACATATTAATGAATTTAAATTACTATTATAGTCACTATATTATATATGTGTGTGACTATAATAGTATTTAAATTCATTATCCATGGTTAACCTCAGCATTATTTTTTTTACATATTTTAATTCCTAGCATCTTAATCTGATGTTTTTTTATGGAAAATCTAGAATTTAGTCACACCTGTATTCATAGACTAGTAATATAAATCACAAACACTGTCCTCAGTGGCATTAACCCCAATATTTACTTTTCACTGCTTTGACATGTGTTGCAGTAGCAACCTACAAGGGAATTTTTCTAGGGTTTACTATTATCTGCGGTAGGTATCGGAACATATCCCCTGCAGATATGGAGGGATTACTGCGTATGTATATATTAATATTAATTTCTCTTAGAAGAGAAAAAATCTCTTAATACCAACTTCTTTCATTTTACAATTTATTCTATGCAATAAAAAAAATCACCAAAAAAGTCATCTAATGTTTCTCGATGTGGATCAACATTGTATGATTTTCATTTATAATAAAGGCACATTAATTTTGTACTATAAATTATTATATTTCACGTGCAACATTCTCTGATGAACTGATTCATGGGTATTGAAAATGAACAAAATTAGTCTAATAATTCAGTATAAATTGCTGAACACAGACAGACAGTCAGCATGACTTCATGTTCCACACGAACTGGAATCATTTATGATAAATAATGACACATCAACTATCAATTAACAGCTAATCAGAATAAATTAATTACTCACTTCTTGTGAAAACATAATTTCTGTAATAATGTAGTATTGAATATATCTCATCTAAGTAAATTAATTATTGTTAACAAAGTTAAAATGCCCTATTTCTACTATTGTATCATGTAAATATTTGTTATGACAATGGTTCAAGAATCTGCATCACTCGTGCAATCACCACATACCTTCAAAGCAGAAAGAGAAAGCTATGTTTGTGTAACAGGGGATGACAAACTTTCACTTTCCATTTAGCATTTAAGGAAGTAAACATAATTTATTTTAAGATTCTAGCAAGTGTGATGCCATCAGTCATTCCTCTCCGATGTAATGTCATAAATTTTAATGTTACAGAATAATATTATATATATATATATATATATATATATATATATATATATATATATATATATATAAAACGAAACTGTAATATATAGTACCTACTTATATCAGGTGTGGGGAAACCTTTTCTTTGCAAGCCACGAAAAGAAGTTAAGACATTATGACAGCAATATTAAAAATGTTATGAAACCGTAACTTTTATACACAACCATGAGAAATAATTAAGTGGTTATAGCAATTTTAAAATATTATTATTTCTTATGCACCGTAAACTGGGGTTACTTTGAACACAGAGGATACTTTGAACATTTTTCAGAAAATCCTATTTAGGTTTCTACATGCTGCACTTGTTATAGATGGAGGTAAATTTGGTATGAGAATGATTTTATGATAATTTACCTCAATCTATAACAAGTGCAGCATGTAGAAACCTAAATATGATTTTCTGAAAAAATGTTCAAAGTTTATTTTCTGTTCAAAGTAACCCCAGTTTACGGCATTCAAAATTATTCTAAAGTGCATCACATCACTTTGCTAATACTGTATTAGAACTAGAGTTGCTTGTACTGGAGGAAAACTGTATTAACATTTCTTCAAAGCAAAAGGAATGCCCCGGTTACATCAATTCTTATTTTAACTGAATGGTTATTTCGGAAACATAACATATATGTACAGTTCTGCACAATCTACTTCAGTAGCATTTATTACATTAATCAAACTAAAAGTCAGTTTCTTATTCATTTCTACAGATAGAACAGGTGACTTATTTTATGATTTTTAACAATAATATGTTATGGGAAAGGATAATGATCACTCTGGTTGAAAAAAGTAACATGCGCGAAAACGTCACACGTTACATTTTCGAAATAACCGATTCAACTATTTACGACTGTGGTCAATAAGGATATCTTTTATTTGCCAACAAGCCACAAAAAATTCATCTCTTGTATGGTAAACGACTCACCATATTTATATCTTCTCTATTTTATATGCTCCTTTTCATATATGACACAATTTTAATTAGGGCCTACTTTTACAGAAACTATTATTTTTGCTTATAACGTTTACATAAATTATAAAGAATATTGTACAATTTAAGACTACCAGTACTAAACAATGAGTAATAAAAAATGTCAGAGGAAAATAATGACTTCGAAAGTAATGTTATAAATTATAAAAGTTCAAAGTGCGAAATAAACATTAAATATTAATATTCAAAGAGCTCATACTTTGTTCTCATACATACCCTCTCGTAATACAGCTCCAGTGAGTGGCGTCGATCTTCTCTGAAGTAGAAACCATTTTGCAATTAATATATCTTGGTTGAAATGTGTCACATCATTATCTGATGATGTAATCTTCACGGGACCAGTAATATTTCTTCTTAATGATTAGAGAGTAGATTTTCTGCTATTACCTACCCAAGTATTAATCACATCAACAACTGAAAATAACTTAAAAATAAAATCAGAAATAACGCATTCGAAAAAGATGAAATACTGCAAAACCTGAAAAATACAAGTGCTCTAGATTTTATAATATTTTCCTTAGCAATATATAATTAACTGTTTCAGAACTGCTTTCATCACGACAAATTGCACCATAAGAGCAGGTCAATATGAAAACACAATGTTAGGTTCAAGGTCTTGAATGTAATTGCAACATTGTTTTTTTATTCGCAAACAGACATATTTTACAATAGATAAGTTTACGCTTTTCTGTTGACAACAGGAGAAATAGTAATTCGTTGAATGCACTCAAGAATAAAAAACTTAAAGTATACAGCTGAAAGGGCGTGACATTTACTCTTCTTTTCTCGGTTCAATTCCTCTGACCTAAAGATAGCCAGGTTTTAAATATAACTTGGAGAATACCACACATGTCACATAGTTACAGCAACTGTCCTAAGCGAATATTATAAAAGTCTGTAAACTAGTCTACAAATATTTTCATTTCAAAATATGCATAACTTATAGTTTAGGTTATAACTTAAACTTCTCTCTATAAATTTTTCGGAAATCATAAGATCTGTTCATCTTTCCTCCTGCTAAAAAAAATGAGCAATAAGCATGCACGCTACCAGCACGCACGCACATACACCAATAGAACAACGATTAAAACTCAAAATCCTCACATCACCAGAGTTCACAGCAGTTATCACAGGGCACGAGAAAACAAAAGCTTACCTCCATAGGTTTAAACTAACAAATGATCCATTGTGCCCCTGCAGTCGAGGAGAGCAAACTACACACCATCTCAACCACAAATGCAAAATACTAGAAAGAGAACAGAAAATTCTAAAGGATCAGATAATATCACAGTCTAGTATATAGTCACGAAGCTCAATACGTAGTAAATATGCATCCATAGACAGTTGCTAACCACTAGGATCGCTAATATCGCCTCATTACAGACAATGCGAAATAGTACCGGCACAGTCTATTATTCCTAGCACCCTCACAACTCAAGCTTCGTGACTGTATATACTAGACTGTGATTATATCTAGCGGAGGAATTGGTCAACCACCTACAGTAACCTCATAGCAAAACATACATGCTTTCTCAAGATTCATTAAATCGACAAACTTTGACAAATTGCAGTAATACCGCGAGTCAGATCAGATGCAAATGTAACAAATGGGAAGACACACTTCTAATAGATGGAACTTGAACAATTATTATTACTTGCAATAACTGAGGGGTTCACAACCAGAGTGGACCAAGTCCTTCTGGAATAATGTTTAGAAATTGAGTCTTAAAGTTCCTAGCTCATGCTTAGCAACCTTCACCTTCCATAAGAAATGCTGCGCTCTGTGGAGTAACAAATGAGTTATGGACTTGGTTTGTTATGGCAATGAATAAACCTAAGTTTTCTTCATCCGAGATTGTATTAATCTACAAACTGACCACTGGTGGACTTGGTCCACTCTGGTTGAGAGCCCTCAATTATCAAATAAACCAATTTTCAATAAATGTAACTCCTAAGTAGAACATTGTAAATATCTTATTTTTTACTTGATGTCTGCAGAATTAGTGTTTTAATGTTTAAGAAAAAGACTCAAAATCACACTTTTATGTAAATATTGCATATGTATATATCAAATGGTAACTGATGTAAACATGTTACAGTTTTACTTTTACTTTATGGGATTAGATATTAAAAAAGTAACAATTTATATTCGTAAATAAGAGAAAGAATAAAAGAAAAATGTGACACTATCAACAAGAAATAAATAAATTACCGCCATATTCGAAAGTGAATAAAACTTGACAAACATTTGGTTTCTTCTGAGGTTTTCTCCAGCCGTGGGACTGATTCCAGATGGTCTATGGCGAGTTCCCGGCCTCACTTCATTTCACTTCCTCTGGTCTGACTACCTGGTTGGGTCTTTTTTCGGAGGTTTTCCCCCATCCATAAGGCAAATGCCAGGCAATTTTTTTGGCGAATCCTCGGGCCTCACCTCATCTCATTACATCTCGCCAAAATATTGTAAAAAAATTGTAAAAATTGTAAAAATTTGTAAAAATTGTAATTGTAATCTTGTAAAATTTTGACTTGTACCACATCTTAAAGCTTCATTGCTAATTTAAGATCTATGGAATATAATAAATGAAATGAAAAAAAAAAATTTCTGGTTAGCAAGTTAGAACATACAGTTAAAAGAAAACTAGAACATTTAGTCATGGTTATGCTAAGATGTTTCTCATCAAGCAGTGACATGATTATTTGAAACCACCAACCACTTAAACCAGGGGTCGTCAGCACAGAGCACGCTGGGACTAGTCTCTCTTACCCACGGAAAATGCAGTGCACGCCGTATGCTCTCTATCTCTCCCTGTTGCACGACAGTGCACACGGGACAGAACCGCGTACCCTTTGCACATTTCAGCGAGTGCTGACGACTACTGACTTAAACGTTCCACGGAATTATAAGTATTCTACGAATCTCCTACCATCCTTTCGGCATAAATTCCACGGGTTCTACCAGTTATCGAATACTCAACACTTAAATTGGAGATGCTTACTTAATCAAGCCACGAACAAGAAGCTTACATGATAAAACATAACAATACCGCAATGTAAAGAACTGCGATACTGCACTGTGCACTGCAAGATTCTGTACTAGTGATGAAAATGCATAAAAAGAACACAAATGGGAGTATGATACAAGAGGACAGTTACATCCTTGCAATAACATGATCCTAAATTATTCAAGGAATTCATGGATAATGGAAGGATGTGGATTCTCCCATAAGAGGACATGAAATAAAAACATCAATTCTTTTATTATATTTACTATATTCACAATGTAAGTAATATAGACAGAATATTGACATATTTACATTTAGGGTATCTAAGCAATACAATTAAAAACAATTTATCTGGCACAACAGGAGAACATAAGCAAGGTTTGAGAAATCTTTGGCTGGATGTAGGTAACACAGACAAGTTAATCTGTTAGTAAATATAGTGTCACTTTGGTGCTAATAATAATCTTTTCCTCATTTAGTTACTCTAAGAAAAAAAAAAATTCACAACCTTGCTGCTTTAGAAAGCTTTCAACGAACTTGAACCTTCCTGTTTTCCTTATTGTGTCCATTCATTTACATTTTAACATTATCGATAAAATACTATTCTGACAGAAAATTTGTTACTTAAATTCTGTAATCTTTATCTTTACATCTTTAATTAACAATTACCTTATCACATATCAGGTCCACTAAAACCCATTTGATAAAATGCACTCTCAATATGAAGTCTTACTTAAAATGGCCAGTCAGTATAATACAAATTCACACATTAAAGTGCAAACGCACTCGAACAACTTGGGACAAAAATCAAATAATTATACTACACACTAAAAACATTGGAACTTTAAGAATTGAGGAAGAATAATACAAAATATTTCCTAAACTCAGAGTAAAAACAGTTGCTAAAACAATACAAAATTTTCCACACATGCACTACTAATTCACTAAATCTACATCAAATAAAAATATTAAAAATAATTACACCTGAAGGTTATAATGTAAATTTTTATAAGATATACATTTAATATTAATAATACAGATAGGATCCAAACACCAATAATATTTTACTTTGTGTGTATTGTGTTCTGCAGTAAATAATACTTGTTCTGGAATTTTGTAGCACCATTTAACACAGAATGCTGACAACATTCCAATCAAGAGATTCCAAAGCACAAGTGCACCTCGGTGGTAGTCATGTGTGGAAACTATCATCGGTGCAGCATGAAAATGTTCAAACAACCAACAGTGCACTGCTCTTCTGCCAAATTTGTAAGCATGGTCCAAGCCATTAGAACAGTGTTATGAATTACATTATCACAGAGATTTGACATTGGATTACCTGATGGATGAAGGAATTTCATTCAAGCTATGACAAGTGGCTCATCATCTGAAAAACCGCGAATGACAGGTGAATCTTCTTCATCTGTAAGAAAGAAACATTTACTGCAAATAGCTCAGTATTTAAAATGAAATACTAGAAAGTGCAATCTCATAATTATATGGTTATGTACTGAACACAAAGAAGTCGTAATACTATTTATCCTAAATGTACTGTTTAAAGCTTTTTTAAAAAAACTAGATAGCTTAAGGTTATGAAATTGTTTAAAAACATTAACTTTACGTAAGTTCCTTTAACACCAAGTACTGTTTGATATTCCTTTATGGCAGCAGATATTTTTAAAATCCCTTTCAAACAAAGAGCTTATTACTTATATTTTCAGCAATAAGCAAGTAATTAGATGCCAAATATTTAAAAAATGAACACCTACGAACTTATTCTAAGGTTTCGTTTAGAAAACCGCTTGTGTTTTGTTATGTCCAGATATATGAATTAAACTTCCAATGTTTAACAGAACTGTAACTCTGCAATAAAACGTGAGAAATAAAAAAGAAAATGATGGGAGAATTATTTTAAAACAGACTGCAATGAATTCTTTCTTTATTAGAAAATCATTAAAATTGTGAAGTACATATTGACAGTTTTCTAAATGCTTTTACCATTTAGTAATTACTATGCATTTTATTGTAGAAATTAATTTTTAAAGAAAGGAGGATATATTTGGAAATTTTAACACACGCTGCTAACTTTCATCTTAAGGCACATTTAAAACTCTGAACATCAGAATTTCACCAGTCTAAAAATAAGAAATGTCTATCTAGACAACTATGCACTAAAATACATCTTCCTTACATCATTTAAAGCGCAGTAAACTATAATAAAAAAAAGTGCGAAAATAAGTCACAAAAGTGAACAATAAATATCACTTTGGCCTAAAATTAAAATTCACTGAAATTGATACCTAAATACTTCATATTTACATCTTATAATTTCAGTAATAAACATTCAGAAATAAAAAAATATATAAATATATTTATAGCCTACACTGGATGTACCTCTTGTCCCTAGTCATTGGGTTGCAGACAACATCGAATCCCACCGCAGGTGAATTTTTTTTATATAATGCCAGGCTGAAGGATATAGTAAAGAGTGACAATGATATTATGATGTCATGTGGAGCGCATACCGTGTACCTAGTATCAATATTAACTATCATAAAACATATCCTCAAAGAGGGCTATTGCTTATGTATTAAGTTTTCTTTTTCATACATGTTGTAATCACCATTGAAGAGGAGAGGAAAGAAAGATGATTGAGTTGTCTGAATACTGGATACTTTTGTACTGTACCGTATTTTATTAATTTATGTATTACTTGTTGTTTGTGGTTAGTTTGCAAATTATATTATGGACATTATACGACAGGTAATTGAAAAGTGTGATCAACATTCTTATGAAATGAATGTTAGTTTTTTTATCCACCAGTCTATCGATTAAACGAGTTTTCAAGTGACATGCACAATATACAAACTTTTAGACAAGGATTGGCATTGTTATGGAAGAAAACAAGCTTAAAATATAATGATAGAGGTCTCAAACATAATCATATACCTACAGGCCATATGATTAAATCACAAAAATAGTCAAGGGACTGAGCGAGTTTTGGGACAACATTCTTCAATTATATCTAGTTTAATTTGCATTTACTTGAAAAACGTTTCCTTCTAATGCAATTTCCACTCAAATAACTGGAATTGATCTGACTCTTATTCATATTATTATTATTTTAATTTTTATTCTCGGTATTATGCTGGTTGAGTGGAAGGGAAGGCCTTATGGTCTTAACTCTGTCAGCAAAAATAAATTATTATTATTATTATCATCATCAGTTATTTCTGGTAATTTCTATTCCAAACAAATGAAGCACAGAACATTCGTCTTGTACAATGGTCACCTCAAGTCAGAGGGAAGATGAAGATAGTTATCATTGCGTCCTTGCTTCAGCAAGTGTTCAGTGTTCTAGAGACTTTTGTATCTTCTATTCTAGCAATACAACATGTTGCGGTGACTGGGGGTCGAACCTATAACCTCCTGCTTGTGAGCCAGCTGTTTTTTTTTTCCCGTGTGTGAACAATGTATACCTGGGGCTTTCTCTCTCTCTCTCTCTCTCTCTCTCTCTGCGAAAGAATGAAACGCTATTGCATGCTGGAGCTACATGAACAACTACATCTGTAAGAACTGCAATGTATAAGGGACATGGATTCATCTATATGATATGGTAATGATGTTAAGAGAATGTATGGCTCAATATCTTTCTCCACAAGCAGGTTAATTAAATCAAAGTTAGTCAGTATTAAGATCGTAGCTGTAGGTTGCAGATTAGATTTCAAAGACAACAAGAAACCCTTCTCCTTGTTACATCCTGCGCTTGAAATTCGGATCCACATGGCATTCCTTTTCCTGACAGGAATGATGTATGTTACACTCACCTCCATTTTATGTTGGAGTCTAATGTTATGATTCCGTCTCTTTATTCTTTAAAGCCTTCAAGACAATACTTTACTCTGTATGAAAGTCACTGATGTTTGTTTAGTAACCGAGTAATCGCAAGACAAAATGCAATTTCTTCGGGATCTGGGTGAAACACGTCATGTCTTTGATGTAGTCATTCTCGAAAGTGATGACAGCTTTCAGTTCCCGAATACTTGCAGTTCTTCTTTTGTAATGGTGTTAACGAATGATACCTACTGTTAAGAAGTATACACCACGCAGCATGCCAAACTGTATCTGCTCCAGACCAAACATCACCCAAAGCAACAATACATTCCTTCGCCTTTTCCTCACATACAGTATTCCATTCAATTGGTAAAATTACATAAAATTTAAACTGGCAGATTTACATAACTTACTACTAAATTTGAAGTACCGGTAGTGATTATAGGGTGTACAAACTGCACAGGTAAGAAACAAGACATACAACAGATCAAATTTCTGCACATTTAAAGGACAAAACTAAAATTCTTTCATTCATTTATTATCATAATACACTACTCTTTTAAATTGACTGAACATATTGGGAATTAAATCAATGGCTTTCCCAAAATACGATATGGAATGTTTCCTATAAAATAATTTTTATCTCGAAAAGAAAGCAAAAACGAGCAAAATTTTATTAAACTTTTTGTTTGAAATATCTCAAAGAATAACCCCCTGAAATTAATGACATTACTTACGGTTCACTTTGTATATAGTAGCAAAGTTTTGTTCATTCTGTTTATTCTAGCAGTCATTAAGTTTTTTTGGAACTGTGTTAATTTAATATGCACTTCCCTCGAGTTGCCATACAACTTATCCTTTTATAAACACCTAGTAACTGAACCTAACCTAATATATTTTCATACAAAGAATAATCAAATCTAGCCTAACTTCATATAATAAAATCAACTCTTTTTTTAATTAACAGAGAGAGACAATGCTTTTGTTGGATGATTAATTAATTAATTGATTAATTTCATAACAACTCAACATTTTGCTATATTTCCTGTAATTATGTACCGAAAAATCAGAACACAAATTACTTCACAGATTGTCAACATACAATTTTATTAATAAAATGGAGACTTTTAACTACCGGTAGTGCTTTTAATTAGAAAGCGTGCAAGTATGTATGTGCATAACTCTCAAACATCCATTTACACTGCGTGTAAACAAATGGTACATAATAATCCCTCCTCACTGAACACTGTGCATAAACACACAATGTGATTCTTACAAAAATTAGTGCAGTTCCACAGAGGTTAGACTAACACATCAATTAGTTGATTTGTGTCAAAGATACACACTCACAATTATTGCTTCTAACTGTTTTTTTTATATGTTACTTTATTAATTAACTTTCCCACCTATATTCCGTTCTTCGACTTTTTCGTATAGTTCTCCATTCTCTTAATAGGCCTATGTAACATGAAACAGTAAAAACAAGCCAGTATATGTATGTATTCTATAAATGCTGATAAAAATTGACTGAGAATTTTGAGGAAATTACTTTATAAAGTAAGCAATGAAAATAATATTCATGTATTATCATCACTGGCAAGCTGACAACAATCAATAACTTAGGAATTACATAGCTTATCTCTTAAGCTGCTCATGGATATAATTATTATGATCAAGATGCAAGACAAGCAACTCAGTAAGACCAAGCGTTGAGCTATACCGAATGAGGATAATAATAATTTTATGTGTGATATTCTCTATCTAGGATTCTATCCCCCCCTTCATCAGAAATCTTAATTCGCACCCTGCCCAGAACCTGAGGTCTTCATGAAAGAATAATCTTATTTATCAACATGAAACTATCGAAACCTACACTCATTGTTAATTCGTTTTGGTATTACGTATGTATTTATTTTCTTTTATTTCGAGTAAAAACGAACAAAGCAATCCCCCCCCCCCCCAAAAACATTCAACAATAAGAGGTTATGGAAGTTTTCTACTAGTATTTATTCCATACTTAATTTTATTATATTATTTTTTCTTCTTCTTTTGTTTAATTCTGACTAAAAATGAGCAAGATTAACCCCAAAAAAACACTCAATAATGAGAGATCAAGTTCACCCACAAATACGCAACATTTACAATTATGCAAGCAATAAACGGGGAAATCTTTTGCCAAACAAATTTAGACATTTTCATACCTCCAATTAAAACATACATGATTGCCCAAAAAACAACTTTTAAGGTAGACTCAACACGAAGTAGGTACATGGTCAACTTCAGCAACCAACTAGCCATATTTATTTAATGCTTTCCCATTAACAAGTGATTTTGACAAAGATACGCCAGACTATTGTAAGGTTACTTAAAGTATTACTGAAGATTCAATATTTGTCTTCATCTTTTATACCCAGCATATTAAGACTCCATCTTGTGGAACAAGAAGTTACACTGCAGTTTACGAATTTCAAAACTTATACTGTGTCATGTTGCTGTTTATATTCAAATTCAGGCCTACTGTCTCTTGTTGTTAATAGTATGTACTTATGATACCAATTCAGAAATAAACTATTGGTCATTATTTATTAAATAATAACTAAAATTAAAAATCATCATCATCATCATCATCATCATCATCATCAAACAGGCTCTCTAGAAAATGTAAGGAAATTATTATTCATAAAATAAAGCATTAAGTATTCAACATAGAGAGACCATACTTACTTATAAATGGCTTTTAGAGAACTCAGAGATTCATTGACGCCATCACATAAACTCGCCATCAGTCCCTATCCTGAGCAAGATTAATCCAGTCCCTAGCATCATATCTCACCTCCCTCAAATCCATTTTAATATTATCATCATCCTCCCATCTACGTCTCGGCCTCCCCAAAAGTCTTTTTCCCTCAGATCTTCCAACTGACACTCTACAAGCATTTCTGGATTCACCCATACACGATGCCCTGCCCATTTCAAACGTCTGGATTTAATATTCCTAATTATGTTAGGTGATGAATACAATGCATGCAGTTCTGCATTAAGTAACTTTCTCCATTCTCCTGTAACTTCATCCCTCTTACCTCCAAATATTTTTCTAAGCCTTATTCTCGAACACTCTTAACCTCTGTTCCTCTCTCAAAGTGAGAGTCCAAGTTTCACAACCATACATAACAACCAGTAATATAACTGTTTTATAAATTCTAACTTTCAGTTTTTTTGAAAGCAGACTAGATGACAAAAGCTTCTCAACCGAATAATAGCGGACATTTTCAATACATAATAGTAAACACATTTCAGAGAAAGTTAGTCTATACTTACTTCTACTTACAAATGGCTTTTAAGGAACCCGGAGGTTTATTGCCAGCCTCACTTAAGCCTGCCATCGGTCCCTATCCAGAGCAAGATTAATCCAGTTCATACTATCATAATCCCCGTACACAAATCCATCTTAATATTATCCTCTCATCTACGGCCTGGCCTCCCCAAAGGTCTTTTTCCCTCCGGTCTCTCAACTAACACTCTACATATGTGGACAAATTATTAACAAAATTGACGATTTTTATAATTCTGTTTACAAAATTTGACTTTTCAATTTCTACTACCGTACAGTTGAAAATTTTGCATATTTCTATCATTACAGTAGACAGAAATATGCAAAAATGTTAACTGTAGTTCAAATTGAAGAGTTAAATTTTGTAAAAATATATAATAAAAATCTTCAATTTTGCTAATAATTTGTAAATTAGCAAAAATGTCAACTACAGTCTAAATTGAAGAGTCAAATTTTGTAAAACTATAAAATAAAAACCTTCAGTTTTGCTAATAATTTGGAAATATCCAAAATTTCAACTATATTCCAAATTGAAGAATCGAATTTTGTAAAAATATATAATAAAAATCTTCAGTTTTGCTAATAATTTGTAAATACGCAAAAATATCGAATGTAGTCCAAATTGAAGAGTTAAATTTTCTAAAAATATACAATACAAATCTTCAATTTTGCTAGTAATTTGGAAAAACGCAAAAATTTCAACTGTAGTCTAAACTGAAGAATCATATTTTGTAAAAATATATTTAAAAAATCTTCAATTTTGCTAATAATTTGTCCACGTCTGTATATGCATTTCTGGATTCGCCCAAACATACTACATGTCCTGCCCATCTCAGACGTCTGGATTTAATGTTCCTAATTATGTCAGGTGAAGAATACAATGCATGCAGTTCTGCACTGTGTAACTTTCTCCATTCTCCTGTAACTTCATCCCTCTTAGCCCCAAATATTTTCCTAAGCACCTTATTCTCAAACACCTGTTTCACTCTATTAGACAAAAAATCAAACAAGAAAAATTTCATCAGATTGGTGCAACTATAAAAAATTCGCCTAAAATATCTTACTGATTCCACATCTGAATTCATTGTAGAATATGCTGGCAACTGACAAATCTCTAATCTTCACTAGCACTTTAAATAACTTCAATAAACACTCGAGATACACAATTGGAATGAGTTTCAAAAATTTAAAAAATGCACAAAGAATGTTCCTTATTACCTAAAAAAAATGATAATTTAATACTAGTTAACTCAAAAGACGTACATTTCCAATTACGTACATTTATTTCTAAAATATAATCTTTCAGAAATATTTGCATGGAGGAGACCATGTAAAGGAATAAAACACACACAACATAAAGAAATAGTGTTCATTCAATGAGCATCTATACTAGAAAACTTGTTCCTTTTTTAATTTACACTGAAATTAAATATTGTAGAATGATCATTTGTTTAAAAAGTTGTCCTTTTAACATTTACTTTACTGTAGAAGGAATTTGGCACCTACAGTCTTGAATAATACTACTCTTGAGTTACTGAGGGGAACTACATATATACAGTAACATGTCTGTTCGGTATGGCTAATGATAATGGTATAATAATAACTAATAGCATGGACATTACGACGAAGTGAAGAGAAGCGACTAGAAGCATTTGAAATGTAGATATGGAGAAGAGTGGAGCATGTGAAGCTGTGTTGGAAAGAGTGGGTGAAGAAAGAATAATGCTGAAACTGATCAGGAAAAGGAGAAGGAATTGGCTGGGTCACTGGCTGAGAAGAAACTGCCTATCGAAGGATGCACTGGAAGGAATGCTGAATGGGAGAAGAGTTCGGGGCAGAAGAAGATATCAAATAATAGACGATATTAAGATATATGGATGATATATGGAGACTGAGAAGAAAGCAGAATGCTGGGTTTGCATTAAAATATCTGCCCTTGGGCAGAACACTATGAATGAATGACTAATTAATATCTAATACAAAAAAATAAATGTTCAATATGCGATATATTGATCAATTTTTGCCATATCCATAAAACTAAAAGACATGTTGCTGGAATACCACATATTTTGGCAAATTCTGTAACTAAAATTTAAATGATCTTTAAAAATGATCCGATTATAAATACCAAGCAATAAAAAATTCACAAGAATTCCTAGAATAAGAGTTTCGACTTAGAATGAGAAAAAAATAGGATACACATTTTTATAAATCACACATGTTCATAAACACTCCCAACACCCGAGACCAGATGCCATTTAGTATCTTCACAATAATATCATGCACATTTTTAATTGGAGTAAGAAATGTTAAAATAATTACATAAAATATCATGAATATTCTCCTTAAACGCCTTACAGAAATCCATGGAAGTATAAACAAACATGTATCTATATTAAGAGCAAGAAATGTTTATGAGGTGTGGCTATAAATGTCATAGAACGATTTCATTGTAGCTTTATATCCCCACGTACTTAATGCAAGAGCATTTAATAGTTTTATAAGTTTGTATGTCTTAAAAAGGAATGAATAATGGGAATAGAGTATTTGCGTTTATTCTTAATTACATGTTAAAATATATATTAGGCTACAGAGTACCTGAAAATACCGGTCTCTAATTCCAAGTAAAAGCAACAGTCGCAATTTTCTATACATTCGGCGCATTTTCGACTAATAATTTCTTTTATCTTCCATTCTTATATCTATCTCATTGCATATATGCTATATACTCAAACAGAATACTTTATAAACAATACTTCCAGAGCTTACACAAAATTTAACATTGATTTAATGCTATAGAAACATATTTCCCAAAGAGGTTCAATATACTTCACTGCAACAAGATTATGTATTCAAATTTTCATGTAAGATGGCAAAAGTGATCTATACAGTTGATAGTTGTGAAAGGAAGAGGGGAGACTGTTAGATCAATGACCAAAAATAGTAAGTAGAATTCATGTCTCTGTTCTGAAGCTCTTGTGGGACTTTTTAATCAGTAATTTAAACACGTTGTAACAACTGCGAGGTTATCTAGTGTCAATCGAATTGGTGATAGTGAGATGGTATCTGGAGAGAAAAGTCAGAGGATTCGCCATCAGATTACCTGACATTCACCTTACAGTTTGGTAAAATTTCGGAAATAATTCAACTAGACAATGAGCCCAAGCAGCATTCGAATGCACGCCAGAGCGCAACCTTATATCAGTAGGCAAACACACTATTGTCTGAGCTACAACAGTGGTCTCCTGTGAGGTAAGGTATGGAATAAAGGGAAATGTACCAAGTAGGGAGGTAAAGATACACAACTGATGATGATTAGGAGTCCATTCTTTTTCACTTTATGCCATTATAGCATGACATCCTTCTAGGGGCATAAGCAGAGCCAGTATTTACGGAGATCGCGAAAATCACGACATAATAGATATACAATAGATTTTTATTAATCTTTACAAATTACGTGATTCTGATTAATAATATGGGGATAAAACGATCGCGACAAATCGCGAAATAGAGTTCTAAAGCGAAATATGAACACATTCGTTAATTATTACGATTGCGTCGTTTTATAGCGAATTTCATATTCCGAGTTCTTTTTACGGATTTTTTTTTCACATGGTAGACCTATTCCAGGTATTCTGAATTAGTGAACTCAAAAAAAGGAGAATTCAACGTTTCACTAATCATTTGAAAGTGTTAATTTGAGGGCTGCAAGTTTTTTTCGTTTTTAATGAATGTGTGTTAAATAGTCTCAATTCAACAAATATTGTCTATTGCCTATACTGCACTTTTACCAGAATCCAGCGAACCTTTAATGTTATTTGGAAAGTAATATTCATACCGAGTTAATACTCTAATTCAAAAATAATTGTATTTTCCAAACTTTCCATTAATCTCCGCAAAGAGTACAAATCAATCTCCAACAATCTCCGTCAACACCAATATTTAAAAAAAAACAAATGATAAAATTAATCTCCATAAATATCTGCCCCTGGGCATAAGATTGTAATATGAACAATACCTACCAATGAGGGAAATTTCATGTGTCTTACTTCTACACTGTAGTACTAATTTGATCAGTAATAACTGATAACTTATCCATTACAATTTAATAGATTTTTATTTCTATAATGCAGTACGGGCTTTAATTTGTAGTAACTGATAATCACTTTCTAGTCATTACTCATCATCATCATCATCATCATCATCATCCTCTTATAGTTTCTCCTTTTGGAAGGTTGGTTCCAAATATGCCTCCATTCGTCTCTGTCTTCCCAAGCTTTTTTCCTGTTTATTTCATCCCACTTATATTCCCGTTCTTGTAAGTTCTTCTGAATTTTATCTATCCATCTTTCTCGTGGTCTTCCCATTGGTCGTCTTCCTTTCATTTTTAAATTTAATACTTTCTTTGGTAGCCGTTCCCTTTCCATTCTTTCAAGGTGCCCACACCATTGTAATCTCTTATTTTCTAATTGTGTTGTTAATTTTTCAACCTTCAGAGTTTCCCTGATTATATAGTTTCGTATCCTGTCTCTTCATGTCTTCTGTACAATACCTCGCAGGATTTTCATCTCTGAGGCTTGAATTCTAGTCAGATAAAACTATTATTTTTTGGGGTGCTATAATATCATCTAGATGTTTCGGCCTTTCTCTGAACCAACAGTAGAATCTCACATTGTAGATATCCGTAACCATGTGGTCAGCACCATGCAAAGCCACCACAGAGATGTCACACGACAAGTACAAGACAAGAGACAAACACCAAGTTCCATAGAATAGAGACAAATCTTCACAAACGCCAGGAATCAAACTATGGACCCCTTGATTGGGAAGTGTATGCACTATTTACTGAGCTATGGTGTCAGACATGAAACTAACACCATATTATACACATAAAGTTCTATGAAAATTTTAAAATTAATATATGATATTTTATTTAAAAAATATATGATAAATAATTTAATAATAACATATGGTATTTAATTCCACAGACTTTATAGCCATACCTTATGCAAGTAATTTCTCACTACGCAAATCTACAATAATGAAAGACAGGTTAAGTATACCTCCACGGATGGAAAAATGTCGAGTTTCAATGCAAACTGTGATTGGGAGAAGGAATCATGCGGCTGTATATTATAAATTAATTATCATAATTTCATGCTAATTCTCTCTAAATGGGGATACAAATTCCATTCTCTTTCTTTCCTACACCTTCTTAACTTGAACAAACTTAACAAATTGTAAATAGTTACGTCTATATGTAATTTTATACAGGGTTATTAAGTTAAAGAGTTTATATACGTATGTACCTACTTAGAGCCACCAATATTCATTCAAGGAGTTCCCAAAAGCCATAACACCAGTTCCTACAATCCCTGCAAGCACCTAGTTAACACAGACCCATTTAAAAAAACGGAAAAATATTACCATACGGCTTTAGCTTACCCAAAAAATCTCCAACTGAAAGACGAAAGAAAAAACGAAAATGTTTTACTTCTTAAACATCAGCACAAGATTAAGTATGGTTTATTTTCATTCAATTTAATATAATAGAATAACTACTTTGAAAGTCCTCAATTAAAAACAACAAGATAACTGAATGCCAACTATTGTACAGAGCTATTATCATACGTCCCAGAAAAGAGCGGCAGGCCAGTTGGCCATGCCCTGCATGGTTTCCACTGAGCGCATAACCATTTCTCCAGCACTTCTCCAATATATAACAGTACTATCAATAAATGTTCAATAATTTGAACTTACCATGCTCACAGTCGTTGCTGAAAATGGCCCCCGTTTGCCACCACACACAACTGACATCTTCTGATAAAGGAATGAACAACACTCTGAGGTTCCACATCATTGATAGCTTGGATTTCTTCTTGCATATAGTCTTTTAGTTCATCTATAGAATGAGGATTTTTCCTATAAACCCTACCTTTTAGTGTTCCCCATAAATAAAAGTCACAGGATGTTTCATCTGGGCTTCGTGGAGGCCTCAAATTATTACTGATTAGTCTCGTACCGAAAATACGCCTAAATTCCCTCATTGACACGGCAGCTGTATGAGCAGTGGCAGAATCTTGTTGGAAATAAACTGACAATCGTTCCGCATAAGAACACTACGTTTTCTGCTTGGTTTTCGATTCTTCACTGAGCCTATTTCTTTAAATCTTTTAGCTAGTCGTCTAATTGTTTTGGCAGAAGACACAGGTCTGTTTGGAAACTTTATTCGAAATTTTCGTCTTGTTTTCGCACACGGCCTTCTGCCTTTTATGTACGTATTGTACATATACACACACGTTCACACAATGAGAATTTGTTGCTAGGCATTACCTAAATACATAATAATCACTAAACTTTAAACACTAACGTTGTACACTTGAAGAATCGAGATTTTCATTACACGACTTCTAAACACACTGAATGCCATATGGCGACTGGGAGCTTGATTGCGTGAGATAAATGGTTAGTGCGCGGCAGAAACCATTCAGGGCACGGCTGGCCGACTGGCCGCTCTTTTCTGGGACATATGATAATAACAGCTCTGTACAACCACTCTTCACAATTATGACAAGTTATCAAAAGACACTTCCCTGTTAGATGGCAAGATAAATTACTCACTAGGCCAGTATGACTCAATATGTTAAAAGACTGCTTAATTTTCCCTGGTATCAATATACATCGAGTCCATTTATAATTAGAAAGTGATTATAACACCTGACAATGCAATGCGTTATTGGCTCTTATATCATCTCCTCCCATATCAGCTGAGTCAACCTGTCAGGAAAGCAGTAGCATTCATGAAAATCCTATCATTTTAGCTGAATGGTTCAGTAAAGTATTAAGCAGAAGACTTTCTAGTGAAAACTTATTTACAGAAAAAAAATATATAATATGGTAAGTGCCAATAACTTATAGCATTGATATGAGCTGTAGTCAGTCTCAAATCAGAAATGGGCTTTTCTGTATTAAGCAAATTACTTAACATACTAGTTTCGGCCCATGTTTGTTTTCATACCCTTTACATATTTATACTACTACAGAATTCATACAATTACAGAATAAAGATCAAAGGATAACCACAAGTTACTTTAGCAAGACATATGCCTCAAATGCTTTGTTGTAACACAGAGAAGACAGAAATGAACTTACCCAGCCCGTCTCCACCAGAGAAAGTAGCTGCACCAGACCGGGTATCATAATGACTGTTGGCAAAGGACACAAAACTACGCTGCAGACGGCGATGCCTTAGCACAAAGAAGGCCAAAGCACCACATAGTGCCAGCACAACCAGGACAACAGGCACAACTACACTCACGATGTTTCGTGTGTTCAATACGGCCTTCCAGGAGCCTGCAAAATAAAATATTATAATCAGCAATCACACGAAGGTAAACAGAGTCTAGTGTCTGTGGTAGTGGTGGGTTTTCTGTAGATTTTGAATGTGAGTTTGTTGTCAACTTTTGTTATTGTGATGTCTAGGAAAGATGTATAACAAAAATTTTGTTGAACATAACCTCCAAATGAAACTGACTTGACTGTCCAATATTTTGTCTTTAGGTTTTATAAAAAAAAAATTATAATAAGAGTTATCCATAAAATTTAATGATTATGGGCTGCAATTAAGTTAGTATGAGCTATTCCATCTCAAATCGACCGAAATATAGAGAAAATTGACCTTACAATTTCTAAATACAATGAAACTTTTTTTGTACGTAAAGAACTGTGATACAATGTTTTGTGCAAAGTTTGAGGCATCAGAACTTCATAGTGTTTAAATTTAAAATATTTAAATTTATCGTATTTTCATAAAATTAGCAACTTTAAACTGTTGTAGCTCCGAAACCCTTTCACCCAATGATCAAAATCATGGTTTATTTTGATGCTGAGAAATTAAAGTTTATATTCACATATAAACAAATTTTCTTACTTTTTATGGAAATGGAGAAATTTAGATTTTTCCTCATTAAGATGGCTTTGCCACCGAAAAAATATTTTAAAAATATATAGTTAGATTCCGCATTGAAAGTACAAATAAACACATTTTTTTACTGATGGTATGTTGATAAGAAAGTATTGAAAATATCAAATAAAGAAAATAAATAGTACGCGCGTGAACTAACCAGCTGACTGTGACACGGGAGCTAGCTGAGACAAGCAAGGCCAGAAGACAAAACACGTGATGTTTCGTCTAACAGCGCATGGCTGTGCTAGCTTTATCACAGGTTTTCATAAACACTGGAGTAAAATGACGCCCAACGCTCGCTTATCTTCAGCTCTCGGCCAGTGCATGCGGTACTGCACCGTTCAAGTCTAGGCATGTGAAAATTATTTATTTAATACCCTCGAAACTTATTGCTGTACCACTAAGCAAACAATGCCGAATTCTTCTTAATAATGCACGGTTTTTTCTCAATTTTTTTTTACAATTTTACAAATGAGCAAAAAGCCTAAAAGTAAGTAAAATCAGATTATCTGTCGCTCTGTGTACAATAAAAATAAGGATTACTTCTTAACATAACCTACCAAATGTCAGCTTCAAAATAAGCTCCCGTTCAACGTTCTGCAGTAAATGGTTCCAGAGTTCTGAGCGCTAAAATAGGCATGTTTTTATAAAATACGCTAAATTTGTCGCTCAATAATACGAAAACCGTTTGACTTTCGACAGTATATTTTTGCAAATGCACTCTCCTCAGCACCTTGTATAAGTAGAGAAAAAATTAGAGTATAAAAAAATTCGAGGTTTTTTACTGATCGATTTCATATGAAATAGCCCGTATGTACAAATCCCTGGAACTGACACTAATGTGTACTATCAGGAAGAAATAAAAATGAATATTAAATTTTTATATTAAAACAAATTTCCATTTGAAAAAAGGTTGTTCTTTGTAATCATACATGATGTTTACTCACCCAATGGCATCTCAACAGAGCTGACTTCCGATATGCTTGAGCGATAGCCATCGCTTGTTTCTAGCATTACAGCAAAGGAATAGATGGTGCCTTCTTGCACATTATCCAGTATGAATGGAGGGCTTGAAGTATTGTATTGAGAAGCTGTGCTTACATTCAATTCATGTCCTTGGGACACTAGCACAATGTATCTGTACCTGCAACAGGCACCATTAAAACCAGACTATGAATTTTGTTCGTGATCCATACCTAACTGAACACTTTCCTTTCAATCTAATTTCAATTTACGTAAAAAATGAGATGCAATTCTGCTTGTTGCTCTTTTATTTTTAAGAATTCGGTTATGGTGATGGTTGTTTGCAAATTATTTCAGATATATTTAATTAAAACATTTCTGGAACTCTACCACACTGAAATAGAATGACACCTAATTTTCGCGAATGATTTTTTTTCACCGATTTCTACTAATTAAGTCAGAGAATTGAAATTTTTATAGGTATGAACGAGACTTGCTGTTTTACGATCGCGAATTTTGCTCGTTTTATTCCATTTTTGCGAATTTGGAAATTTTTTGCATTAAATGCGATTTTTTTTACGAATATCACTGAATGGTACATTCATTGGTCACGAAATTCCATTATTATTTTCGACAATGAAACATTCAAAATAAGTAGAAAATGAGTTTGTCTTTTATGTTTTATCATTTGGAAAGCATGTCTGCTCAGCTGTGAAAAATGAAAATTTGTGTGTTGTGCATGCGCAATGCTTACATTCTTTACACACCAACACAGTAAGAAGAAATGTGTAAAAGATAGTCACAAAATTTTCAGCAAGAGTAAGCATCGAAAGAAAAATGCATTTCGATAATTCGGCAGCCAAGAGGCCTGTCATAGTGTGCAAATGAACATGGGCCTAATTTTTCTGATATGCACTTGACACTTTCTTCATATAGTGTATAACCAGCCCCATTAATACCGGAAAAACCTACAAGGAAATGAGTGTTTTATTACCAATTTTTTAAAAGTGATTTCCTTGTCTAAATTCAAATTTTTTCTTCATGATTTACATGTTTAAATACGTACTTTTTCCACGATTTTTACGAAATTTAAGTACTGTAACGACTTTTTTTCGCCATTTACATATTTAAACAGCGACTTTATTTCGCGAACTTCAGCAATTTTATTTACCGACTTTGATGTATTTTATTCACTGTTTTATGATATCCCTATCATGGTACTATACTGATACACTACTCATGGTAGTATATACATATATTTGGAGTACACTTAGACCGAGAATCAATGACATGGAGAACATTTGTAGGCATCAGTTATAGCGTGGTTGTCTTACAATGCAAGTCACAAACCATCCCCTGAAACAGGGGACCAGTGTACTTATTTTTATCTATAGTGATGATGTTTTCTAATTACTGACATGATATAACTTATAAGTTAATTCTAAACTAATTACAGAAGGAGATCATTCTCCACCCTATGTACCTTATCTACATTTTATAACATTAAATTTACTTCTGCAGATTCTCCAATTCGACTATGAAACAATAAAGTCACAATAATACCATTTTATAAACATCTCTATAACGCTAACTATTAACACCTGTTCAAATCTTTTATACAGAGAGAACCAAACAAGACTTTATGGCAGGTTTGCTGAATGGCTAATGGTAAGTAGCAGGTCATTGGCCACATATTGTTAGTCCTTCACGTAGGGTTGTTGGCAAGAAGCTTTTGAAGTAAGTTGTTGTCTTGTTATAGTGTGAAGAGGGTTAGGGTTAGAATCATGGTTATGTACACAACTGAGCAGAGAATGTTTATTGTCGAAACTTATATATTAAAGAAGAAGTCTTACGATAGGTGTTTACGAAAATTTCGCATACATTTTCCTGATGCTGTAAGGCCTTCGATTTTTATTGTGGAGAAATTTAAAACAAAAAGTATCTAGAAGAAATCCACGAACACTTGAGGACATGCAGAACGAAATCCAGAAAGTGATAATTAAATTACACAATAAGAGTTGCAATGAATTTCACAAAACTTTCTTCGGAGATGCCAGGAGTACTTGGATCAAAACGGGCATCACTTTCAGCAGTTCCTATGATATTCATGTAAGACTGAGAAAGGGAATTTATCTTCAACTTGCTTATTTGTGTCTTATGTTGCCGAGAAAATTTAATTTAATTTATCTTCAATTCTTTAATTTATGTTTCCACAATCCTTCTGCGGGGTGACTGAAATTAATGCGGCCGATGCACCTTCCAGATCCCGGTAACCGTGGTATCCCGTGACACGCTAAAATCCCATAAATTCTTGTTTGGTTCTCTCTGTATCTATTATTTCAATACCAAATTATTTGTAATTGAATTAAACAGTTATATAGTACAACAATTATTCAGTGTTTGTCGCAGAAACTCGTTAATAATAAAAGAACTTACGACATATTAGAAATAGCGGTAGGCAGCCCTCTTTCCTTCCAGTATACGATATAACTGCCATTGCGTTCCGGAAGGACCTGAATTTGATGAGGTGGCTGGATTGGAGGAGCTAAATACTCAACAGGTTTCGTAGGACTGGCATTATCACTGTCTGTCTGCACTGTCACCCTGTAATGGCCTCCATAATGAACAGCAAATGAGTGCGACAATTCAGTATTGTCTGTGGGTAGCAAGGTAACTGACGTAGTGAAGTTCAATTGTACCTCCGTAACAGTGATCTGCAACACAGACAGAAACCAGAAAACGCACTATGAATACCTTCTTACCATATTTTATTTACAAGTAAAACCACACATATTTCATAGTTCTTTCGTGCATACATGAATGTATGAAGCTCAGTAACTGCAGCATACTATTGTCAAGTCATTAAGTGACTGACTATAATGATGCGAAAATTGTCATAACCAAAGTAATCAGTTGATAATTTTCGATATACAGTAAAACCCCGATAAGATGCTGTTCAAGGGACCAGGTATAAAACACGTATTAACCAGGACCGCATATTAGGCGGGTATACTAATTTTGACTTCTATACAGTATCTATTAGCATTTTTCTTTATTGAAATACATGATTCATGAAAGGTAATACAGTATTACTCCATTATGTAATTTACTGTACTGTACGTCAAAAACATTTACAATATGTACTGTACTTAATTCTTTCGAAAAAAAAAAAAAGCCATTTATAGTTGTTTGCTGTGTGCGTGTTCTCCAAGTCCTCATGTTTACCACACTTCAGTTTCTACGATTACATCCTCCCGACGTCGCAGCTGTAGTGATTGAGTCGCGATTTTTTATTATCATTCTTAATGTCAATGATGGGATTTCTAATGCATCAGAGAGTTGTTTCTGAGTAAGAGTATTGTTCTCATCGTACTTTCGTAAGATTTCCAATTTTTCCCACACAGAAAGGGCTTTTCGTTTAACACTCATTGTAATCACATTCACACACACTTCAATACACAAAAGGGCAACAAACTGCCCAGCAAAAATTTCCAGAATTTTATTACGGCCGAGTGAGGAATGTTGTTTGAGAGAGAGGTTAGCAAGAGGGTGAGGTATTGTAATTGTACGTAGGCTTTAACCACACAGATAAGGAGTCGAATAAGAGAGCATAACAAGAGGGTGAGTATATTAAGGTATGAAGTATGAAGATTTAAATGCGCAGGTAAAGGGTCGAATACCAATACTTTTCAGGTTAATGGCACCAGTGAGTTCAATGACCAAGATGTGTCATTGCTGTTACAGTACATTGCTGAAAATTACATCGAAAATATTCCACAAAAACAGCGTATTATGCGGGACTTGAGCACAACAAACGGGGTATTTTATAAAAGCGTTATATATGAAATGTGCAGGGACTGGACAAAAAAAAAAGTATATTACACGGGATAGCATAATAAGCGGGCGTGTCTTATCGAGGTTTTACTGTATTCGAACAGATCTGCCTGACCTTCCAAGTTAAAAGTAAAAAGTTTAGTGTAACATAATGCACCTAACAAATAGTCAGTCAGACTTATGTTACGAAATTCAGAAAATTCAGCCATCACAGAACAAATAAGTTCCTTCAAAACAGGTTTATAACACTAAAAGCTGTTAACAGAACATAAGAATTAAGTCATAAAGTTATTTGTGATATGATAAGGCATGCAGAATGGTGTATGAGTAATGTGATTCAAGTAATACAGTAAACCTCTCTTATCCGCAGAATCTGAAATTCACTTTCTACCAGTTTTTAGGCAGATAAAGTTACATATAAACACAAAAACGACGATAAATACAAACAGGACGAAATATTACAGTAATCATACCATGTAACCAATCTTGTCGCTCATAGCAGGGCAAGATGATCGCCACCACACGAACATTAGTGTCTCATTGTGAGGATCTTGAGAGACAGTCAGATTCTTTGGTGCTGCATTCACGTTGAATTTTGTTACCAATGAGGGTGGATTGGCAGAAAATGGACCAACACCAAGTGGACCCACAAGACCCACAGCAAAGATGTAGGATTCACATGCTTCCAATTTAGTCAAAGTGGCGTTTGTGTCAAACGTTTTCATTTTTGGTCCTAAACAGAAAAAAATCACCAATTTCAAATTATCAATACAAAACAAAATACTTGAACAAATCAGAATTATTCAAAGGTGCTTTTCACATTGTTCAGACTAATATCATTATATAACGTAAAATTGAAATTAATATTATTTTATGTTGTGCCCTCTATCAGAGACAGTATTCTTTTATGTGCTGTAAATCTACAACATGGACTTTACTTCCTTCCTAGAAGAAGCCACAATAAGAATTTTATCGCATTTCAAAATCCAGTGTCCTTGGCCAGGTTTGAACCCACGGACCTGCATGATAGCAGCTGGGCCCAAGAATGACTCTATCATTTATATATACACAATTTCATTAACATAAGCATGTCTGAATATCAGAACATGTCCAAATGAGATAGAGGCATGCAGAATTTCCAATATGTTTACAAATGATAATAACCTGAATCTTATAATTCCAGAGAAATTTGTATTGATCACGTACCTGAAACTAGATCTGACATATTCAGTGCATAGTAGACACCATATTCCCATTTCTCTTTGTATGGATCGTCCTTTGGAGGATCCCAATGAAGGGTAACTGTTGTACCATGAGATTTGGATATATTTGCCACCAATCCTGTGATCTGTGGCAGTGGCTTTCCTACTGTGAATACAGAAATGGTTGATGGTTGGCCAGTGAATGATTTCTTGTATGCTGCCACTTCTATGAAGTATCTTGTGCCAGGAGCAAGGTTTCTCACTGGAAAGAGAACAGAAGGCATTCTAAACATTCACAAATAAGTAGCACTAAAGTCGCAGCTTTAAGGTCAGGACACACATTACTGGGCCATGTCAGGGCCGGAGCCCAGCCATCATTCAGCCGTATTTCGCCCAGTTCATCTAGAAATCACACTTGTCCAGCACTTATCTATGTTCTGGCCGTGTTTTGGCCAATGGCGTTGACTCAGAAGTTTTTCCATTTTGCTTTGAAAGTCGTGATATGTCAGACGGACGGAAAAATGCTCGTTAATTTTCGTAATAGTGAATTGAGAATTACACCATTCTTGTTAGAGGAAGAAGAGGAGGTAGTAATAAGAAGTTGACAGAAAAGGTTGAAAAGGAAGTGGTTACACAGCCATCCATATTCTACTGCTCTAGTATCGGCTAATGGAAACTACAAGGTTCAAATGTGCAAAGTGTCTAGGTTGTCTAGTTCAGTGGCATTCAATCTATGGTGTATGAAAAAATGTTGACACTTGTTAATTCTTATATAATTTCAATGCAGTTTGAGGGTACGATGGGGAAAAAGAAATTTATTTTGAGGTTACGCTAACAAAAAAAAAAAAAATGGAACACCACTGGTCTAGTTGATGAACATAACTTGGATGGCAGCACTGCTACCTTCAGTTCACAAAAGTAAACGATTGAATGGCTGCTCTTAACAAGTAGCAGACTAGGCAAGAAAAGTGGGTCATGACAATCTTGTAACAGTACAGCAAACTATAAATAACAGAGACGTTATTATGAATGTGCAGTATCTTAATAATTGAGAATGGCAAGGTGATGTATAGTAGCTATTAAGTAGTAAGAGTATACATTCAACGAAACATTGTTATAAAATGCTCAGCAAAATTGCAGAAATAGTGTTTGTTTTCAAGTGAATTTTAGCTGTACCACTTTTAATTTTGCTAAAACAGTATTCACAAATGCACAGTAGGTATTCTCAAAAGCGACACACGAACGCATGCATGCATGCACACAAAACCATACATCTCTTTAAAATAAACTGCTGAAGGCAATGAGAGATTATCATTTAAATGGTTTTGGATTAACAGGAAATCATACCGGTAATACAAGGTGGAGCATTTTCATCAAATTACTTTTAAAGCGTGATAAAACTTTATGGTGTGAATCAAATACCTACTTAAACAATGTAATAGTTTTAATAGTTTATTTATACTTTTGGATATTGTTTCAAATACTCACACAAGAAAAAATCTGAAGCTGTCAAATTAGGAGAATGTGGTAGCCATGGAATATCACCAGATTAGAAAATGATGCATCTGGGAAAGAACCTCTGCAAAGTCTGCAAAAGTGGGCCTATGTGACGACATAGTGTCCTCCCATAGATTACTGATATTCGAGAACTGAAGAACAAGATTCGGCATGAAATTGTATTCGAGAGCTGAAGAACAGGATTCAACATGAAATTGTATTTGAGAGCTGAAGAACAAGATTCAGCATGAAATTGAGGACCGTTTTTGCAAAACTTGCTGACTGAAAAAACTAAATTTTACAGGAGACACCAAAAAAACTGGATGGAGACAAGTAGATTATAGGTGCAACCATCACACTTTGACACACTATAATGAAGAGAAATAATTCAATTTTACTAAGATAACTTTAACATTGTGTAGAGGCCTGCTTTATGTTAACGAATCCACCAAAATCTCAATTTTGCAAATTTTGCAGTTAGCAATTGTATTCGACAGCTGAAGAACAAGATTCGACATGAAATTGTATTCGAGAGCAGAAAAAACGAGATTCAGCGTAAAATTAAACACATTGGTCAGGAGTTGGGTTTGTGACATGACAAGTTTTCAGAAGCGATTTCAGCAAATCCAAGTAGAAGTCACCTGAAGGATATGGCTTCAAGAGCATAAATAAGTTATTAAGTTGTTTAAGTACATATTATTTGATTCCTTTTTAAAAGTTTTACTACACTTTAAAAACACTTTACTGAAAATGCTCCACCTTGTAGGTACATAAACTTCCATGTTCTATACTATTCTTTCATGTAAATATCCTGATTGGAAAGCAATCTTTATATTTTAACCAAAAGTGTTTTAACATTTGAAATATATACTGGAACATTAGTTGCATACAGTATTAGATACCTAAAGCCTTACCTGTAATAGTGTTTGTCTTGGTGGTGTTTGTTTCCAGGTTGGGATATGGGGGCCTGCATCTGACACTTACATGGTAACCATCTGCCTTCTTCACACTCTTCCAAGTGAGAGAGACACTTCGGTTGCTGATATGTTCCACAACCAATCCTTGAATTGGTTCAATGATGGCATCACCATCAAATGACAAAGTTGCTACTTCTGAACTTCCACTCTCAGATGCTTTGTTCCTTGCCTTTACCTACAAACAATTTACATTTTTGTCGAAATTGACTATATATTATTTTAATGTACCGAAGTACATATGATGTTTTTCCATGCAGATATTCTGTTCCATTATTCTTTCATCGAAATTAACTATGTTAAATATCAATCAACAATATATCTTTGGCCCCATGTCATAAGTTCCTTTCTTTCTTTTTTTTCTTTTTTTTTCCTTTTTTAGTAAAAAAATGTACACTTTATTTTCGAAACTGGTGTGAACTTAACAAATTTACTTCGCAAGTTATTTTTAAGTAAAAGAAAAAATATATTAGGAAATACAACAAATCAGATTGAATTTTTGCTTGTGGAAGCATCATAAAAATAACGAATTAAATTCACACCAGGGGTAATTCATTATAAAGATACCAATAGATAACGCAGGGCATGAAATATTCTCTTGTAAAACAATACTATAGTCAACAAGTGTGTAACTTATACTTACCCAGAAAGAGTAAGTTTCATCAGGGTCAAAGTTACCATCCATGATGAAACTAGTTTTTGAACCATTCTGTGTTTTTTGCATAGGGGGAAGTGGTGGTGTCATAAACACTTGGTAATTGACTATGTTTCCATTTGGTGTTCTAGGAGGTTGCCAGCTTACAAGAACTTGTAAAGCATCCAACTGTTTGACTGTCACATTCCAAGGTGGTGATGGCACTGGAAATATAAAAATCAACATACATGCATTTAAATAATTATCGAAAAATTAATTACTTTAATATTTTAAAATCGGGGTGTAAGGGGTAGTGATGCGCCTCCTATAGCCTCTCCTACCCAATTCCCAACCTCAACCTGCCCATGGTACACCCTGCTTTTAACAGATGAGGATCTGGGGACCGAATCACAGCGGTATAACTGTTTCATCTAAAATGGAGGAAATGCCATTTACATATGTGCTGGCCTATCACAGCACAACAGCGTCCCTCAGCGGCACATGAGGGAAAGGTCGGTGGATCTAAATAACATCTATTTAGTCCTCCCGGCTAGGTCCAAAGGACCCGTTGACCAACAACAGGTGCGGTCCCCCTTGCATAATGGGGGTTTAAGTTGGGTGATGTAACTGCCACATTGTAAAAACTGGTGCCCGTTAAGAAAACAGTTACATGAAAGCCACCACTTGCAAAGAAAGGCACAACAATAAAACAAAAGTCTAAATTTAATTTCTCATATTCCTCAATAAAACGCTACAAAATTTTCTCATTCATACCTACAAGAAATAGAATCAAATGCTAAAGACAAAAAATGGATTACACTACTTTCCAACCCAGATATAATCCCCCAGAGACCAAGGAAAACAGCAGTTGCAGCCTTCAGACTATTGACAAATCATGACTGTCTAGCAAGTCATCTCTACAGAATAGGTACCTCAGCTTCACCAATATGTGTCCTGTGTAACGATCCAGCAGAAATGAATGAAGATCACTTGAAGACCTGTGAAGCATTCAGATCAGAAGAAACTACAGTTCAAAAGTATTGGAAAGCACGACTGCTAATGGCTACAATGCCAGATGCAAGGCACTAGACAACAACAACAACATATTTTAAAATCTACTTTAGGTGCCAACACGTACTTATTTAGAGTTTAAATATCCGAAGTCTACTCATAAATAAAAATAAAACTGTTTGCATAACTCTGGCGCTATTGGCGAGGACAGAGAGATTCACGAAAACCACTTTGTATTTGCTTCAACTAATCTTAATTAATATCTCTGAAAATGAATTTCCGAACTTAAAAAAAGGACAGCAACTGAGAGAAATCCTAAGAAAATTTTCATGGAGTTAACTGCCACATAAGGACAAAGGAGTCAGTTTTTATGTGGAATGTCCTAAGACAAATTCCTGGATATTCAATAAAAAAAAGGCTTATCATCTGAATATATATTAATGCGGTGAAGATGTCATGCAACCTTTCTGCAGTATAGTCAGTCCCAGGTAGAGCATTCAACACAGCCCATTCCACCACCCAGGCTGTGAAGAGACAAACATTAGGACATGTGTTGGGTTTCTGCTGAAAGACTGAGTTATGCAGAACAACTGCCATCACAAGGTAAGGACAATGCTTGCTGATATCCTAAGCCAACAAGGATTAGAAAATCCATGAAGAAGTGCATTGTATCTCGGAATATGATTCAACAAGACGAGCAGATATTGTTGTCACTGATAGAAAAAACAACACAGGAACAATACTAGACCTAACTATCAGGTTTGAAAGAGATGCACAACAGCGAAAACTTACTGATGCTGAAAAGATTCTGATCTATGAACTTTGCATTCCTCATTTTAGCAAGCAGTATAACATCATGGATAATCATTGGTCAGTACAGGCTTCTTTTTGGAGTTTGCAGTACCAATCTCCAAATACACCTATAACCTTTTAAAATCAAAGGGATTCACATCTTACAATGTTGAGAAAATTTTTAGAGAAATTCTGAAGCATTCAATTCGAATTTTGCAATTTCATCTCTACTTCATGTAATATCATTTCACCTTCACTTTAATTTTCTTTTTAAATTTATTGTATGTATTTTCATTGTTTCACTGTAAACTTTTATATATGTATTTGTTTTCTGGATCCATGTGGTCACCCTTACTGAAGGGCAGATGGTTTTATTTTATAAATCCGATATACACCATTTCTACTATTATTTATATTATTATTATTATTATTATTATTACTATATTAATTGTTTTATTGTGTGTAACTAAGTTACCATTGCCACCAGGTGTTTGCCCACTTGCAGTGTAAATAAATACATGCATACATAATTATATTTATTATATTTACTATTAATGTCATATCTTATACAATAAAACCCCGATAAGATGCTGTTCACGGGACCACGTGTAAACCGCGTATTAACCGGGACCTCATATAAGGTGGGTATGCTAATTTTGACTTATGCCTAGTTGCCTCATAAATGGTGCCTTCTTGGTATCACTTATGAGGTTCAGACCTGTCTTCGGACAGTTGACTAAACAACAAAACATACAGTATCTATTAGCATTTTTCTTTATTGAAATACATGATTCATGAAAGGTAATACAGTATTACTCAATTATGTAATTACTGTACTGTACGTCAAAGACATTTACAATACTGTATGTATTGTACTTAATTCTTTCGAAAAAAGTCATTTACAGCTGTTTGCCATGTGCGTGGTCTCCAAGTCCTCATGTTTACCACACTTCACTCTCCTGTGCTTGTATCCTCCCGACATCGCAACTGCAGCGATTGAGTTGCAATTTTTTAACGTCGTACTTTCGTAAGATTTCCAATTTTTCCGACACAGAAAACACTTTTCATTTAACATTCGCTGTTATCACGCTCACAGACACTTCAATACATTAAGGACAACAAACTGACCAGCAAAAATTTCCATAATTTTATTACAGTCAACTGAGGAACGTTGTTTGAGAGAGAGGGTTAGCAAGAGGGTGCGGTATTGTAACTTTATTAAGGCTTTAAGCATGATACCCTGAGATAAAGCATTATGCTTCCCTATCTGTTTCCCTTTTTTTTCCAGCAATCCACGGTCACAAGCAGGTATAGGAAGCAAACATCTCACATCGATGCAAGAGTTCAAATTCATCCCAAGTCAAAACATGGTATAAACAGAAAATGAAATATAAGAAACAACAAATAATAAAGTTGTTTCTGTATACAAATAAAAAAAAATATTTCTTTTAAAACAGAAGGGGAAGAAATGCTTCCACCACATCCATGAATGCTACACGCCTGATTCATGCATGTCCATAGAAGCAATTTTATGATACCTGAATATGCCACCTCTTTCAACTTCTGTATCAGCCTAGATCATATATATAACAGATAACTCCTTGCTACGTTAAAATCGGCAGCACTTTGAAGAGAAAAACCGCCAGGATCGCCACCCGTCCGCCGTAAACGAACACGAGATGGCAGCACAGTCGCTAATGCAATTCAAATCGATATTATGATGTGACTCCTTATGTAACAACTAGATGGCAGCATAGTAAACCTGACAAAAGCTGTTAACCTCAAAGCCTATAACCTCGACATATCTGTGACATATATGATCTAGGGTATCAGTTGAAATCTATGCATCAAGCTCCAAGAAAACATCGAAATGTACCTTTCTTTTAAATTTGCTTACCTCCTTCACCAGTTATTGCAGTCACGTATTTTGCAGGAGGATATTCTTGACCCTTTGTCCGCACGTACACAGTTACGTTGTACATAGTGTATGGCTTCAGGTTAGTGAAGAGATAATCATAGTGATCAGTCCAAGTGGTATTCTTCCAGTTGACACTCTTATGATTGGATACTTCTGCATATGAAGGCATAAACTCCAGAGGAGTAGACGTGTTATGGACCCAAATCCACCAGTATAGATGCAATGTAGATGAATTTGATCCATGATCATCTACTCCCATTTGAGTCACCTGTAAACATTCAAAACGTATATTAAGCACTAAGATAAGTATATTGAGTATCATACAGTCAGTGAACACATATTTGTGCAATTGACAAAGTTAAATAATGCATACTGTATAAAATAAACAACAGCAACATAAAAACCAATAAAATTGTATCAGAAACACTCAACAGCATTAACATTAAAAATTCATTGATATCATAAAAGGGTTTATTGATCAACCAACCAGAGAATAGTCTTTTAAAAGACTTCCTTTCTAAATTGAAGAGTCCACTGCAAGAATGATGGATGTTGCTTTCTTGTCGAAAATGAACCAAGACTGTCAATGCATAGCTTAAGACATATAGAATGTACATACAGAGTTATATGGCATTAACACTGATAGTCATTGTCCAGTAATGATCGGAAAATCACAGTTAAGCTTTGAGCGCTAAGCATTTCAAACTTTCAATTGCTTCTCCTGCAAAATGCATTCCAAATGACATCCATCATTCTTGCAGTGGACTCTTCAATTGAAAACATGTGTCGGAAATTTATTTGCAAGTTTTAAAGACATAATAAAATAATTATTCATTGTTTTGGTTAGCCTACACTTAGGTATATCAAAAAGGTCACGGATTCTGGTGTTGTATAGGTGAGCATCATTCCTATGCGTCAACATTTGTGAATTATCTTTGACAAAATTTAGGACTTGATAAATATACAGTGATGTTACAGTCATTATTTCTTTTATTCACAAATAACAGTGTGTAGTGTGCCTTCATTGACGAAAATAAAATAAATGAGTAATGAGTAAATTATTTCAAGAATTACATAGAAACAGTTTACTCATGAATTAATAAGTTATTTAAATCAAATAAATAATAACTTCACCGCGTTAATATTTAAATTATGGTGTTATTTTACCTCATTGACAAGTTTCGATGTTATATCCATCATCCTGTGTATTTGCTGACCAATTCAGAAGACGACGATGATGATGATGATGATGATGATGATGATGATGTATATAACATCGAATTAAACAATCAGGTAAAATAACACAGCAATTTAAATATTAACACAGTGAACTTGTTATTTAATTTAAATAACTTAATAGTTCATCATGATCATATAAGTGTTAGAAGAGTGTAATCAAGAATGGAGAAATGTTTATTACATTGGTCACACTTTTTCTATAAAAATAAGCTTCTATCCTATCCTGCAATAATATCTCCTACATAAAGTCAAACGGAATAATTCTTTCATACCTGATAAACCCTTCTGGTGGTATTGTCACATTCACTTTCGTCAGTGCCATCATAGCAGTCTTGACGTTTATCACACACACTTGCCAATGGAATGCACTTGCTTCCATCGCACTGGAACTGTCCTGCAGGACAACTACTTGAGGGCGAACCCGTTGGAACTAAAATTAAAACAATACCATTTCAAAACACACTGTACAATCCCTTTCTACTTCATAAGTCCTTCAACAGATCATTACAGAATTAAGTGCTTTATGTCTTTTAAAAAGACTGCATTTATTTGTTTGTAACACCAGTATTTCTACTTTTACAACCATCTTATTTATAATGGAAATTTTATCTTATGAAACCGCCAAATGCATGCATTATGTTTCATTGCATTGCTTTCATCGTGTCACGTGATGTATTGTTTTGCATATGTCATGCCACATGGTGTTGTGTTCTTTTACATCGTGTCATTCCATGTTGTGTTTTGCATTGTATCATGCAGAGTCATGTTGTTTTTTTTCATCGTGTCATGCCTAGTTGTGTTGTTTTGCATCATGCCATGCTGTGTTGTGTTGTTTTACACTATGTCATGCTGTGTTGTTTTTCATTGTGTCATGCTGAGTTGTGTTGTTTTGCATTGTCATGCCATGTCGTGTTGTTTTGCATTGTGTCATGCTGAGTTGTGTTGTTTTGCATTGTCATGCCATGCCATGTGTTGTTTTGCATTGTGCCATACTGTGTCATGTTGTTTCGTATTGTGTTATGTTGTGTTATTTTGCATCGTGTCATGTTGTAATGTGTTGTGTTTTTTTTTTCTCTCACTGTTATTTATACTCGCTTTAACATCTTTGGTTATATCGCGACTTAATCTTTTAGTTGAAATCCTAAGGCCTGTGTACTATTGTTGAAACTGGTTCTATTGTTGTGAACTAGATGGCGACTGTATATGTATTACTGATTTGTTATGAATACGATTTCGGTTATGAATGAGGCCAGTGATATTCTGGGATGTTGTGGCCTGAATTTCCTGGCATTTGCCTTATGGTTGAGGAAAAACCCTGAAAAACTTCAACCAGAAAATTCAACCCAACCGGGAATCGAACCCAAGCCCTCTGCATAGGCGTGTTGTTGTTTTGCATTGTCTCCTGTCGTGTGTGGTGTGGTGTGGTGTAAGGAATTTTGTGCGGTATGAGACATTATATGGTGTTGTGAGATGTAGTGCAATACATTGAGGTGTCCTGTAGTGTGTAGGGTAGTATGGTGAGTGCCATGGAATAAAATATAATGTAGTATGATAGTAAGGAATGGTATGGTGTTAATGTATTCACTCACTTGGAGCTGGATGACATGCTAATTCTTCATCTGAATGGTCTGGACACTGAGGAATTCCATCACAAACTTGACTCATGGGCACACAAGAGCCATCGTTTCGACACATGAACTGACCATTTTCACATGATCTGGGTATCTTACAATGATCCTCGTCCTCTCCCTCTTTGCAATCCTTTGTTCCATCACACACCCAGGATGAAAGTATGCACTTTCCTGCGAATATAAGTGTTTAAAATAGCACCTCACTTTAAATACTATGTAAATACACCACCTTCAAAATAAAATAGCACAAAACATATATGAGAATATGTATTTATTTGTTTATTCACATTTTCAATCTCTGTCCATTTGTTTACTTGTTTCACTAAAAAAAGCCACTTGTCCATTTTTTTTACCCTCATACTATCTCTTTCCTCCTTCATTTGCCCCACATGTTTTCAGTCTTTTTTCTCCTCTTTTTCTTCATTCTTCTTTTCTTTTATTACTACTTACTTACTTAAAAATGGCTTTCAAGGAACCCGAAGGTTCATTGCCACCCTCACATAAGCCCGCCATCGGTCCCTATCCTGTGCAAGATTAATCCAGTCTCTATCATCATATCCCACCTCCCTCAAATCAATTTTAATATTATCCTCTCATCTACGTCTCAGCCTCCCTAGAGGTCTTTTTCCCTCCGGTCTCCCAACTAACACTCTATATGCATTTCTGGATTCGCCCATACGTGCTACATGGCCTGCCCATCTCAAACGTCTGGATTTAATATTCCTAATTATGTCAGGTGAAGAATACAATGCGTGCAGTTCTGCGTTGTGTAACTTTCTCCATTCTCCTGTAACTTCATCCCGCTTAGCCCCATATATTTTCCTAAGAACCTTATTCTCAAACACCCTTAACCTATGTTCCTCTCTCAGAGTGAGAGTCCAAGTTTCACAACCATACAGAAGAACCAGTAATATAACTGTTTTATAAATTCTAACTTTCAGATTTTTGGACAGCAGACTGGATGATAAGAGCTTCTCAACCGAATAATAACACGCATTTCCCATATTTATTCTGCATTTAATTTCCTCCCGAGTGTCATTTATATTTGTTTCTGTTGCTCCAAGGTATTTGAATTTTTCCACCTCTTCGAAGGATAAATCTCCAATTTTTATATTTCCATTTCGTACAATATTCTGGTCAGGAGACATAATCATATACTTTGTCTTTTCGAGATTTACTTCCAAACCGATTGCTTTACTTGCTTCAAGTAAAATTTCCGTGTTTTCCCTAATCGTTTGTGTATTTTCTCCTAACATATTCACGTCATCCGCATAGACAAGAAGCTGATGTAACCCGTACAATTCCAAACCTTGCCTGTTATCCTGAACTTTCCTAATGGCATATTCTAAAGCGCAGTTAAAAAGTAAAGGTGATAGTGCATCTCCCTGCTTTAGCCCGCAGTGAATTGGAAAAGCATCAGATAGAAAATGACCTATATTCTTTTATTACTATGAAACATAAAAAAGGGATAACCTTTCAATGGATCTCAATCCATTGTGGAACTGAGGGAACTGATGAAGCTGACATTTTGGTGAAGAATGGGACCAACATAAAACATAGCATGGAAAACATTTCATTCCACACATCCAAATCAAATATTAAATATGAAACACTACCAAAATGACACAAGAATGTTAATAAATATTTAATAACGAATACTAGAAGATATTGCTAGACTATAAGAACTAGCCTATCTCTCAAATTTTCCAAAGCATTTGCCTCGTTTCCAATAGCCACTGTTCATGACTGCCTTGTAGCCCAACTTTATAGAATCAATACCTAAAACTATCTATGTATAATCTGTAAGAAGCCAGAATCTTGAATGAATAGGGATCATCTCCTCCAGTGCAAAAGCATACCGAAAGACCCAAGCTAACATATAAACATAGCTGGAGTCAGCAACTAGAAGCCAAGAGGAATAGACATACTGAAACGCACTCTGAATTGCAGTGATCAGCATAGAGAGTGTGATGCTCTAAGCTAGTAATACAGAGTTGTCGAAGCAACAGGAGGATCAGTAGACGAAAGTAAAGTGAGTGTGAATTTATGTGTATAGATCAAGAATTGGAAGGTTCAGCAAAAGAAGAGATAGGACGGGAAAGCAGTGAGAAAAAGAATTAAAATGGGTGATTGGAGCAGTCATAGTGATGATATTAATAATGGGATGAATTGAAGTGAATCCAGGACCAATGAGTGTGAAGAGTGGGGAAATTAAAGAGAAATTAAACTAGGATTCATAAAAATAAACCAGGAACTAAAACCACAGTTACAGGATTTCATTCAGACAATAACAAATTTTAAGACAAACAACATATGGACGAATCCAGGAATCCATATAGTGTGTTAGTTGGAGGCCAGAAGGAAAAAGACCTTTGGGGGAGGCCGAGATATAGAATGGAGGATAATACTAAAATGGACTTGAGGGAGACTGGATTAATCTTGCTCATGATAAGGACTGATGCTGGATTTATGTGAGGGCAACAATGAATCTCCAGGTCCCTTAAAAACCATAAGTAACATGGAGAACAACAACAAAAGAATCGAAGGGCTACAACAGTTAAATAAACAGTTGGAAAAGAAAATTGGAGATTTAGAAGATAGCCAGAGGAAGAAGAATTTAATAATTTTCTGACTAAATGAGGACGGAAGAGAGTATGGAGAAAAAACTTACAATACAGTCTGGAGAGTGTGTTGGGAACTTTTCGAAGTGGACGTAGATGGCTACATAGAAACAGCTTATAGAGTAGGCAAGGGAAAATTTCGGCCAATTGTAATTAAATTTCATGAAACAAATTATTGAGAAGAGGAGAGAATGGAATCAGATCACCTACATTGTATTCTTAGATTATGTCAAGGCTTTTGATCGAGTGCTGAGGAGTAAGCTTTGGGAAATTATGGACAGAAGGGGAATACCTAAGCACCTCATAAAAATATTACAAAACCTCTATAAAGGGACCCAAATAAGCATTAAGATAAACTCTGGAGACATTAAATCCGAATATATCAACATGGGTGTCCGACAGGGCTGTTGTATGTCACCTATATTGTTTAATTTGTATATTGACGACGCCATTAGAGTATGGAAGAGAAAATTATTACAGTTGGGTTTTGACAATGACATAAACAGTGATAACTTTGTCCTTACACTTATGTTTGCTGATGATCAAGTAATTGTCTCAAATTCTGAAAATACACTCCAACGAGCTCTGTTTGAATTGCAGAAAATAATAGAGGTGTATAACTTTGAAATTTCAACTGATAAAACAGAATCTATGGCATTCCAAGGTCCAATGCAAATCCGCTGTAAGTTTGTTATTAATAATAAATTGATTGAACAAGTAAACCAGTTCAAATTCCTTGGTTACACACTATCGCCTTTTGAAGAAGCGGATGTCAAGCAAAAAACGGAAATATTCAACCGAATGTATGGTACAATAACTAGAACTTTAAAAAACAAGGCAAGGAAGGAAACACTGTTGAAGTTTTATAAGACAATGGCAGTACCAGCGGGTTTATATGGAGCAGAATCGTGGGTCCTCACCAATAGAGATAAAAGTAGAATTCAAGCTTCAGAAATGCGGTTCCTTTGCTCAGTGATGGGTGTAACAAGGAGGGACAGAATACGAAACGAAGAAATCAGGCAATCACTGAATATCTACAACTTAAACAACAAAATTGTGGAATATAGACAGAATTGGAGATCCCATGTAGAACGAATGAGTGATGAAAGACTGCCTAAATTAATCTTCGGGTATCAACCTAAGAGCTTCCATAGTATTGGTAGACCAAGAAAACGATGGCAAGACCAAGAATAAGCCATATGTATGAAGTTCGCAACAGGTCGAGAGACCTAAAGCGTGGCGGCGGCGACGACGACGACGACGACGACGACGACGAGGACGAGGATGATGATGATGATGATGATGATGATGATGATGATGATGATGATGATGATGATGATGATGATGAATTTAAGGACGAAAGAAATGTTTATGAACAGAATGAAAAATGCGACAGGAAAAAAATTGCGCTTTGAAAATTATCTTAGTTATGAAGTAAGAAGAAGAAAACTAATGTTACCATATCTAAAACAGCAAGATGCAAAGACATTTTGCAATCACGAATAAGGATAAATTGAAAATTAATGATAAAGTTTACGATCTCAAATACTGTGAAAAGAATTGCGACAAACCAGAGTTTTGGATTGAAATTGAGCAAAGGCAGATGAATCAAGGAATGCAGCAGCATTATCGTCATTCTATATTATTCTGTCATAACATATTTTTGTAATACCGGTATTTTATTTATGTTGTCTCAAACAAAGTTCCCATAAAATTCAATGTTTATCTTATCATAAACAGCTGACTGTTGGCATGTGCATTTCAGTACTCATTAAGGCCGGCAAAGTGTTATAGTTGTCATGAACGTCGATCATAATACACAACCTCTGAACGTCCAGTAGCAGTTCAACGTAAGAAGAAAGCAACGTAAAATAATGCAAACGAACATTAACCGTAATCCCAGCTTAAACAAATACACAGAGCTTGTATTAAATACAAATTTTGTCAAACTTCAATTAACTTCACCGTAATGAAACATAACACAAATGAATGTTGATCATAGTCCCAGCCTAACTAAACTCGATCACCATAACCAAACACAACCAACCTAACCAAATGGAGCAAAACCAACTTAAACCAAATCCGACCCAATCTAACCAAACTCAACCAACTTAACCAAACTCAGCCAACTTAAATAACCTAACCAAACCAAACCTAACTCAACCAACATAATCAAACGAACAAACTAAACCAAATCAAATTAACTCAATGCAACCCAACTAGATCAGACCAAGTCCAACCTAACTCAACTCATAAATCAACGAAATCAACCAACTAAACCAAACTAACCAACTAATTAAATCATGCCAAACAACCAACCAACCTCAAAACTCAAAACCTCAAACTTAAAACCGAATAACAGAAAAACTTATACCTAAACTACCTTCTTTCCTTTGATATTTTTATCCATTTATTCGCTCCTTCATTAATTTTGTTCTTCCTATCATACATCCATTCCTTCAATCATTTCTTCAATTTATATTTCACTTAATTTTTATTGAAATAGCAAAAAATATACTGTACTTATATTATTCTTCATAAATATACTCAGTACCGTAATAAAATACGTGATACTTTATAGGAGTATATATTAATAATAACATAAATTAAAATTAAATATTAAATAATTGGTGCGACAGCCCATGAAGAACCAAGGCCAACCAACTATCTGCTGGCCTCACGTCAACATGCCTCAGCAGAACGGAAGTATTGTATGGTTAGCATGATGACTCCACCAGCCATTTTAGCTGGTTTCTGTAATCAGATTTTGCTACCTCTGTAGCTCGCCAGTCCTATACACTGGTAGAAATTTCATGAGAAAATTTCTTCCTCATGAGGACTCGAACCAGTGTGTGTTCCATAATGAAAGTCCTATATGTTATACCTTAGAATAATATACTTTAAAGTTACCTACACAGAAACTGAAGAAAAAAAATTATATTAACTCCTGCATTCAGCTATATCAAGTGACCTTTATTTTCAGAAGTGCATTCCTGATAAAATGTGTTAAAAATAAACCGTCGTCAATGGAATTCAAATTTTAGAACTTGTGTAACTTTGTTAAAGGAACTGACCATTGTAGCAACGGAACTGGTTCTCTCGGCAAGTCTGAGGAACAGTAGATACAGTGGTAGTAGAACCAGTAGGTCCAATGTCAATTCCACAGCCCATCTCATCTGAGAAGTCACCACAGTCATTGACTCCATCACACTTCCACCAGTAAGGCACACACTTCTTGTTTGTACAGAGGAACATCCAGGAATTGCAAGTATTCTATGACAAAATATAAGTGGTATGTTAAAACATTTCAATTTACAAAATTGTCCAGTTGAGGGGAATGAGAAGAGGTAAGATAACTCTCAATGAAGTTCATTTCAAGCACAGTCTATTCCAAACATCCAACTTTAATATGTACACTTGGTCAAAATCAAAGTGGCCGGTCTCTTGAGCAGTGAAAATTTTCCAAGTCCCTTTGGGTGAGCGCACAGTTCACTACTGTAACCCTCCATGCACCACTTTAGTTAACTCCATAATACAAGGCGCTGATTTGGGGTATCTCCACAGCATACTTCGGATCTCCATAGAGAATTTTTTTTTTTTTGTCTTTTCTTTTATTTCTTACAACTCCTTTTAGTGTAATATAATGAAATAATTTTGCTTATGTTAATTCATGTTACTTAGAGATAATTACAAACTTTGTGAAAATTTGTAGTTATAATTCCAGGAAATCAGGATACATTTTGTCATCAGAATTATGGTTTTTCTTCTTGTTTACAATTACTACATTTAGGCCCTGACGATCACAGATTTAGATTAGTATAATAATCATATTCCCTGCAGCACAACTTGTAAATTAATTATTGCCAATTATTGAACAATCAATATATATTTACTGAATGTTCCTTAGGCAATAGAGTGCAAAGCAGTAGGGATTAATAAAATAATTAATACGAAAGCCCCTAATTGTCGTCTTTAGTGTTACTTCCATCTAGCATCAAAAGCTTCTATTAATACGAAAAAAATAATAAAGCGAAAAGTATTCTAAGGATAAAAAAAATGACGAAAACCTGTTATATTTTCACTGATGCATTTAAAAGACAACAAAAAAGTTCAGTAACTCCACGAAGATTTGAACTTGCAACCTCACGAACTCTTAGCTAATGCACTACTAACTATGCTAAGAGTTTTACTGCAGTCAGAATAGCATTGTAACGAGAATGGTCATACTCCACTTGAGAACCTCTTATACAGTATATAGTGTTTGTGTTACAATACTCACTGTTTAAACACTCTGAACGATCTGTCTGTTTTAAATCTCGTATATTAATTATTCTCTTGGAAGATTTTAGTGATTAATAGTTGTGTTCCGCATTATAACTACTAGAAGAATATACGCAATCTTTTGAACAAAGCCTGGCTGTCCTGAGCACTCACAGAAATACCCAATTCGAACTTAGTCTCTCAGACGCCGGCCACTTTCATTTCGACCAAGTGTAAGTTCTATGTTACATTTTTCTGATCTTACATAGAGAAGAATTTATACTGTGCAAGTACCATACTTAAAAAAAAAAAAAAAAAAAAACGAATAAGTGTGAAAAACATGAGAGTTCGAAACGTATAAAAGAATTTTTAGGGTCAAGTAGAGCTATTATGATACAAAAAAATCAATCTTTTGCTGTAATTTTTCTATTAAAGCATATACAATTTTGAAAAAATTATATCATGTGCTACTTTAGACATATATCAAGGATTTGGAGTTAAAATTATTTTTTATTTGTAATAATGGATAAAACTGAAAACCAATGTATCATAATAGCCTTCTGTGTGGGTTACTGTGATACCCATATAGGGTTATTCTGATAATGCTATAAATCTGGCCATATTATACAGAGCAATGAAGTAAGGTTATTGTAATACACACAGATGCTTAATGTATCATCTGTAAAAGTTTGGTTCAAAATGCATTAAAATTGTTTAAGTTTTAGCAAGTTTTGTAATGACTTCTTTTTCCCATAAAATGTAACAATTTACTGAAACTTCAATGCCTTGCTGCCAATGCAAAAAAATTGCTTGTGTCCCAAGCATTTTTTTGTGCAAGGAAATAGACTGAGAAAATTATTATAGGCCTACAGTTTGTATTGCTAAATACTCTTAAAATACCTTTTAAATAATGATGAATGTATTTTCCAAAGTTGTGTTGCATTTTAGCAGTAAGAAGAATGACTATTAAGCTAAAATGTTGGGTAAATACGTAAAAGTAAAGTTTTATGTGTATTTTTTTTACTTATACAGCACTGTACGTCAATTCAAACTTCCTTCAAGATCTGAGATATGAAATATCCCTCAAGAAATGATGCGTTATTTTAAGTTAGATAATTGATCAATTTGGTCAATTTCTTTAATAGTAAAGGTAATACTATCATAATAGCTCTAAAAAATGTATCATAATAGCCTTTCTCATTCACAACTTTCTTTAAAGAAAAATGAAGCCAACACTACTGGGTGTTCATTTCAAAGTGTGTCATGACATCACTGTTGTGAGTCAGCGATTTGAAGAGAGTTTCAGCTTTTATGTCAGAGAAGTTGCCTATTAATCAAGGCATTCAATCTGAACTTGAGAACGTGTACGGTATAACTTGAACGTCGTAGCAACAGATGGCGCCTGTATGGTCTGTGTGCTACCATAACCTCTTTCGAACTGTGTTTTGCGCGGCAAAGTCGTACACAGGGTATTTGTTATCATCGGTTGCATACGGCAACATTCCACAATACAAATCAAATGCTCCGTGTCCATGTTGACCGTCGAACTTAATGTCAAATACGTAAGAAATCGTCTTAACCCTCTCCCCATATCCTGACAGTAAGAAAAAAACCCACTTCAGTACAGGTTTCCAAACAGTTCACATTCCTGTCACTACCGGCGTTACCATACATGTCAGTAAGTACTCTTCAGAATGAATGCCGTACTTGCAATCCAACTTCTCTGACACATAGGTAATACACCTCTGCGGAAATGTAGGAAGACTGAATTCTCTAGGCTCATCGACTAGCCATATGACGGCATACAGCGAGCCATGACACACTTTGAACTGAACACCCAGTATTCTGAGTAAAAGGATAATTTAAAAATGATTCGATCTTTATTCATTTAAGAGCAATAACAAAAGTAATTGAGCAGCATGTCAAAGTTTTTCAACATACAAAACTGTCTTTTTTTTTTTCAATGCATTTAGTGGCTAATAATGATTTTTTGTATTATTTTGTTCAATATTACTCCTTAAAGAGCATAAAATGTACTTCCATAATCACAGTTTTAAAGTTTGTATCAGATTAGCCCGACCTTTTTTTTACTGTATATATTGACTCGAGTACGAACTCAGGTTATAATTAAATACGAGAATAAAAGACACAAAGAATTTCTACTCCTGTGGGGGGGGGGGGAAGAATGCTGCCAATTAATTACATTTCTAGCAATAGAAATTTAATTTAGGATCACTATGTATTAAAATAATTTCTCCTTGTTTCTCTTCTCCATATCTTCAGCCCTCCTCCTGTATCATTTTGTACTAATCTTAACAATGTTACGAAAAAAATTAATTTGCTACTCACAGTTGGCAAAATTGGTACTTGAGTTGATGGTGGTGGTCGTATGGTGTGAGGACAGTCTTCCTCGTCTGATCCTTGAGAATCAGGTAGATCCTGGCAGTCATTATCTCCATCACATCTCCATGAACTGTATATGCAGCGGTTGTTCTTGCACTGAAATAAAAAATGACAACATTATTAAGATTTATTACAATTATTCTACCAAATAAATATGCCGTTGTAACAACTCTGAAAATATGTAATACAGTGAATTATCAACATCTTTAACTATCTTGATTTCTGCTAACAGTCATTCACTATTTAATACATTGAATTTGATTATCATCGAAATTGTTCGATGCCACTAGCCAAGTAGATATTATTTTGTATGCCCACTAAGTAAAAAATTGAAATTTTAATCTCTCACTAGAAGTTCTCACCTGGAATTGCCACGTTTCACATGTTTTGCTTGTACAGTTCGCCTCATCAGATCCATCTGAACAGTCTCGCTCATTATCACAGCGCCATGAATTTGGAATACACTGTTTGTCTGCTTTACACTGGAAATCTCCTGCTGCAAAGTCATAACAATAGTTAACGTAACACAACTTCTGGCCAGTTAAAAGATATTATATACAACAAAAACACAATTTTTTATATAATTCTTTTGTTTGAAATTCATATTTTCAGAAGCGCATCTGCTTTCCACACTGTTAACGCAGATTCGAATCCCAGCAAGTCCAAGTGGAATTTGTAGTGGACGAAGACAGTGGTTGATTGGTAGTGTTTGCAGGTTACTCCAGTTTCCCCTATCAGCATTCCACCTTTGCTTCATTAAACATCATACAGTGCTATGTAGTTTGCCTTCCACGTGCACTGAAGGCAACAATAAAGCAGTAGCAAAAATAACTACAGCTTTGTCACATTACTCCTAGAGGAGTCACTTGAGTGAATGATGCTAGTTAGTGTACCTGCCACGGGAGAAAAAAATTACCATGTTGCTCACAATATTAAGAATAATTATATGCTGCTTCTTCTTCAATTACCAGTATATTTCCCATTCTGCAACTACATTAGGAATTGGTCAGTCCATCTCCAGCAGCCATGGGCATAATTTTCCATTACGTGAGGCACAGAATATGCAATATTTTGTTTATTAGGAGGACAAATTAGAAAGGGAAATTTAAGCTCTGTCCTGAATTCTCTTATCGTAATAGCTATGGCGGTCAGTGGTGGATTGTTAGGAACATTATACTCAATTTTTTTTTTTTCACTTGGACACATTAATTTGACAGCATTAGTCATTGCACAGAATATGCAATATTTTGTTTATTAGGAGGACAAATTAGAAAGGGAAATTTAAACTCTGTCTTGAATTCTCTTATCGTAATAGCTATGGCGGTCAGTGGTGGATCGTTAGGAACATTATACTCAATTTTTTTTATTTCACTTGGACACATTAATTTGACAGCATTAGTCATACACCTCTTTATTGTTTCTCTATCATTGAACTGTTTTTGATCACAGGTGTGTTCTGAAGAAACTGCGTAATTAGTAAAAAAATATTCCATCATGTTGTCTACATTAAATTTATTCCCTTGAATATTATGGTGTTTCTTAATAGATTTGCACATTCAGGCCTCTAAGATTTAAAATGGGTGGGTCCTTGCAGTGATGATTCACACAGAACTTTCCAAATGCTATGGCAGTTCTTGATGATCCTGTATTATGTAACATATCATATACCGTATCACATTATATTGCAGTGATAGTCTATTATCATGTCATACACTAACCTTTACATGTAGCTGAAGGTGTTGGATTTGAACAATTAACTTCATCAGATCTATCTCTGCAATCATCCTCACCATCACAAGTCCAACGTTTTGATATACATCGTCCATTATTACAACGGAACTGTTCAGCTGTGCAATTCTGATAAGCTACAAGAGAAATATTACAGAAATTCATTTTACATTACTGAAATATTAGTTTCGAAACAAGTTTATACTTGCTACGTTCAAACTTTTTAGCCACTGCAAAATATATTACTAAACACAATAATATTGCAAATGTATCATCAAATGTGATTTGTCATTTTACCACGACCACAGAATCAATACAATTACTCAGACATGGAAAATAAATCAAGAATGTACTAGAAATGACTTCCAACTAATTCAGTAGTATCTAGACATCTATGACTGAAGAAAGTGATAATCCATTTATGCAGAAGAGTACCTAGAAGATTGAACTACAGTCTAGTATATAACAATCACGAAGTTCAATACGTAGTAAATATGCATCCATAGATAGTTGCTAACCACTAGGATCCCTACTATCGCCTCATCACAGACAATGTGAAATAGTACTTGCACAGTCTATTGTTCCTATCACCCTCAACAACTCAAGCTTCGTGACTGTACATATTAGACTGTGATTGAACTCTCTGATTGCTGATGTTGAATATAGAAATTCACGACTTTTCGAAGGTTGGCTCTACTTTAGTCTCAAAGTGAATAAAACAAGGTGGAGTGAGATGGGTATGGTATCCTACTTGATGGTGTCTTTACACATAGTTTAATCTACCTGAATAACCAACTACTAGCCAGACAGCTGAGTAATATCCTAGATCACATATGTAACAGATAGCTCATCCCTATGTTAAAATCGGCAGCACTTTGAAGAGAACAACTGCCAGGATCGCCATCCGTCCACCGTAAACAACACGAGACAGCAGTACAGTCGCTAATGCAATTCAAATGGGAATTATGACGTGACTCCTTATGTAACAACTAGATGGCAGCATAGTAAACCTGAAAAAAGTTGTTACGTCAAAGCCTATAAAGCTGAGCAATCTGGGTATATATGATTTAGGGTAATAAATACCAAAAGACCAATATCATATGGAGGTTAGACAGGAGTATATGAATAAACAAAACAAAAAGGAGAATAAAACAGAACAGATATACGCAATATACTGTCTCACCCTACTGCCAGTAAGACATTACTGTCCAAATTGTAAACACGATATCCAGGTTTCAAAATGTTACTGTTTTATAAAAGTAGGTGTTCTTGTAAAACAAAAAATGTCTTTCTACTAGTTCAAGCTGCCTTGAGAAAGGGATATATTTAGCATTTTTGAACAGTTTCAAAACTCAAATTTAAAAGAAAAATTAGATGTTTAACAAAGTCAGAAGAGCCCTTTTAAGAAAGTATACAGTGTCATCCTACTGAATATTGTTGTATTTTTCTTCTTTGTTCCCTTTATTCTTGCCAGTAGAACCCCATTTGCCGAAATAAAGGGGACAGCATTGTTTTGGATAACATATTCTTTTCTTTTATAACCCATGGGTACTGCTTTCGTTAGTGAAAGGAAGATGTTACAGTATTAATAGTGTAACAGTGTAAAGCAAAAGCATGCACTTTATAATAAAGTGACATCAAAAATTTTTACCTTGCATTTTTAACTATGTCCTGATTGTACCATGCAGTGTTAAATATTACCATGACAACTAAAACTTATCATTAAGCAAAGCCTGCATGGTAGTCAAAAAACAAGATACAATAAAAATGTAAGGAAAAAGTTTTTGATGTCACTGTAAATATACTTCATTCCAAGTAAGTTTTGTTGATATAATAAACTCACTTGATAAAATAATTTAACACAAATGCATAACAAATGATTACAATCTACAGCATAATAGAATGAATACATGCAGACTCAATTGTCACCTCTCATTCAGCCATAAGTTGTTCCACAATTCTTAGGGTAGGGGGTAAATGGAACAAAGGGTATATAAACAAGAATAACTTCCACCTGATGGGACCAACGTACACCTTTGGCCACTACTGAACACAAAACAAGTGAACTCAGGATGTGAAAAGCTGATTCGTATATCTATTGCATTCCTTAAAGTACATTCACCCTTATTTATAGCCTTACTGTGTGGTGAGAACAAGACAGTAGCTGTTTCACTGGCAGGCATTGACATACCTTCGGAACATATGATGCAGTTATATTAAAAAAAAAATATTTTTTTAAGAAAAAAGTACGTGTTATGGTCCAAAAAATACCATAATCCACTGTTTCTGTTAAGTGGGGCTTCAGTTAAACAAAATTCGGTTAAGCAGAATTTTACTGTGGAATTTCAGTCTTGGAACCCCAATAGGTAGAAATATGTGAAATTCACAAGACACAGTAACGCAAATATTTTTCTTTGCGCCATTTCTTTATATTTTTTTCTATAACCCCAAAAAACGCACTTTTGAATAGCGAAATAACGCAAATTCTTTGAGTAATAATGCAAAAAAAAAACCACACAACTCAAGTTTTTAAATGCATTAAGCTTATTTGTTTTATTCACAAAATTTTAACAAATTATTTTCAAGTAATATTTTCATAATTTCAGTCTATTTCGTTTTTTTGATGGCATATTTCGTTCCTCCATTTTGTCAACTAATTAATGTAATCATATATTACAATCTATATAAATTGCAAAAACTAGAAACTGATACTGAAAATGCTTCATATATTTCTCCTATCGTGTTTAATATTTTAAGCCAGGATTATAAAGTTTCATAAATATAATTTTTAAATAATAAACCAGTTTTACGGGACTCTACCCATATAATACTTGTAACTTCATCTGTATTTGCTGGGAGCTGTTTGCCACTCAAGAGGATTTAGTTGCAGCAACCCCAATGCATAAGATACCTTTCTCACAGTAATTTTTTGTTAATTCACCTGAACACAAAGGTAGAACAAACCTTCGAAATGTTGTCAATTTCTATATTTATTACCAGCAATGGGAGAAATCTAATCTCCACCTTTTCTGAATAATCCACCATTATTTTCCCTCTCATTCACAACAAAACCATGCCAATTAAAATACTCATAAATTAGTAGAAAATACAGTTAATATGGTAAGGACAGAACTAAATAAATGTTATACTATTATGATGTACCGAAGTACATATAATATTTCCGTGCAGAAATCCTGCATCATCATATATGATGAATGAGTGGAACAGAGAAAAATTCTCTTCAGTACTGGGATTTGAACCCAGGTTTTCAGCTCTATGTACTGACGCTCTATCCACTAAGCCACACTGGATTCCCATCCCAATGTTGGATCGAATCCTCTCAGTTTAAGTTCCACTTCTTGGGTTCCCTCTAGTGGCCTACCCTCATGCACTGCATCATAGATGTATGACAGTGGCAAAATGTCCATACATGTGCAGAGGTGACTAAGTGGCCGGGATCCGACGGAGTAAGCCCACTAGAGGGAACCCAAGAGGTGGAACTTAAACTGAGAGGATTCGATCCGACATCAGGATGGGAATCTGGTGTGGCTTAGTGGATAGAGCATCAGCACGTAAAGCTGAAAACCCGGGTTCAAATCCCGGTGCCAGAGAAAATTTTTCTCCGTTCCACTCATCCATCATCATAAATAAATGTTCTCACAAAATCCTAAATTGAATACCATAATGACGACAGAACACAGGACAGTTCAAAGGCAGGGGAAGTGCTTACATGACTGATGCAATATAAAATGAAGGTCTGACTAGCGCAAACTGGAAAGATAGAACATCATGAAGAATGAGAATTGTAATGAAGACAGCTGTCAAACACTCAAACTGTAATATAAAAATAAAGTAAACTTACCGCATCCTTCTTCATCACTGCCATCAAAGCAATCGCGATCAAAGTCACAACGCCAGTATGGTGGTATGCATTTCCCATCCTTGCATGCAAACATGTTAGGCTGACAAGATGTATGTCCACAGTTGGATTCATCTGAACTATCTCCACAGTCATTTTCCCCATCACAAACCCACAACTTAGGAACACATATGGCATTCTTACAGGTGAAGTATTCTGCTGAGCAGGAACTGTCAGCTGAAATGGTAAAGACAAATATGAAACATATTTCATGATGTACTCATAGAGTTCTCTGATCTTTCTTCTCCATGTGTAGAGCATAATCCTTGAGAGCTAACCATTAATCATTTTCAATTGCAGGAAGGTAAAATGAGATGTGAACACTCACAATCACATACCTAATAATTTCACCACACATGTAAGTACCGTATTTATTCACATAATAGATCCCCCCCCTTTTTATGCAAAAAAATTGTAGGGGTGAGTTTTATATGCGCATATATAAAAAATTAGTAAAGAAATAAAATTTCTGAAGTTAGATTACAGTAGGCCTAAATATGGAAATTAATTTAAAAACGTCAATACATTTTCACTGATCTCTTTTTCTGAATGAGTGACTTCGGAAGTATGGTACACGAAAACTAATACCATCAGTAGAAAAAAAGAGAATTTATTTCTCTGTCTGTGCTATGACAATGGAAGTACTAACGAGACTGAGAATACAGTAGGTAGTTTGAGGATAAACAGACAAAGATAGATATTGTTCCTCTCTGTCAGTGCAGGGACAATAGAAGAAGTAAAGAGGATGAAAGAGAATGGTTTCAAAAACAGGTTTTACATTGCAATCTTTCCATGAGCATTTGTGATTGATAATGTATACTACTGTGCAAAAGTCATAGGGAGCTATTCAGAACTAAGAGCCTTGTATTCTACATAATTATGACGGAGAGGTCGAAAAAACTTATACAGTAGCGTGCAAATTAATCCGAACATGACATATTTTTACATTTTCTGTCATTGTTGGCCTCACAGCTGCTCATACCGCTTTAATTGACATCTGTAGTACGTGTAATTCCATTGTTGAAGGTCTGTCATTATTTTTCTTATAATATGTGACATGTTGCCTGTCGTTTTGTACTTATAAGCATTTCAGTTGTGTTGAAGACTTAATACTGCAATCCTGTGTACATTCTGTCGTCTTCACAAATGGATACAACTCCACGAAAACGGTCTAAAATTATAACATTAGCAGAGCATTCTTCTATGGCACAGAGGCAAATTGCTGCAGAATGTCACATCGGTTTGGCTACTGTTAATTCGATCATAAAACAATACAGGGAGACTGGATCCATCACACCCCAGAAAAAAGGAAACTGTGGCCGGAAAAGAAAGACTTCACCTGCAGATGATCGTTTAATTGTCAGGAAAAGTAAATTAAATCCTAGACTAACTGCTGTCGACTTAACCCGCGAGTTAATGGCTACCACTGGGGCGAATATTCACGTCACAACAGTGCGGTGTAGGCTTTTGGAAGCTGGACGAAGGGCTCGTAAGCCTATTAAGAAGCAACTGCTAACCCCTGTTATGTGCAAAAAACGCTTAATGTGGGCAAAATTACATCAACACTGGACAGTGAATGACTGGAAGAATGTACTTTTTTCCGATGAGTCTCATTTCAAGGTCCACGGCCACCGTGTTTCTTACGTACGGAAAGGATCCAAAAAAGTAACAGCAGCTCATCTCCAACAAGCACCCAAATACCCTCCTAAAGTAATGTTTTGGGGTTGTTTTACACATGAAGGGCCTGGAGCATTAATACCTATCAAGGGAATGATGAATTTTGACAAATATATTCACTCATTGCAAACCAGAATCGTACCCCAGCTGCAAAAATCACTTCCGGATGGCAGAGGTGTGTTCCAACAAGACCTGGCACCATGCCATACGTCTCGAAAAACTACAGATTTCTTCAACAAGAAGAATATTCAGGTACTCCCCTGGCCAGGCAACTCACCTGACATCAACCCCATTGAGAACTTGTGGTCAATTTGCAAAAGAAGAATGCAAAAAAATGGATTGTTCTACAAAGGAGAAGATGATTTCTGCTCTCATTGGTGTATGGTTTCGCGATGAAGAAATGAAGAATATTTGTGGGAAATTAGTGGAATCCATGCCAAATCGTCTCAGAGCTGTTATTAGGAACAAGGGAGGCCACATAGATTACTGAGGTATGTCTTAGATCCTTTTTTTATCCCGTTTGAGTGTTTTTGCATAAGTAATTACGTTGTTCGGATTAATTTGCACGCTACTGTATGCAGATATATACATGGCATATTTTTAAAGTAAGCACAGTTTTTAAATTTTTATACAGCAGCACTGCTGTAGTGATTTTGAGCATGTGCAATGACTTCTTCCATCCTTTAGGACGCAGTTGTGAGTGGCAGTCATTTTGTGTTTCCTTATTGTGAGAGCATTTCGAAATGTTCAAAACAATCGAACGACCTGCCGACTGTGAAGTTCAATCAGTGATTCGTTTTGTGAATGCGAGAAATGTTACACTGGTAGAGGTTTATAGGGAAACAATAATGAGTGATGGAATGGTGAGGAAGTGAGTTAGACAGTAAGAAGGTCGTGAAAACGTGCATGATGAGCATCTGTGGTCATGGATGATTTGGTGCAAGCTGTGGAAGCAAACCTTCGCGAGGACAGACGTTTCACAATATTGCTGCTTTCTTTCCATTTTCCAAAAATCTCAAAATCAGTCCTCTACAACATTGTGACAGAACGGTTAGGATTTCGGAAATTGTGCTCAAGATGGGTGCCAAAAAATCTTTCTGATGAGCACAAGAACAAGTGATCCACCTCTGCACTGACTTTTCTCACGCGATATGCTGAGAAAGACAATTATTCACTAACACATATCATTACAGGTGATGAGACATGGGTGTGTCACATCACTCCTGAATCAAAGCAACAATCCATGGAGTGGAAGCACACACCATCTCCAGTGAAGAAGAAATTCAAACAGATAATATCCACTCGCAAGATCACGTGCACGGTTTTCTGGGACAGACAAGGTGTTTTGCTTGTTGAATTCTTGCCCAGGAATGCGATAGTCAACAAAAACGTCTATTATGTGACATTACGAAATCTCAGTCATGCAATACAGAACAAAAGGCATGGAATGCTTTCACGTGGAATCCTTTTGATTCATGATAATGCACAGTCACACACACCCAAACAAACTCGAGATCTCGTCACATCATTTGATTGGGAAGAATTCGACCAACCTTCCTACAGACCTGATTTGGCACCAAGCGATTTTCACCTGTTTCATCTGCAGAAATTTCTTGGTGGAAATCATTTCCTTGGTGATGCAGACTTGGCTTTCATCACAGGCGGCATCATTCTTTGACGAAAACATACAAAAACTGGTTTCCCATTATGACAAGTGCCTCAATAACAGCAGTGACTATTGCAGAAGTAGTGTAAAGTGTAAGTATTTGCAAAATAATGTTCTGTTATTTTGTTTTTTTTTTCTTTTTTTTTAATTTCAGTACCTTTAAAAACACGCCTCGTATTTGTTTACATTTTTCCCTTGAAATAGGGGGAGGGAAGGTCTAATAAGAGAGTACTGGTACAGGGCTCGGTTTAAAATCACGAACCTCTGATCCAATGGCTAGCATGGTAACCATTAGACCACTAAATACAACATAAAGTATGGTAAATAATACTCTTACCCAGAGTAACAAGAAAATCCGTAATCAAAAGTGTTAACACAAAACAAAGCTATAAAAAGTGACGTGTAATGATTGTACCCTAAGTTAAAGGCAGCTTACAGAAGACATCTATATTCCATATAATGGTAAAAAAATGTGGGTAATATCGTACTGTCACTTTGCTGTACCCACAGATATGATGATCAATGACAGACTATGTAATAGACCTCAAAAATGAAAAAAGCTAAGCTAAACAAGTTACAACCTGAATCCTAAAATAAAACAAATTCTAGAAGCTAAAACTACATATAAAATATAAAACCTAGAAAATGAAACCTATAAAATATAAAACCTAGAAAATCAAACCTAACACACAGTACAGTAATACCTAAAAGTACAGCCAACTTCATGAGAATCAAAGTCTTAACTCTCTCTTACACTCTATTCCTTTCTACTCCTTTCCACTATGTCTCTGTCTACTCTCCAGTCTTTTCAGTTTAAGTGGCTTCACTTAATATAAAATGACAAAATTCTAAATGTTAATATGTAATTTGTGTCTCACCTTTGGGGCAAGTTCCATTAGCATTAACAGGTTTACCACCAGGACACAGGCACTTTCCAGGCTCCTTGCCAGTTTCCATGCCATCAGGGCACAGACAAACGTGTTGGTTACTAGGCTTTCCGAGACAGATGTGAGAACACTCAACCTTTGACATGTTACCACAAGCATTTGTTCCTTCTTGGACACCATGGGCAAATACCTGCAAAGATTAGAAAATTTTAACTTACGTAGTACACTGTGTTGTAAGAAACAGTGAAACGTCAAAATTACAACTTCAAGGGGGGGGGGGGAATCTTCAAAAGAATGCCAAATTACGCAAAAATACTTAGGATTTAAATTAATTAAATATCTATAAAATTAGCCCTAATTAAAAAATTTATGGCAAAGAGTTCTATAATGTCACCCATCATGAGTAGGCCCTAATATTATGCAGACTAAATAGCACATATAGAATTCAATCGCATTTGTAGTACAAATCGACAGCAATACATCATCTCTAATTTCAAATTAAGAACGCAATTTTAGTATATAACAGCCATAACTAAAAGTATGTCAAGAAGCTAACACATACTTATTGTTCATTATAGTTCCTAAACATTTCCATACAACTAAGTTCAAGTTTGTGTGTACCAGAAGTATTTGCACAACACTTAATTTCTTAATCTTTTTGTCGCTAGACCAGTTTGAAAGGAAAGGGTTTCTGCTGGCATGCACTTCCAAAATAATCTTGACTCGTCAACACTACAAATTTGGCAAAGTTCAAGACTTTCATTTTTAATGAAGTTTTGAAATACCAACAGATTCAATTCCTACTGTTGTCACGCCAGGAGAAGGCGGCTGAAGTACTTAGACGGGGCGGAGGGGAAACAGTCGCGCATGCGCAGCGAGCTGTTCATTGCAATATTCCTGTTTCACAAACATCTACTACACGTGTCTATGAGTCTTTGCGACTTTGTGAAAATAATAGTGCGGTTTTTATTGTAGTGTTTTATTAGTTTCAACAAGACAATTGTTTTCAGTATACCACAAATCTTTGTATTGCTTTAGTTATCCTTTGCTTTTCGTGTTAATAATAATATAGTTAATAGAATTTATGTTATTGTATACTGTTATTTAGGTTTATAGCAGTTTTTTGTTTATTGTAAATATGTCGACAAAGAGGAAACAAGGATTGGCAATCTATAGCGAAGAAAGGAATATTATTAGAAGTACAAAATAATTCTGCGATGAAGAAAAAGAACAACAGTGCCTTTGCATTCCTCTTACGAAAACTACAGCAAAGGTAGAAAAGTGCTCTAATCTATCCACAAGAACAATACAGCGTATAAGGAATGAAATGAAAGACTGCACAGAAGAAAGTGCGTTGTCGACACCTGAGGGAGAAAAAAAAAACGGAAACGTCCAGACTAGCGAAACGCAAATGGAGATGACTTCGACGGGAGATTGACAAAAAAGATATAATTGAGAATTTTTATTTGAAAAAGAAAGAGGGCCACCGGCATAGCTCAGGAGGTAGCGCGTATGCCTGCTGATCTGCAGTTGCGCTCGGGGGTGAGTTCGATTCCCGCTTGCGCTGACTACCTGGTTGGGTTTTTTCCGAGGTTTTCCCAAGCGAATGTCAGATAATCTATGGCGAATCCTTGGTTTCATTTCGCCAAATACCATCTCGCCATCATCAATTCAATCGACACTGAAGAAGCTAGTAGCTATTACAGTGTCGTTAAATAACAAGTAAAAAAAATAGTACCAAGCTGCAAAAAACTTCTACCCTTTTACAAGAGAAAACTGATGTGAAATAAAAGACAACATTAAGACGAATATTGAAGAAAAAGGATTTCAGGTGGAAGAAGTGTGCAGGAAAAAAAAATAGGAAAACACTGTAAATTAGAATACATGAAGATATCTACGGCAAATAAGAAAGCTTAGGAAAGTGGAAAAACCGATTTTGTATCTGGACGAAATGCGGATAGACAGGTCTACCAATTTAACGTTTCCCAAGTGCTGGCACGATAAAAATGTTACGGGAGTTTTGACTACCATAAATGTGTCCAGAACCCTCATTGTTGTCCATCAGGATGGGGGCGGTGGGGCTAATGGCTTTGTTGAGAGATTCGAATTAATATACACGGCTGGAACATAAACAGACGATTGTCATGGACAGATCATACTCCAGCAATTTTGAAAAATGTGATGATAGTCATAGCGACAACACCGAAGATACGGAATCTTTCATGTCTGACTCCGTTCCCTTGTAGCCAAGTAAGCGGACCGATGTTTTCAGGTCAGAATGTAGCGTAAAATTCCCCCGTGCCGCCTATCTACTCTCCGCGCCAACTCGTAGCGCGAAGACAGTACCCTCTTGATCCCCCCCCCCCTCCACACTTAACATTTCGCTGTGCACTGTTATTTCAGAATTCCGTATTGGTACTTAAATCTCCTAAGCCAACAAGACAATGCATTAATACCACCTAAATCTCTGGCAATTATGTTGAAAGATCCTCCCAGTATACAACAAAATTAATTAATTTTAGCATTCTCCTTCCTTGAGATAATGTAAAAGTTCTACATAGATGTAAACATACCTTCAGATCCATAAGTCCTTGCAGACCATTCTGTAGTCTCTCAATTCCCAAACCGTGATCTTTGTCCGCAGAAAACATTGCATTTTGTTTCCAATCGTCCCAGTAAAGATTGTCCTTAAATACTGCCACAGCAAATGGATGTGATACACGCTCCTGAAAAGATATGAAATAAAATCCTTATTCGCCCTCGCATAATGGACGCACCCCAATTTCTCGCGCAAAAATTAAAAAAAAAAAAAAATTCCCCACATAATAGATGCATTTCATTTCAAACAAAGATCATTTTAATAACATCAAAAGTCGTAACATCGGTTGCACTGCTTATGTTTAAATTCAAGTTTTTGAACAACAATGCATGGTACCACTACAATTGTGATTATTTTTTTTATGCACGCAAAATATACGTACTCTCCAATTAACAACACAGTATTTTGGGAACACCAGCAATAATGATGAAACTGAAAGTGAATGAGGTAAGACTAGTGTTAATAATAACAATAGTGTCTTGTCTTATTGTTGCTGTATTCATTGTTACAAGTTATCATCTGTTTATACAACTGCTGCTAACTATCTATCATCTTAAGTGCGACGCAATCGATATATAAATTAGTCATGGCCCATATATCATTACGTATAAAGGACACACCCTTGTTTTTTGTTATAAAAAATCGAAAAAAGAAGTGCGTCTATCATGTGGGTACATACAGTAAGCAGTAACTTCATGTAGAAAGCATTACTGCACCTCGTGAAAGTTGTGAATTTTATCCATTATAAATTCTTTCCTTCAACTTTCCTTTCACCGATCTTCTTAGACATATTTTCTTTTTGCAAAAACTCGCTCTTAGTTTTCAATATCCATCCAATGCATTAGATGACGGAAGACAAACAAACTTTACCCCTACCATTGATTCAGTCTCTTTTCTGTGGTAAATTAAACTTCAAAGCACCATGTTAGAATACATTGTGCAAAAACAATATACAAAAGACTTTCTTTATGAACTGTTAGTAAGGTGATGAAGGATCGGTGGAGCGGAGAAAAATACTCTCCGGCACTGGGATTCGAACCCGGGTTTTCAGCTCTATGTGCTGACGCTCTATCCACTAAGCCACACCGGATTCCACTTCCGATGCCAGATTGAATCCTCTCAGTTTAAGTTCCACCTCTTAGTTTTCCCTTTAGTGGCCAACCCTCATGCACTGTGTCACAGATGTGCGACAGTGGCAAAATGTCCAACACACTAAAGTGCAGAGGTGCACTTATTACAAGTGACTAAGTGGCCGGGATCCACTCCACCGATCCTTCATCATATGATAACTCAGAATTCCTGCACGGAAATATCATATGTACTTCAGTATATCGCAATAATATATTAGTAAGGTGATTACAGCATTTGCTTCATGTCACAGAAATGCGAACACTGGTGGTTATCGCAATAACATGAATATTATATTATTATAATATTCTTCACCTATTAGTGCCATTCTTTTAGCAGGCCCACCCAGTATAATACTTAAACTTTATTTTCTAAGTGATATGATGATAAAACTATACTCACATCGTTTGAAATGATCTTCTTAAATCTGCGTCCATCAAGATCTGCAGAAGCAATGTAGTCTTCACGTGCATCAACCCAGAATATTCTTTCTGCAATGTGGTCAATAGTTATACCATTTGGCCATTCAACAATGGGTTTTGTGAAGAGGCGCTTGATATTTGTTCCATCCAATTCTGCTCTGTTTACACTAGGATCACCAGGTGCCCAGTCAGTCCAAAACATGTACCTATGCATAGCAGAGAGACCAAATTACCAATTTTTTTTTTTTTTTTTCATATATTCAATGGCCATATCAAAAATACGTGAAACAAACTCTGTAAAAATATTAAAGTTCAGCAGTATAATTTTTACATATTTTTAATTGTGTTGCAGAAGAAACTACGGTATTTCGAACATTTTGAAAATTTCTGCTTATTGCATTTTAAAGAAGGTACAAAATAAATGTTCATATGATGACAAAGAAATACATTAATGACCATTCATTTTAAACTTAATTCAAATTAAAACAATTCCAACTATGCATTATTCCCGTTCCAAATTTAGATTTTTATATGTTTTGAAGTGTGTGTAATTTCAAATATAATTTTCTTAATTTGTATTTTGAAGAAAAATGTAGGTTTCGAACTCTTTAATTCGAAATCATATATACTGTAATTGTTTCAATGTTTCGTAACAATGAAATTTACTACACAAATAGCATCAGCTTTATCTGGTGCGATTTATTCGAGTTTCGAATTTGTTCACTGCTATTCCACAGCCAGTGTACTTCTGCTTTTTCTTTTACAGTAATGTAAAGTTCCATGGGCAGTGTATATTTATGCTTATAAAAGGTAAGGTTGTTACATAAAAAAAAAACTAAGGTTTCTACATAAGAAAAACACTCTTTACAATGGCTAAGAAGCAACCCTAAACTAAAAATTCCCAGATAACTAGAGAAATTAACACAAAAAAAGATATAAAAGTGACATTGCAAAATTTTACATCACTCCTTTGTCTACACTGACTACATTATTATATGAGAAATGGTAACGTCAAAGAAACAAAAGCCATAGGAAGTGTAGAGCTGGAAAAAAATGATTAGGGATGCCAAAGAGAAAATTGAAAGATGAATTACAGACAAGAATTGAAACAAAAGTCTACAGACTCTTTATTTTGAATGTCAGTGAGTCATGCATTAAAAAAAAGTTTTAAACTTCATTACAACATAGTATCAATAAATTAAAATTGAACAGTAACATTATTAATGTGATTCGATAATTTTGCATGGTTAATTCCTATTGTTTGGTAAATGTGGATAACTTTTTACTGGATTTTTATCACGTAATTTAAATGTACCTAAAGAAAATTCGATATTCTGCACTGGAAAGGAGGGGAGGAGAGGAAAAAAAACTAATTCTACAACATTTATTCAACATTATGTTACCTGAAAATCTCATGGCCATATTTCAATTTTAGTTACGAAGTCATATTTCAGCAAGCAACAACAAAACATTAATAGCTGCAGTTTGCTCAACACTAATCCACGTAATTTAAATTCTATAATCTTTGACAGAAGAAAGGAACTGGCAACCCTACCCTATTATCTCCTAGCGTAATTGTCTCACTAGTGATGCCTTATTGGTGTCACTTATGAGGTTCCAACCTATCTTCGGACAGCTGATTAAACAATAACTCCTTGAATCACAGTACTTCGACACTTTAGGTTCATAAATGTTATGCTTAAATACAATTTGAATTTAAACAACAAAACAACAAGCAGTCAAAGAGACTTGTTCAAAATATGCAATTTCTTATTTCATAACTTACCCTCTCATTGGATGGACAGCGATTCCTCGAGGCTTTTTCAGATGGTCAGGTCCCAGGATAGTTTTTCGCATGCGGCCTTCATAATGGATATCAGTACGAATTATTTCGATTTTGGATCGGAAACCATCAACAAAGTACAACACATTAGACACCCAATCAAGGGCCATTCCTTCAATCGAAGAAAGCTGACTTTCAACAAGGATTTCTGGTTCTGCAGTTCCATCCAAACATTGTCTCTGTAAAAAAAAATGTCAATTTGTAGATCAAATAACATTAAACAATCTTCCTTGCGTTATAGGTTCCGGGGGAGTAATTTCAAAATTTTAAATGGAACGATGATATAACTTTTAGATATTTTGATTGTCCTAAATAGATTAAGCAACTTTTGTTTAAAACATTTTTTTTTCTATACTGAAATTCTGAAATGGTATAGGGTGTTTCAAACGAGATATATCTGATACAGATAAATAATAATAAACCATGCCATAACTTTACATAATTTTATTAATTGCTCAAAATAACCTTAAATTAGCATCTAAACACATAGTAAATCTTTTCTAAAAAAATTCAGTTCCATTTATATCAGTATTATGGTTTCAAAGCTATCTCAACTCTCAAAATATGTGACTGGCCATGTTGATTGTTTAGTGTGGCTCTTCTAGTTTCAGAAATAGGGCAGTTTATGATGTGGAAGTAAATATGATGTTAGTGCTAGGTGAATGCAGGAGAAATTATCGAATTGCAGTGGTAGTGTTCTATGAAAGATAAGGGATGCAAATGTCTCATATGAAATTCAAACGACTCTGAACATGGCTGCATAACAATGGAAGTGTAAAGAACAAGAATCGCTTGAAGGTGAAATCAAAAGTGAATGATGAAACCGGTGACGCTGATATAACCTCGGCAGTTGCGATCGTCGCTAAAGAAAACATAATTTAAAATTTTGAAGACCCAAGAATGCGCTAGAGCAATCCTGGATCATTCTTCATTTGTTGAAAGGCATCTGCAATCTGATGCTGCAATTCTTCAGGTTGGTGATGTCTGTTGTGTAAACTAGGTCTTTTGCAAAACCCCATACAAAAAAATCCGAAGGATTTAACTCCAGTGATCTAGATGCAGGTCCTCCTCTACCTATCTACAGTTCACGAAATCGTCGTTTAGATATCATCTCAGAAGGAAATGGGATGCTTACTGGAATTTTTTTGCTTCTTTTCGTTTTTACTTCTCAACCCTAAATATTTTACCATCATTTCTGAAACAACCTGAATAGGTGTTTTCTTAGAGGACATCCCCCCTCATTGTAATAGACTATAAGTAAAATAAAAAATGCTGTCAATATTATTGCCAATATAGAAGTAAATCCAAGATAAGGCAACGTGAATTGGCCAAATACAGTGGGATTAGTACTGTTCTGAGAATCTTCATCAGCATCAATCTTCGTGATAGCTTGACAATGAAAAGATGGTCTTTATTATTTGCAGATTTCGACAGAGCACTGCAAAATGATAGGGTGATATTCTGAGGATGTGAGTTGCCAAACAGTCATATCCTGTGTGGGGACAGATTAAGGTCAATCATGCTAACCTGGAAAATCTGGATTAAGTGTTTATTCAAAATTTCACTCCACTGCTTATCTTCACTTTCGGTTCTGAAGTGTTTTTCTAATTTTGCTTCCATTGTTTTTTTTAGTTTTTAATTTTACTGCTTCAAATAATATTACAGTGTTGTTTTTTGCAACATATTAGTACCTTTTTGACAAGTAGTTGTTAATTGCCAGTTATGCTACAATGTCAAATCCATTGGAAGAAATTTATTTTTTCTAAATTTTGTATGTGTAACAGATCACATTATTTCATTTATCTTCCAGTTTCGATGTAAAGATTTCGTTATTGCTTCGATGATAAAAAAATTAAAATCAATATGAAACATAATAAAAAAAAGTACTACTTCTTAATATGTCATATAGACTTGACATATTAAAAGTAAGAATGCAAAACTATACCATTAAAATATGTAGCAAAACGCCATGTTTAATGAACTCAAAAACTGATAATTCATATAGATAATATATCAGCATACAGTAAGTTACAGTCTCTGAGGCGAAAAATTAAAATGAATATGCATCATTATTACTCTCCAAGCAAACTCCAAGTTACTTACTCCAATTGTATCGTTAATTATGTCAGCCCAATACACACAGTTGTTGCGCATGTCAAAATCAATTGCAATGACATTCTTGAGTCCAAAAATAGGCAGTGTCTCAAACATGTTGTCAGTATCGAGACTTATTCGAGCTATCTTATCACGCTGAGCCACAAGAAGAAAAGCTGGTATCTCACTGAAAGTGAAAGATAATTACTGTATTACAAACTGCATTATACCATTAATACAATTATAAAACGCCTTGCTGTTCTATTCTTTGAAACTAAAAAATGTAGGCTTAGATTCTACTAAAGACAAAATTATCTTACGTATTTCAGAATTGAAATGAACATAACATTGGGTTTTATTTAATTAGAAGCACTCTCTTGAAGTACACAAGTTTATCTGAAGAAAGATATTGTAGTTATTGTACACACAGATTTCAAGGGCTAAAACAAACCAATTTTCAATTCTAGAATCTCAAATAAAAACATAGTAGGAAATAGTAATTTATAGTATAACAGAGTAAAATTAGATTGTATGCGAGAGTAGAAGTTTAGCACCCAAGGCGAAGCCGAGGGTTATAATTTTCACAAGGGCAATAAAAATCTGTTTACTCTCATGTGCTATACCATGTAATATAAACTGTAAAAACTGAAAGCTGATACTAAAAATTCTGCATATAACATTCTTTTAGTGTGTTTAATGCCATAACACAGAATTATAATCTTCCATACATATAATTTTAATATAACACTGCCAAATTGACAATAACACCGAAATTTTGAAATTATAAAATTAATTTTCCTTAAAAATACAATGACTTTCGCGGGACTCCAAGGAGGGAAAAAAATGAGTAGGCATAATAAAATAGGTAAAGAGATTGTAGAGAAACTGCAAAGCAGGCGCCCAAGTGATGGCCTTACTGCTTGCCTCCGCTTACGCGGACAAATTGCCATCAGTAATTCCACGCATCACAAACTAATGTTAAATAATACTAAATAACATAAACAGTTCAAATATCATTTATTCATTCAAATTAAGAAAAAAGATTCTGAAACTATCTGCCTTCTTGCTCCAAACATTTGTCGCACCTGTTTAAAAAGTGATGCACTACTTGCTGTAGTTACCATCAAGAAGTGGAGGCAATGTTTTCCTGGGTGCTATTTTCAGTTCTTCCAAGATATGTGAATTACTGCTGTACACTGTCTTTTAGAGTTCCCCAGAGAGAAAAGTCAGAGAAAACGACAAAACCACGCTCTCTCTCTCCAACAGACTTCTGCTACACAACATATAGCCAACTACCTTGTGCACGAATTTCATACAGTCTTCCAGAATGGAATTTTCAAAAGAAAGGTGCAGCCTCCTCAATCCCCAGACCTAAGCCCTTTGTGATTTTAATTTGTTAGGAACTTTAAAAAAAACGATGTGTACAAAAATAATTCATATACCTAAAAGAACTGAAAAATAATATCTGAGAGAAAAAAAAATCGATTTTTCAACGGAAACTGCAGCAAGTGACATGTCACTTCTTAAACATGTGCATCAAATGTTTGGAAAAAACATTTTCAGCTACTCCTTTCTTAATTTTGATGAATAAGTGATATTTTAACTGCTTATATTTAGCAACATTTTACATTAATAGCTTATACATGTCATCTGCATAAGAAGAGTCTGCAAACAATATTTCTGACAGATCATCTCACTGCGGTTTCTCTACTATACATTCGCCCAGTAATTATATGATAAGTAACAAAGAATCAGATTGACTCAGTAACACATATCCTTAATATAGATCACTCTTCTAAAGAGAGTGATAAAATTAACTCGACACATCCTCTTAATGTAACTAAAAACTCTATAGGAATTAGTATAAAATATAGAATAATTAGCTTTGATTGCTGATTCTTATAGGGGCAAGACAGACTTGGAATCCATAATAATAGATTCCAATGACATTAGGACATAACTGGCGTATCTCTGAATGCCAAGATATGTATCTCCAACCAAATATTTCTCATAAATAGGCATGTATGCTTCCTAGTTCAGATCCACTTACTCCTTCATTGGAGCAACAAGAAAAAATAAATGTAACAAATGTTCCGAGATATTTAGTCATCTAATTAAAAGTAAGTTTAATCAACAAAACTAAGTAATGTTACATACCCCACACGACATGGTATTATGTCAGGCTTGAAATTATCATCATTACCAACAATGCACACATCACCAGCAATTTTTACGTAGCCTTTTGTGCGTTCATATGTGGAACCTTCTGGGCAGTTTTCAGGAGGTTTATACGGATCTTGACCAATAGTCTTATTATGGATACACTGTCCTGTAGACATACTCCTTATAAATCCTTCAGTGCTGCAAAATGAAAAGTAAAATGCATTCCCTATTATGCCACAAGTAAACTAATACATACAACAAGTTCACAATTTGTACCATTAGCCAGTAACTATTTATTACAATAATATCATGTTACTAACCCTTAATTTCATTTCTATTGGTCGAAAGGCTACTTCTGACCAATTTAGTTAATTTTTACTTTCTCGTTATGTGATGCTGTAAAATATCGTTTTCAAGATGTTCAAAGAAAGAGACATTTTCAGTATCCCTGGTAATGAAGTGGTTTCAGACATTTTGTCTATTTATATACACTGATTCCTCCTCAACTGTTGGACAGAACTGATTCATATTCAATGTCTGCAGGTGAATTTATCCAGGAATGATGCACACGAAATATAACAAACCTTTGGAATATGTAGTTTATTGCTTTCGCGTGTTAAATACTAGGCACAGTACCTTGTTGACTAGTTTCAGCTTGTGGGCTATCTTCTGAAGGTAGTAATTTATATCTGAAGATGGCCCACACAGGCTAAAACTAGTCAACAAGGTACCGTAACCTAGTATTTAACACGCGAAAGCAATAAACTACATATTCCAAAGTGATATAATGTTAAAAGTTGTGTAATCAAGATGTATAAACGAACCTTTATTTGAAACCAAAAAGATACAAAATGGAAATTCACTCCAGATCACATCAGAGTGAGTGAGTGAGTGAGTGAGTGAGTGAGTGAGTGAGTGAGTGAGAGCGAGAGAGAGAGAACATAAAATGCTTTTATCTGAAAAGTCGACAGTGTAACTAACTTACCAATCGTAATCTTCGATGTTACATTCACAGACTTCCATTTTGATTGGTCGGTCGTAATCTCGTCCATTAAAACAGTTTGAATGTGGAATGCGTCGCTGATATGTCTCCTTGCGACCAAGTACACATGGCATGTGAGAATCACTGCCACTGCTGGGTGACCAGAATTTGTAGTCCTCATTCGTACAATTGTAGCCTAAGACAAAACATGTGTTCCGTATTGGTCTTAAAATTCACCAAATAGCAGAATGACACACATAGTTCAAATTCCATGCCTTAAAAAAAGGAGGAGAGAACATAACTTTCCATCCTAGTATTTTTATAATATGCATTACATTAAAAACGTTACATTATTTTATAATTACAGACATTTTAGGGCCCAGCTGACATTGAGACTTGACAGATGATGATGGGCGAGATGTGGGCAGATAATAGCAACAAAAAACAAGCCAGAAGATGAGTCATCACTGTTTCAACAGAAAGCCATTTATTTAAACAGGCAGGGCACAACTGAAACCACCAGGAATTGTAAAAGAAAAAATAAAGTTTATGTAAAGAACCACCATATTTTATTACTATTTTGATCCCGGCCCAAGTCAAGGGCATTTAGTGTGCTTAAATTTGACAGGCTCATGTCAGTAGATTTACTGGCATGTAAAAGAACTCCTGTGTATAGTTGTATATTATTTATATAGTTATTTTTGTGTGCATTAGTTTGGATAGTTTGAGTCCGTGTATAGTTGGTATAGTTCATGTATTTAGTTAGTATAATTTTTGTGTTCAATTGTATGGTTTTTGTGTGTTTAGTTTAGATAGTTTGTGTGTTTAGATTGTATAATTTATGTGTGCAATTTGTATAGGTTTTTGTGTGTTTAGTTTGTGTGTGAGTTAAGACTGTATATGTGTTCAGTTTGTGAATTTTTTGTGTGTTTAGTGTGGATAGTTGTGTGTTCAGATTATAATTTGTGTGTTTGATTTGCATAGTTTTTTGTGGATGTTTAGTTTGCATAATTTATGTGTTTAGTCTGTATAGTTTTTCGTGTTTAGTTGGTATAATTTGTTTATGTGTTTAGTTTGTAAATGTATAGTGTAAGCTCTCTTAGACTGGCTCCCCAATTGTAGTAGACCTTCAGCTCACCCTACACTGCTGTAGGAGGCCGTTGCTCTTATGGGATTTCAGGCCTTTCATATTTCGTAAAAGAACTCCTGCAGGACAAAATTCCGAAATTCCAGCACACCTGCGATGGTGATATAACCTCAGCAGTTGCGAGCGTCGTTAAATAAATCATAATTAATTAATTAAATATTACTATTAATAGCCTCTTTTCCAGATTTTTGTACACAACTGAGAAAAAAATCTTGCAAAATGTCTCTAACTTTTCAAAGCATTGATCATAATTAATGGTAAGTAAGAACAATTCGAGTCTGCAGAGACAAAATTATTAAAAAAGAAAAAAAAAAGTTATTCCTATTACAGGCTATTCAGGCCCACAGGCTAGTGGTAGGCTAAGTCTCCCATCTTTGCAGACAACTGGCAATAGCAGCAGCAGGAATGTCAATCCTACATGCTTGCTGCCTTCAGCCTCAAAGAAAATGCCCCTGGTACTAATTTGTCTTACAGGCAGAGTGAATCTCAGGATCTCAGTGTAGCCATAAGGATTACATAGTGGAATTAAGAAAATCCATGAACCCATTGGCAATCGAAAATGCTACCTTCTGGCTTGAAGAAAACAGTGCGATGCTACAGTGCCCCACAAAACTATTATTTTGAGGAATAAATATGCGAAAAAGAAAGAAATGCTACAATCCACACAACAGCTGAAATAGCTTTCATTTGGTACATTTCGAAATAAAATTCATAGCAATCAAAATTATAAAAATGGAAAACATTATCGCAAATGAGTTTTAAAATTTATGTATGCCTCATTTTTTAAAAAGTTTCAGTGATTTCCAAAATGTTTCGACTTTTGAATAATTTCATACGTAAGTTAAAAAAAAAAAAAAAAAAAAAATACTGTATAACTTAATCTGGGATATTATCGTATCTATTTGCAAATAGACATCATTTATAAAACCATACCCTAATATTATAATCAGGGAAAGGATTTATATGTAAATACATATTTACTTATAAAGCTAATATAATTTATATTTTGCATTATCTTTATGTTTCACAATGTGTAGGGTTGAAAAATCCTACTTTTATTTTCCATATTTTTCCATATTTTAGAGTTTAGTACATATTTTCGTTAATTTCCATATATTTTCCATATTTCATATAAAACAGTCCATATTATATTAGGTTTAACAATAAAACAAAACAAAATTCCATTAACTTTTAAAAATACATTTCAACAATAGAGATTTAAACACATGTTCAGTAATCCCTTTAACATCAGAGTTATTTGAAAATTAGCAGTCCTATCGAACAATGGGAAAGTAAGTTACAAAACTGTATTAATTTAATTTAAAATTTTTAACAGACTTCAGTTGTGCAGCTCAACAGTTAAATGCCAGTCAGAGTACACATAGGTTCAGTTTTGTAAATCATACTATAAAGACGGTAAATATGCCAAAAGTACGTCATTCAGTCAATTTAAAATCAAAACTAACAAGTTACATTTCAGAATTTAAAGAAGATGGTTTATCAACTGACAATAAAATATTATTTTGTAATTTGTGTCAGTGTGCAGTATCATCTACACAAAAGTTCCTGGTGCAACAACACATTACAACTAGTAAACATCAGGCCAACAAACAACTAAATTCCAAGCAGAGACAATTGTTTTTAACACAACCAACAACATCGAATGTAAGATCTGAGTTTAACATCGACCTGTGCCGTTCTCTCATCTCTGCTGATATTCCTCTCTACAAACTAAAGAATAAGGTCTTCAGGGAATTCCTTGAAAAATATACTCAACATACAATCCCGGATGAGTCAACACTTAGGAAGACGTATGCTCCATCCATCTACGATGAGACAATACAGAAGATAAGAGATGAAATTAAAGATAGTTCAATTTGGGTTTCCATTGATGAGACTCCCGACAAAGAAGGTAGACTTGTTGGTAATGTAGTTATCGGTTTGTTAAGTGAACAATATTCTGAACGAATTCTTTTACATTGTGATGTTCTAGAAAAGTGCAATAACAAAACTATAGTTAAACTGTTCAACGAAGCTATGGGTATCCTGTGGCCAAAGGGTATTATGTACGATAATGTGTTATTCTTTATTAGCGATGCTGCCCCTTATATGGTCAAAGCTGGACAAGCATTATCTGTTGTATATCCTAAATTGACTCATTTTACTTGTGTGGCGCATGCATTTCATCGTGTGGCAGAAGTGGTCAGAGACAATTTCCCTAAAGTAGATTTGTTGATTTCATCAGTGAAAAAAGTATTTCTCAAAGCTCCCAGTAGAGTTAACGTGTTGAAAGAAATGTACCCTGAAATTCCATTGCCACCAAAGCCAATTTTAACTAGATGGGGTACATGGCTAGAAGCAGTTGAATATTATGCCGAACATATAGACTCTATTAACAATGTTCTCCTTGCATTGGACTCTGAAGATGCAGTCTCAATTGATACTGCGAAAACAGTTACCTGTGACATAAGTGTGAAGAATGACTTAGCTCACATTCAGCATACATTTTCATGCATCATAAAAACGCTCAAAAGTCTCCAAAATAGGCACCTTTCACTATCTGAAAGTTTTGAAATTATAAATAGTACTGTGGAACAACTGAATCGTGGTAGAGGTAAAGTTGCAGATGCAGTAAGAGCTAAGGTGGACACTGTACTTTCAAAAAACCCTGGATATGAAGAACTACAAAAGGTTGTTGCTGTGATGAGTGGTGAATCAACAGTGAAGATTAACTTGGACTTATCCCCAGCAGACATTGTGAAATTGAATTATGTACCAGTTACTTCTTGTGACGTCGAACGCTCTTTTAGTCAGTATAAATCTATCCTCAGAGACAATAGAAGAAGATTCACTTTTCAGCACTTGAAAGAAATGTTTGTAACCTATTGTTATGGTAACAGACAATAAAAATTGTGTTTTGTTGAAACTACATTGGAAGATAAGGTACGTCCATTATATTTTTTGTTTAGTTTGATTAAAATGTACCAATATTTAACGTACATAGTCATTTTTTTATAATTTTAAGTCCATATTTAATTCCATATTTTGGTAAAAATCCATATTTAATTCCATATTTTGGTAAAAATAACTACATATATATTTACATATTTCATATATTTTTAGTCCATATAAATCCGTTCCCTGATTATAATAATAAAATATTGCCTTGCATATTAGATCCGTATACCATAAACAAAATGTTATTGTTACTCCGTAACAACAATAAATGCAATTTATTTTGAATGCATCTCATTTAATAAAAAAAGAGTGAAATATCTTAATGTTATTTTTAATTTATTTTAAATGCAACCTTAAACATCAAATTACAATGTAAAACACAGTTTCCTTAAACCAGAATGCAATAGATTTACATCACGGAAAATGTGTATGTAATGGTCCATAGTTTTAATTTTTAACTGTAATAATAAATTAACTGAACTACATTTTCTACGATTTTCTATGTTTATCGATTATTTAATGTTTCGAACCACTAACAAAATCTTATATATAAGCATGCAAGACCCTCCTCAGTTTCTTCGGCATTACAATCGAAAAAAAAAAGAAAAGAAAGGGGGGGGCATTATATACAAATAAATACACGGTAATCCCAAAAGGGTTCAAATGTTGAAAGATGATCAAAAACAAGATGAGGATGATTCTTGGAGGCGCAGCATTAAAACTCACCAAAAGCCTTGCTGAGGTCAACCTTTACAATGAGCCATTGATGGAGACCCTTTGCAGAGCCGAACATTGTGAACACAGTTGTATTCTCTCCAGGCTCTGTCATTAAACCATAAATTCGCAGGTCATCAGCGTGGAAGTTGTGCTTGTTCCAATTCTCTCCTTCATCTGTCGAATATAACAATTCCCGAGTTTCTCCTTGTGATTTGAAGTACTTCACTGCCACCAAAACTCCGCCATGGTCTCCAGCATTGAAGAAGTAATAGTCTCGTAGTACCTGCATGAAAATATTTAATTTTTCATAAATTTACTTGATAGAAATTCCAGATTCTATTTCATACAACCTTTCTTATAAAAAAAACTGCAACTGTACAAGAATTATCGAATTTTCTACTCTTCTGAAATCAAATCAGATGAAAGAATAAAATACAAATGGATCTCCATATTCAGGTGAATTTTATTTTATTTTTCTTCTTCTACAAAGAGAATTTGTCATAAAGACAAAGAATAATGAACGAAAAGAGTAAAAAGGTAAATTAATCAAATGAATACCTTAACATGACTTAAATGCTCACCAAGAATTAATTAATAATTACAAAACTATAAAGCATCATGTAACAAAAAGTTAAAAATAGCTTGAAATAAAACATTTATAACTGGCTATACAAATTATGTCTAAAAATAGCTACAGAGCCTTTAAGAGAATTTGGGATGAGGTCAAAACCTTCTGAGGTTTCAAGTGCCATGGAACTTGATGTGCAATCAATCATAACTGACACTGGATCTACCAGTTAACATGAATTCAAGGGGGTATAGGTGGTGTTGTTTCCAAAATGTTCAAGTTATCTAGATCTGAAAATACGTACAACTCATTTTATCTATGTCGGACACAATTACAGGTTTCGATTACAAACATAAATCCATACAGATGACATTTATTGCTGTCACAAAAAGCAGAGCAAAGCTATCACATTGCAGACCCCAAAAGGCCTTCAGAATGACGATATATTAAGGCAACAGAAACATTTTATATACTTTGTACTTCAAGAATTTACATCCTGAATTAATTTAATTCAATGCCATTCACACAAATTTTACGGTATCAGGCTCATTGTAATACAATTACACGAAGTATTTTTTTATTGAGAATGTGCTTACCTAGCTCCACCCCAAAATATTCTTAATAATTACGGTAGGTATATATGCATGTCATAAATTTGTTTTCTCTGTCAGTATATTGCTATTGCTGTTATTGCAGGCATACTCTAAACAATATGGATTTCCTAGGAATTCTGACTTTTCCCCTCACCCGGAAGGGCCCTTAACTTGTCGTTATTTGCCCTAACTCTTTAAGCAGAGGTTCATAAAGGTCACTAATGCTGAGAAGTGTAGACCACTTAGTTCGTCAGAGACTATCTAGAGTGCATGGCAGGCAGTGGGTCCACAATACACTCGTAATGAATGATTATGGTGGAGAATTTTTAGGATGTGACAGGGGAACTGGAGTATCCAGAGAAAACTCCTGTATTTTCTGGAGTACGGGCTTGCTCAAGACAAGTTATAAATTCAGGTTAGAGCGGAATTTGAACCCAGGCACCTAGGCTCAATGCTCTAGCACTAAGCCAACATGGTGGTACAATAAAATAATAATAATAATAATAATAATAATAATAATAATAATAATAATAATAATAATAATAATAATAAAATGGAACAAATTGGATACTAATAAGAGCCCATCATAAAGAGCTTGTTCTTAACCACGAAGAACTCAAAACCTATGCTAGCAACACATTCCATATATAGTTATTATAACAGAACTTGCTTTTAAATTTCGTTTTTTCATTTTAAATTGTTAAAATTTAGCTCTTTTTACTTATTTTTTGCATAAAAATTTTATGAGCAATATATAGACATCCAAATAACACTATATGCTAATGTAATATGAAAATTGACTCTGTCAAATGTTTCAAATTATACAGCATTATCCATACCAACTCAAGAGTGAAACCTACCAACAAATGCAAGTGTTGTAATTTCTAATCATTGGCCGTCTATCACAGTACACCTCTATAGTTTATATTCTACACTTTATTTTCTATTTTCAAATTAAAGTTCTGTTATATAAGTAATTACATTGTAATTTCAAATATAGTTACCAAACATTATATAATTCATAACCCGCTCAGTAACAAATACATTCAACGGCTGCCTCTAGAATTCCATTCAGATGGAATGCACATCCATAAAGTAACACAGTCCATCCCACAGTTTTTTGTGATGTTATGGCAGTGTTGTAATAAAAAAATTAAAGTGGCAAAGCTATAAAGAATGGAGAAAAAACTATTATTTTGATTATTTTCAATACTTTCCTCACATGTTACCCTTGTGATAGCTTGTGAGAGTTAACTTAATGTAAGATACTTTGCTTAAGAACACTGCATTTCTCTAACAACCTATGATACTCAGAACACTTGCATTATTAAGATAAGAGTGCATGGAAAGCAATTGAGGTAAGTCGCTATAAGTAGACAAGATACCATGAACCAATTGCCTACACCCCTTCAGCGTGCAGTGATGTTACAAACTGAATTTTATGTAAGATTTCTTTCTTGAACTGAATGGATAATAGTAGAATCTTGACCATTTCTTCACAAGCTAAAATCTTGTTTTTAAGCCTTGAAAGTACTCAAATTAATAAAATACATCTTGTTTCACACACAGACCCAGAAACAAGCAGTAAGCACTGAGCAGGCCCAGTATGTTATAATTGGAACTTGGAAAATTCAGGTGGCCCAAATTTTGTTTCTCGATCTGCACATTTCTGTAAATAAACACCCACCTGCCGCCATGTGAGACCAGCATCACGACTAAGATACACCCCAGGATGACCTTTCAGTGATGTTCCAACAGTGCCCATAGCAATAATAATACCCGGGGCAGATTTGCTGGTGAGGATGGGAACAGAACGCGTTACTGGGTAGAGCTGGGAGAACCTCTGTGACAGGTGCAGTGAACATTCATCTTCCTGTAATAATTACAAACTCGATTAACCTCTGTGACAGGTCAGTGAACATCCATCTTACAGTAATAATTACAAAAATCAATGTAAATGTGAAAGAATGATCCTTTTAAACTAATTCGTATACAATTTTCGTTCTTCACTTCATTAACCTTAACATATAAATCTACAGACAAGAAAAAAGAAAGATACAGGAAGAAAAGGAAAAAAGTGGGAGAGACTGTAGAAGAAAAGGAGAAAAAAACCACTCAAACACCTATGCACGCATGCATGAAAAAGTGGTTACACTCCAGTAAACTAAAACAATTTTAGTCTATAAAATCTGTTCCAAAACATACTTCGGTATAATTTATACACTTTATTTAATTAACAATAAACTTGTAATTAATTGATTAACTAGTGGACTTACTCGTATTAATTATGTAAGATTTGTGCGGCTTACAGCTGTTTCAGTGCTTCACGCACATAACATAATTAACACGAGTAAGTCCACTAGTTAATCAATTAATTATATTCAAGTGTTAAAAGTAGTGTACGCAAGACTCGAAATGGAATAAACTTGTATTTAAATTTCTGCTCTTATCTGCCTGTTCCCTCTTGTTTATAAAGTTACTGCTTAAGACAGCAGTACTTACATTACCAAGAAATATGAAAGTTATCTTACTGAACCATTTTTAAAAATTCACGATTAGTAACCAAACAAACTACAACACATACTAAAGGATTCTGCATTATTTTCATAAAATTAGTTTCCTGGATATATTATCTCTTGTGATTTAAAGATTCCATTCGCAAGTTTGTGTTAACTCCATTATTCTGCAAGGCAATAAATTTTCAGTGAACCTTATAATGCTATAAAATATTTTCAAACCAATAAAATAGTTCAGACTTTCACAGCTTTTTAGACACTGTAATAATCATATTTAAGCACAATTTTATTATTATTAATCCATTACGGTATCCCAAAATAAACGATATTAATTACTGTACGCAGGTAATACTAAAATCTTTCAGTATTTCTAATTATTTAATAAAATGATTCAAAGTTCCACTTTCCAACAGATTTAAAGCTCTGTACACATAAAACTCACGTACTCTTAGCACATAAAAATAGATAATAATTAATAATTAAACTACGGTACGAAATTTTTTAGTTTTCACACTGGGTCATAAATGCAGAAACCTCCAACATTTTAGAGTTACATGTCAACTCCCTCACCAGGAAAAACAAGGTAAGGCGAACCTATTTGTCATGATCCATTACCAAGAGCTATTCTTCAGGATCCTCCTTGGTAACAAATCCAACAGATGGGTTTCTCTTTACCTTGTCTTACCTTATGACGGAGCCAGTATGTAGCTCCGAAATGTTTCTGAATCTATAATACAGAGCGACCCCATAAATCAGTTGACAAAAATTCATTAAGCTATTATTGTAAACAGGTTTCATTTATCATACAAATGTAAAACCGTACAAGGAACATTCATTACAAAAGCGCTGTAGTAACATATTACTTACTAACCTACATTACATCCTCGAAGTGCTCTCCTTCCTTTATAATGCAAAGATGGCATCTATTCAATACAGAAACATAAATCATATCACAAATGTTCAGAAGATATGAAATGTGAAAAGATTTATTAAATCTACATACTTAGACTTCAACAAACAAAATTTGATAACACAATCTCAAGGGAAAAAATGGAACTCTCTGCATCATAATCCACAGTTAATTCCCGATTTACCACGAAAATCGTCTGTAGCTGCATTTAGATTGGCAACAGGCCATGACTGTTTGGCCAAACACCTGCATAGAATTGGAATAAATCAGTCCCCTAACTGCCCATTGTGCAACTCTAACCAAGAAATGGATTCGGAACACCTCAAAATATGTGCTTCAGTGGCTGGCCATGATAATATCTTTAAAAAATATTGGAGTGCAAGAGGTCAAATGACTTTATTGTCAAATGCCTGGCATTAGAAAACAACAACAACAACAAATGTTCAGAAAGTGTAGATTTTCCAGTTCAGATTTAATAGATTTCTCTGAAGTTCCACATCACTAATTTTTACTGAAGGAGCCCTACCTTTTAGCATTCCCCATAATGAAAAGTCTATTGGGGCAGGAACTGGCGAATGAGGAGGCCATTTAATGGTACATCTACCAATCCATTCGTCAAATATTTCATTCAAAAAGGTCCTCAAAATCAGTACATAGTGAGAGGGTGCACCATCTTGTTGCCATATATTAACTTTTCCAGTTCTAGCATCACTTCATCAGTATTTCAAAGTAACTTCTTCCAGAGTTAACAGTTCAGCAAAAAAAAGTCCACCAGCAAAAGTTTTGTTTGCATCATCAAATGTGGATTTTAAAAATCGCAGTAGACACAGTTGTGCCTGCTGTTTTCCATTTAACTTATAAGTTACTTTGTCAGTCTACAGAATGGTTTTATAAAAAAAATTGGCATCACCTTCATGTCGAATTATTTACTACTAACAGATTTCTATACGCCTATCAGGTTTATTTTCATTTGGGCCTTGAAGTAAAGTTGAAGTAAAGTAAGCCTATATGGCCTCAATTTGAACTTTTTCTGCATCCTTTGTAAGCTTGTTGCAGGATATCATACTTACAGGGAGCTTTCATGTTGATTTTGTAGATGACTGTATAAACGATTGTGTAGTAGCACATACAAGCCTACCCGAACAAGGAAGATTTGCTACCAATCCAGTTTGTTCAAAAATCTTTTATTCAACTTGCGAATACACTGCCAAGATGAAGTTACGGTGTTTGGAAAATATTCCACAAATAACTCAACAGCATCACTGTAACTGCGTCATGGTTTCCATCAATTCTGAAGTACAAAAAAACACGACTATCTAACTTTCTAGTCATTTATACACCTGTTCACTGAACCAATTCTACAGGAGCTTTTTAATAGTAACCACTCATTCATTAACAACATACCTGCTAATGTCAACTGACTTATGGGACACTCCATACTATAAAAAACTCAAAATCTCACACAAGTTTAACAAGTCTCAAATCATACTTAAGTTACTTATTCTGTTACCAATTAAATTATCCAAGAAATTCAGAGGTCAAAGAAACACTGAGTCAACAACTACATCTTGTAAGTATAGTATACTGATTTACACTGTAATTTAACAATTAATAGCTTAATCAAATGTGTTCTTAGATGTCATGTATGTATGTACATTTTCTAATACTGTTATAAAATAATAAATCCTTCAGAAACAATGTACAAACAGTATTTATCTGCAAAGATTTTCGTTCAGAAAATAGTAAATACTGAAGATAAAGAGTGAAAATAACTCACACACCATAAGTAAACAAGTTTACCTTTCGACATGTAATGCGCTGGCCTTCATCATCAAATAAGGGGGCTTCTAGGGGCCTCCATTCTCCACCTCGGTCAAATGTAATGAGAGTTTTGAAGTACTGAGGGCCAACGTGACTTGCTCCTGTTGGCAACTGTATCTGAGATGCAATATAAATTCCACGCAATCCTTGAACCTTGGTGAGATCAGCAAATGATTCGTCCACTACGTCGCTGAAAATGAAGTACAAAATAAATATATTGGGAAATTAAATCTCTACAATATTTTTATATTATAATTTTATTCTTATTATATATCCATTCTCCCTTAATAGTGGGAGGGGAGGAAAATCGATTCAAAATGAAGGCCTACATAATATAATACTATGATTACACCATTGTGTGTATTTACTTGCATCCAATACAAAGGGGAAATGGTGGTTAATATTGTACCTTAATTGTTTTATTCAACGAAAGTACAGTAAAACCTCGTTAATATGCTCCTGCTTATAATGCTATCCTATTCATTACGCTCTTTTTATACAGTTTCTGGACATTTCATATATAATTCTGCATAATTTTACCCTCTTGTGTAAAGCTTCAAAATCCTGCTTGTAGCACTTTTTTCGGATCGAAAATGAGTAAAAAATTCTCTATAGATTGCAAAACTTGTAATGTTTTAAAAGTACGGTGAAGAAATATGTTGCTGTGACTGTACCGAGGGTCACGAGTGCAAAAAATCAATTTCACCCTCTACCTGAAAAAAACCCCTGGTCAGCACTGTTGGAAGTTGTATTTACCGGTACTTTCCTTTATATAAAAGGACTTCAACATTCAAAAGTTTCCCTGTCAATACATTCCTGTCCTTTCTGTAAAATTTAGTCATCTTTTGAATTCTGTGGAGTGTGCAGTAAGCTGATAGTCCAAAAGCGGAAATCTCTGTCTATAAGTGAAAAATACATTAGTGTTGCTCCTAGCAATATATCAAGTGAAGTTATTTGTAGTTACCTGACTTGCATAAAAGCAGCATCAGTACAAACACATGGCAAACAACAATCAAAGATTTTTTCACATGAAATTAGCTCTTATTTGCATTTCACACTGTAACTAATGCAAAATATAATATGTTTTCCTATGAAGTGGTGTCTAAATTGTTTTCCCCACATCATAAATCATTTCCCGACTACAGCACTGTCTCGTATATAACGCAGTTCCTTGACGAGCATATTAATGGGGTTATACTGTAATAAAATTATTCTTCATCACGTTTTAGTGGAAGATGGACAAGCTGATTATTGCTTACACTGCAAACTGAATCTGTGCTTACCAGGGGCTCACTGCACAGAAGTGAAGAATAATACTTCACAAGTAAATTTGCTGCAACAACTTATACATTACACCACGAACCACCACTGGTACATAGTTTTCTAAGTTGGAAATAATCACTCGACCATAGGCAAATAAGTATGAAATTAAAGACTAATTTCATATGGGGGACATGTTGTTTAGTCTGTTATCTTCTCTTTTTCTTCCTAGGAAAAAGTATTAACATGCCAAAGGATTCTAGAATTTTCTTTCAAAAAAACTTTTACAATGTACTTCTATTACTCCTAAATTATTATTGCCTTCAATCGCGTTTGAAGCTGTAACTGTTACAATGTTAAATAGTTATCAAATAAACAGTATATTACTGTAAAACTTACTTGAGCCACGTGTCATACCAAGAAGAGTTAGGGAAATAGCAGAAGATTCGTTCCAGAGACAGGATGAACTGAATGCTTGAAGAATCCATGAACTGGGACACATAGAGGTTAGCAAGCATATCTGTGTGACTCACAACCACCATTACTTGGCCATCACTCACATCTGCCACGTGATATGCTCGTCGGTCCAATTCTGTTTGAAACTGGGCTCGCATGAAGCTTCCTCGCTTATACGAAATGTATAAGTCCAAGGGATGCTGTCAACAAAGTTCATCTTAATCAACACATGTAAGTCAATTTCTATTGGACAATCCACCAAAAAACAAAGGTCTCTGTTAATGCTATTATAGTCACTTTATCAGTGACAATATATTAATGCCCTCAAACTTAGGCCAATATTTCAAATTAAAAACGGATTTTCAGGAAAAGCATACAAAGTGTTCAACTGTTAAATGACATGGAAATTTCTCATCATACAGCAAAATCGGTAACATACTAAAATTATATTTTTGACTGCTCTGGTAACTCTCCTGGAATGAATTCTACCGAGATTGGCAGAATTTTAAGAGAAATATTTCCTCGAAACATCATCATCTTCACTTTATAGTATACAGATTAAAATAAAAGGATGTTATGAAGATAATGATGATAATCTACCACTAAAATGAAAATTTATAAAATAAGTAGCTATGAATTACACATGGCACAGAGAATTTGGGCTCTAATAGTAGCACATTAGATCTAAAGTGATTTGGACATCCATCAACGCAGAAGCACTTAGCGGAATCGAATCGAACAGAATTTCTCTTCACAATGTATTTAAATGGAAGATAGCAGAAGGCAGTGCATCGAATCAAACAGAACAGAATTCATGAGCTAGAATATTTATTCCACTGCTGGAATAGAATTTCTTGTTTTGGGTATGATCTAAGTTCTCGTGAAGCCTTCGTGAAAAACAAATGAACTACATCCATTCTTGGCGGCTTAATTTGTTTACTATTGCAAGTTATTGCTGAAATATTACGCATACAAAAATCATAATCTAATATGAACGAAGAAAAATTAATAAATATTGTGTAGAATTATTCTCTTTTGTATGACAAAACACAAAAGTACTTGGTTCGATTCCACTTGATGTGAGCGGCAGCAGACTTTTCAGTTTGATTCTGCTAAGTGGGAGCAGGGCTTAACATTCCCAATTTACTAGCAGTCATCTCACCAAAAGTGCATTTCATATGTCAGATTCAGGCAATTCCCTTTGAATACAAAGGTCATGAATGTAACTGGTGGTGGTGGCGGTGGCGGTGACGACGATGACAATACATATAAGTATTAATGCTCACCCCATCAACTCTCTTTGTAGCAAACATAAAGTCATCTCGAACTTGGAAATCTTCAACTTCGCGAATAAGAACTGTGAAATTTCGTCCCTCATACAAGGAAGAAGAAGCCAAGACAGTTGATTTTCCAGTGGGCTCCTCGCGTTCAATGTACAAGATCCTTGGACTTCCATCACTGCCAGAGTTGGACCAGAAGAATGCTTTCACATACTCTTGTACTACGCTGAAAGTTCGGCCATAGTCTCGTGTCAGCCAGAGCTATCACATAAAAATCACATAATGAATTACCCAAGTATATCCACAATTAAGATATAATTATCTTCCATCAGACAATGGCAATACTACCATGCAATTCTGAAAGAAAAAAAAAAATAGATAAAATAACAACAGAGACTGGCAGGAAAACTGACTTTTTTTAGAGGTCTATAGCCTACATTGCACAATTCAGTAGACAGAGCTGGTCAATGACCCCTGTTCAGCACACCTTTTGTGTCGTTATCTGTTATCTAAATCACCAGTGCAACAAATATTCGAACCAAATTTATACAGTTTTAATATATTTAAACTTACTCTTCATCTCTGAGGTTCAAGTTAAAACTTATTAAACAATTCAAATAATAAATATTTATCTAAATTGTCTGCTATTTTCTGCTGACTCCTGATATCTTTTCTAACAACACAGTTCTTTTAACACGATATATTTCACATATGACATTGATGTACAACCTTCGGCATGGAAAATGGTCCGAAAAATTCACATGGGGAAATATCAAGCATCAAGATCAAAGGATGAAGTCAAGTCATAGCAGCGACATATGTGTATATCACGAAATGACATATTCCCTATGCACTCTTTAAGGCTTAGTGATATAGTTCTTTTTTCTCGTTTCAAAGACAGGCTTCGAATCTCTCTATGTAAAACACACGCGTGTAAACATGGTGTACATGTTGATTTCCAAACTATTTCGAGATGGGATTTAGTCTCTGAACAGTGATCAATTTCCGTGTCAAAGGGTGTACATCAAACTTCAGTACAAATAAAACCAAGTTTCATGACACTCTTATTAACTATAAATATCAGAATCAAATTTTTCTTCAGTATCAATAGCCAGAAATTTATGATACTAGCATAAATCTGAAATTGATATGGTTAGGTAAAACTTGACAATGCAACAAACACACACATCAATTGTATGTCTGTTACTCAGATGAAACATTTCTTCAGCATGGGCTGATTGAGGTTCTGGCTGATATGTACAGGGTGCGAATTAACGGGGGGGGGGGGGGGATTTTTTCCCCCTGTTGGAAAGTTATTCCTCCTCATAAATTCATATTAACATCCCTGCCAGGGATAACTTCTAACCCCCTCACAAAATATAATTCTTTTCATACGAGTATATGTACTTTATAAAGTATAAAGTAAGCAAAGAAAATAATATTGATGTATTATCATCACCGGAAAGCTGACAACAATCAATAACTTAGGAATTACATATCTTATCTTAAGCCTGCTCATGAAAATTATTATTATTATTATTATTATTATTATTATTATTATTATTATTATTATCATCATCATCATCATCATCATCATCATCATCATCATCATCATCATCAAGATGTAAGATAAGCAACTCAGTGCGAACAAGCATTGAGCTGTATCGAATGAGGATAATAATAATTTTATGTATGTATCTTCTATCTAGGATTCTATCCCCATCCCCTCATCAGAAATCTTAATTCGCACCCTGGATATGTACATCTATTATCAGTCACTTGACGATATGTGTCAGAGGAAGAACAATTGTTTGTATATGCTACATCTGAAGTATGATTAGTGTAATATGTAGCTAATCAGTAATGTATGCAATGGAGGGGCGAAAAGAACTGGCCACCCTACCTCATTATCTCCTGGCCTAGTTGTCTCATAAGTGGTGTCTTATTGGTATAACTTGAGAGGTTCAGACCTGTCTTCGGACAAATTACTAAACAACAGTGGTCAGAATTGTATAAAGTTAGCATAAATTTGCAATCAACATATTTAGCTCAAACTTAATCAGGCAACATACATGTGTGACAGTACCGTTCTAAATGAGGGAGAAAGTAGTAGTGAATTATTCACAAGAAGTATAGCTTGCTAGTATAGAATAGCCAACCTTTGAAACAACGTTGTTAACTCTTATTCTTATATTCATCACCAGCAATGAAAAAATATCAGTTATTTACTATTCCGATATCACAAAATAAAATATTACCAAAGGAACATTAACTTTTACATATAAAACTAGTAAATTTTGGTGGCAACATTATAAGAAAGTATTCTCAGTATAAGTAACTATTTTACAATGGCATTACTGTATTCTCGACTACACTGGTAAGTTACGTGGGTTTTTTAAATGTATTTACATATTCTATTCCATCTTCAACGATGTCCAACCCTTTTCTCTAAACTCACTGTATGTGAGAAATATTGGAAAGCAAGAGAATTAATGGCTTTTACTGCCAAAAACTCACCATTAGTTAACAACACAACATTTTCTATTCTTTCTATCTACTGATTTAGCAAGAATAAATCTGTATAAATTATGTACCTATCTTTGATATTATTTTAAAATTGATGATTAAATACTTTTACATATAATACAAATTACATACCCCTGTACCATTCTCTATATGTTTTGGCATTTTTTTAGGTTTATTTATTTCAAAGACGTAATGTAATATAGTTAGTTTCGCAAGCTGAATATCAACAATAATTTTATTACAAGTACCAACAGTACAACGTTGATACTTCTTTCTTATTGTGTAAGACTGTTTCTGGAAGTCTATCTTCTTTTTTTACTAAGGTATATATAATGATTAAACTATGGTTAAGTCACAATGATAAAAAGACATAGGTTATATAAAACACAATTACTTATAATTTCTCTAAACGTGACAAAAGAAAATATAGTTTAAAGTGTCAAAAAGGAAAATGTTTTTATTCTTTGTGATGTAATGAGTTTGAAAACTCTGGAATTACAGTGGTACATAAGGTGGAAAATGATCTGACTGAAAGAGAAAGCAAAAGTGAATCATTTAAAAGAGCTGTAGCTCGGACTTTCTTATTGTTGGTGATGAAAAAATAATCACAATATTGGATTAGGAACCCTTTCTCACCCTACTCTTTATTACCTGAAGACGGAGATAGTCACTCTTCGAAATGGTGTGATTTTCTTTCTTTTTTCTCTCTTTTATTACCAGCAATGAAGAAAATCCAATCTATATCTCTTGTAACGTGGCAACTGGTTTCAATGACCGCATTTAAAACTTACATTTCAATTCAGTTTGTATTCCAAATTACAATCACAGTATATGTACCAGTAAGAATTTCAGTAGATTTCTCATTCTGTTGTGAATAAATGTCAATAAATCCTATAGCATGTTTGTGGGAGATTGGGGGGAGAATTTCTAGTTAATTTTTGTTTTATAACTTCGTAAAAACTTCTCACCCTAAGAATATATTATTCAGTCCAAGTACTGCAAATACCGTAAAGGCAAGTCAAGTCATTAGAAATTTACAATTATAATTTCTGCTCTTTTTCGATGCATTACGACATGAAATAATTAATAAAATACAAATCATGCGAAACTGTAAAATAATTATTTAGTGATGCGACTGCAACATAGCATGTAACAACACATTTACTAAATTTTTGCCCTTGAAAAAGTTATTCAAGTTGTGACCAGAAAAACGACATGACAAGTATTAACAACAGTCACGTGACAAACTGCTGATAACGACAATCTGATATACGAACCAGTTACGCTTATTACTTACGGTTTACTGAACAGGTAACACAAAGGTTAAATCAAACGAAAATATTTTCCAGTAATCTGAAGGAATAATTTGTAGTGATATAACAAAAATACCGATAAATATGATACAAAAGTAGCTGAGTTAGCTTATCAAGAGAAAATACTGTGGGTTTGGATCACATTGTATCTGAGAACATAGGTTCGATCCTCATTGCATCCTGTTCTTTGCAATAAATGCAGTTAATTATAAGGAATTATCAGGCAGTACATATTACTTGACGATGTGTGTCAGAGGAAGAACAATAATTATTGTTTGTATCCATCTGAAGTCTGATTAGTGTAATATGTAGCTAGTACTTACAAAATAGTACCGTATTCACCATATCAATTACATTAGTTAGAAAGTGAAATTCTTATTATGGACAAATTCTCTAACAATGTAACAGCTAAATATTATTCAAGCCTTATAAAAATTTAAATAAAATGTTTTAAATCCAACAGTTTTAGAGCCGAAATTTTGGACTTTGGGATGACTCTTTTGCTTGAAATCATTGTGAAGCATAAAAATATCTCACTGTTGACTTTAATGTGTTGATTGATTTTTGTAGCTTTTATTGACCGAATGTTATGGCTTGAAGGCATACAATTAGAAATACTGTAGTACTATTTTTGTTCTGCAACAAAATGTCTACTTCATTTGAAATGCACTAAGTTAACTGATCTCTTCATTAGTAAATTCTTAATTCCTTGCAAGCTGTTTATAGAAAAATGTTTACTATATTATTAAGCTAAGTGTACAACATTCAGTTAGAGTTATTGATGCGTCCTCTGCATAAAACGTCCATTGATTCTTTTAAGAAGTATATTCCATAGTTTGTTTAGAATGACTCATGTCTTGTATGACGCATGCGAATTCTGTAGTTTCAGAATGGAGGTGTCCTTGATTTTGTTGCCACATATTCGAAGAAGCTTTCCTTGTCTAGAGTACTGGTTGAATCTCATGGAACTACTTTATTTTCAACTGTTGTAATATATAACCCATGTCAGTGTAACAAGCACTAGTGTATCAGAACCTATGCATAGTCATACGACTTAGCTTTTTCTACATCCGTATGTGACCATTAATGCTTCCAAATGAACAGATATGAATGCAAGTAGCGATTATGTTCATGGCTTTTATTTTGATGCTCTACATAAGAATGTTTCCAGTACACGGTTTAGTTCGTCTTCAAATTTGTCCTTTAGTTTCTGCTTGATTTTGGTGTAATTTATGTCTTGTAACTGACGATATCACAGATATTTGTACACTGATCAGCACAAAAACGTAACACTTGATATTCATACAATTGGCTGCATGTTTGCAAGTAGAAAACAACTAAATTGTTGTTAATTAAACGAAACGTAGATAAAAAGTTGGTAAATTACTGTGGGTAACCAAAATATTTTCCGTAGATATGGTTACCAACAGCATTAACTTAGATTTTATATAAAAAATTAAGCAAATTGAAGTGTTTCGCTCTTTGTGCCAGTGGGTGTAGCTGTCCTCTTCCTTCCTTCAAACTATTGTGCCTTCTATTTCAGATCTTTCAATCTCAAGCAGCTATTATAGCTCTGGATTGAAGATTTTTTAAAAAATCATATCTAGAAAACTAGGCCCTTTCCAGATGTAGAAATTCATAGGGAGGTTTCTTATTTAAAATGGAATGTAGCAGGGAAAAATTGTTGTGAAAATCCATTATCAATTATCACTTGGTGAGCATTCCTTGAAAGTCTAAATTTTCTCACTCACAAAGGAATATTAGGAAAGAAAGTTACAGCACGTTGTCATTGTTGATTTAATTAAGTACGCTTTGCAGAAATAACAAAGAAGAAAGAATCAGAGGAAGAGGAAAAGACACTGAAGATAAACTTGGGGATATTCGGGTGCAGTTAGAAGTCCCAGAAAATCACTTAATCATCTAGTGCAGGAAACGAACATATCGAGGGGGTCGGCCTGCAAAGTGACCAGACTGCTGAAATTTCGACCACATAAATAAAGGTTTGTGCAGGAAATTCATCAGACAGATTTCTGTGCAAGAATAAAGTTCTGTAATAATGGTTTCGTGAAAATTTGGATCCACAGTTCATGTTTATGTCTGACGAGACATTGTTCCATCTTTGTGGACATGTAAATTCTCAAAATTTGCAAATGTGGTATACTGAGAACCCGTATTATTTTACACGAAATGCCACTGCACCCCATTAAAATAGGGGTATGGTGTGCATTAAGCGTGCAGCAGATAATTGGGCCTGTATTTTTCGAAGACCACGTGAATTTAGATGTTTATGTGAGAACAATGTTGAGTTTCCATTTCTTAATGAACTGATACAGGAAGGAAAGGATTATAGATATTTTCAACAGGATGGTGTCACAACGCATACTGCTCATAATTCTATAGACACTTTACATCCACTTTTTAATGACCAGATAATTAATACAGGTTTATGGCCCCCTAGATCAGTCGACTTAACTTACTGTGATTATTATCTTAGGGACATCTAAAGGGCAAAGTTTACCGAAATAATCCCCATACTATAGAAGAACTGAAGGTCGAAATAACATGTGCAATACAGTCTATTACCGAAGCAGAATTACAGAGAGTGGCACATAATTTATTTAAATGATGTGAGGCATGTTTTACTGCGGAAGGAGGTCATTTTCAACAGTATCTGAAATAAACGGTGAATAATAAATCTGTATACATGTATTTTTAATCTTCTTCAACTTCCCTAGTATACCACTATCGTAGTGTTAGGGGATTTCCTCGGATCCATCTACTATATTGCACTCTATCTTCTCAGTCTATTTAACTGGTTCCATGTCTTTCCTCTCTTAGATGCTATTCATTTTATTTCTTCTTCCCATGCTGCCCTTGGTCTTCCTACTGGATTTCTTCCTATGGGTCTAGCTTCCATGAACTGGCGTACTTTCCTATCTACATCCATCCTTTTAACGTGTTTATCTTCTATTGTCTTTTGGATTGATTGTATTCTTAAATCTTCTCTTATCCTTTCATTTCTTACTCTATCTCTTCGTGTTTTCTTTACAATTCTTCTCAAAATGTATTTTTTTTTTAATAATTTAAATTCGTGGATTTATTTTATTCTGTAGTTGCTAAATGTCTTTATTTGCCACTAGTAACGGAACACACTTCCTGCTGGTGCAAGCACAACACAAGAAAGTGTAAGCCAGGGTTCTGCTGTAATCTAGTTTCCTCGTAAAATGAGAGCACTATTATTCCATCCCAATCAGAAGAAACATTCTGCACTGATGTTAGACTTAACCACCTGACCCTCAAATCAAAGAAACTAATATAATAATTTATTACATGAATTTACAAATAAATATAACACAACGTGATGTGAATTTCGTATGGAATTCTCACAGAAAGTAAATCAAAACTTACCCGTTTTGTCTGTTTCTCGTACACAAGGAAGGTCATGGATTCATCTTCATGGAAAGTGACCTCTGTTGGGGAGAATCCAACCTCGATCTTTGTAATATTTTTGCCATAATTTCTAGTTACAAAAATCACTTGATTTTGTGGATCTGTAAACACGAACTGAAAAAAAATTCAATTTCTTAATCATTTGAATACAAAAGTTTATGAATTTATAGACAAAATCAATTAGGTAAATATTATTTAATTATTGTCAGAGGAGAGTAAAGTCGGATTCCCACGTGCATTTTTCTATGATGGATTGCATGTTGGGAGCGCTCATGGCAGTTCTGCATGCTAGCATGCTGGAAGCATGTCCATTGCTGGCTGCTTTGCTAAACTACCATGCTGGATTTCGAGATAAGGTTTCTTGCTTTTTTCGTGATGGCTTGTATGCTGGGACAATGTTATCAAGTATGTTGTTTTCCAACTAAATCTGTTTCTAAGAATACAGCAGTTAAATATTGGGCTTTAGCTGCTTTACACTTCTGGTTTAATTACTTTATTACGTACAGAATTTACTACTGTTAATGTAGAACTTCAGTTGTTTTCCACTTATGGTTTTAGTTTCTTCTTCATCATCATCATTATCATCATCATAAGTGTTGGCAACAGATGAAAGAGCATATGATTTTACAATCTCAACTGTGAAAAGAGCCAGCTATATATGAACAGTATCCAACAAACATGGGAACCAGCAGCATACCATCACAGCATCAAGCTTGCTGGCCAGCAAGGAAAAACACAATGTGGGAACCCGGCTTAAGTTAACTTTACATTCAAAATTTAGGCACCGTACACAGCTAATTCTAGACACTACAGATCAAAAATACAGTCTTCTTCATTCACTGCAGAAGACTTTATTTAATTTAAAGGTAAGGAAACTGACATATTTGGCAAAGTAGAAAGTTTATTAACAGGTTCAATAAAAATCTAACATTTGTACATTATGCAACGAGCCTATAATGGTAGTAATTAAGACGCGATATGTTTATGAAACGAGTGCAAGCGAGTTTCATAATTTTCATACGAGCGTCTTAATTACCATTATAGGCAAGTTTCATACAACTTTTTATGCTCGACCATATTTCTAACTTGAAATTATTCATAAGTATTCATGTTATTCTTATCTGACTGAGGAGTGGACCTGACCTTGTGCAATATCTCGTAAATTGTGAGATGTGCGCAGACGCGAAAGTATGGATTTTTTCCGAGAAACAAATGTCATTGACCTTGATATAATCTAGAGAGTAAAATAAACATTAATCTTGATATAACCTTGAAATTGATTTAGACATTGAAAAACGAGATGACAAATTGAATTTATTTGAATATTATTTACAATTAACGCTAATTATTATAGTAACAGAACATAACCTTCTGTGACAGTATTGGATTTCCAGCCTCCGTGACATTTCGCTAGTTGTCTTTCGATTGCATATCCAAGAATAATCAATACTTGCGCTTTCATATTGCTACAATGGTGTTTTCTGATTGGTGGAACACCTGAACTTTAATGAATAGGTGTACTTTAATGAGGTCCATTAAAGGGCTGCTACCAGGTGTATAATTACTACATTTCGGCATGGTCGAGCATAAAAAAATTAATGTTATTATTAAAGCTATGAAAAGTGAGCAGTTAAAGCTAGTAAAGTAAAGTTCTGAAAGCTTGTTCTGAAATATTATCCCCTCCGTTAAGCTATCTATGCAATTTGTCAATGCAATGTGGTATTTTTCCAGAAAGACTCAAATATTCAATAGTAAAACCAATATACAAAAAGGGAGATAAATGTACTATTGCTAATTACAGACCCATATCATTATTAACAACATTTTCAAAAGTGTTTGAGAAAGTTATGTATAATAGATTATATCATTACCTGGAGTCCAACAATATATTAGTTTTAGAACAGTTTGGATTTAGAAAACAAAAATCGACAGAGAATGCTGCTTTTAGTTTGGTGGATGAAATACTAAATTCATTAAATTCGAAACTACATGTAGGTGGGATTTTTTGTGACTTGGCTAAAGCATTTGATTGTGTAGACCATAGTATATTAGTAAAAAAATTGAAGTTTTATGGTATTAAAGATGAGATGTTGGGTTGGTTTACATCGTACTTATCAAATAGAAAACAAAAAGTAGAAATAAATGTACCAAATAGTCATAAAGTTACTTATTCAGAATTTAGAAATATTAAACATGGTGTTCCGCAGGGGTCAATTTTAGGTCCATTGTTGTGTCTAGTTTATATTAATGATTTAGCCTTGACCATAAACAATTCATCCCATGTAATTTTATTTGCAGATGATACAAGTGTAATTATTTCAAGCAAACAATACGATCATTTTATAAACACTTCTAATACAGTGCTGAATCTAATGAATGAATGGTTCCATGCAAATAAACTAGCACTTAATGTTGATAAAACCAGTGCAGTCAAATTTAGTACACAATAATGCTCAGGTTTCCTACAGTATTCGATTAAATGGATCTCATCTCAAAGAATCTATAAGCACAAAGTTTTTTGGTTTAGAATTGGACAATCACTTGAACTGGAAAACGCATATAGAATGTATTACTCGTAAATTGAGCTCTGCCTGTTATGCATTAAGATCCTTATCTACTATTGGTGATATAAACTTACTTAAAATGTCATACTTTGCATATTTTCACTCTGTAATGAAATATGGATTAATATTCTGGGGTAACTCGTCTGAAGCTAAACACGTTTTTGTTTTACAAAAGAAAGCTATAAGAATAATGGCCGGTGTGCATAAAAGGACCTCATGTAAAAATATTTTCCGAAACTTAGAAATCTTGACTTACCTTGTGAATACATTCTTTCCCTAATGATGCTGTATATTAAGAACCAAGATAAATTCAGTACTAATCAAGACATTCATCATTTTAATACAAGACATAAATCAGATCTTCATCTACCCTCTGTTAGTCTAAGCTGTTTTAAAAAAGGAGTTCGCTCTTCATGTATAACAGTCTTCAATGCACTGCCTAATTATCTTAAAGATTTGAAGAACAACGAGAAAAGGTTCAGAAAAGGATTAACCAAATTTCTACATACTCATACCTTCTACACAATTGATGAATTGTTTATGCTTGTGAATTGAATTATTCTACTTAAATGACATGTACAATTTTATATAGCTCAACTAAAATATGTTTTTATATTGACTTAATCTGTTTGCTATGTATTGTATTTTTTGTTTAGCATAACTGATGAATTGTATGTACTGTAAATTGAATAGTATACTGTATAGGTCAACTGATTAATTGTTTAAGCTTATAAATTGAATAAATCTACTTCATATGAATTGTATAGCTTAACGAAAATAAGTTTGCAAATTGAACTAATTTGATTGTATATGTTTGTATAGTTTGGCTGATGAATTGTATATGTTCTTAAAATGATTACTAGTCTGTGTAGCTCTACTGATGAATTGTATATAGACCTACTGTAAATTGAATGGTAATATGTATAGCTCAACTGATGAATTGTTTATGATTATAAATTGAATTAATCTACTTGATATTAATTGCACAAATTTGTATAGCTTAATGAAAGTATGCTACTTTGTATTGTATATAATTGTATAGTTTTGGCCGATGAATTGTATATGCTTTAAATTGAATAGTAATCTATATAGCTCTACTGATAAATTGTTTGTGTTTGTAATTTGAAGTAGTTTGCATGATATGTATTATCAATTTCTGTATATCACAACTGGTTGAATTGTTTATGCCTTAAATTTAATTAAATTGTTTTGTATTATAATATAGCTCAACTTATGAATGATCGTTTGCGTTTGTAAATTTAATAATCTGATTGGCTATGTATTGTATACTTTTAGTAGAGCCATCGATGTAGCTCAGTCGGCAGACTCGCTGGGCTGCTGATCCGGAGCTGCGTTCGGGCTTGGGTTGGATCCCCCTTTGGACTTTGGTTTCTTCGGAGGTTTTCCCCAGCCGTGGGACTGAAGCCGGATGGTCTATGGCGAGTCCTTGGCATCAACCCCTTTGATTTGATTACCCCCTTTGATTTGATTACCTGGTTGGGTTTTTCCGAGGTTTCCCCCACCGAAAAGGCAAATGCCGGGTAATATTTTGGCGAATCCTCGGACCTCATCTCATCTCACTACATCTCGCCAAAATGTAAAAAAAAAAATGAAAAAAAAAAATTGTACAAAATTGTAAAAATTGTATAAAATTACTAAATTGTAAAACTATAAAAATTTGTAAAAATTGTAATTGTAATATTGTAAAATGTTGACATGTTCCACATCTTAAAGCTTCATTGCTCATGTAAGATCTATGGAATAAAATAAATGAATGAATGAATGAATGAATGATGGTACTGAGTATAGCTGCGACAGGTGGAATGGGGTGAATTTCCCCTACAACTTGATGTAAGCAGACTGTACCACTGTTTACGTCAAGTTGTAGGAGAAATTCACCCCATTCCACCCACCGCAGCTATACTCGGTACCATCACTAGCTTTAACTGCTCCCTTTTCATAGCTCTAGTTATTATGGTTACTCATGAATAAATTTTACCATTACTGTCTTTTAACAAAATTAAAATAAAAACTATGCAGCCAAGTCCGTATTTACACATAGGCTCGACCCAGGATGGCAAATTTCTAGGGGTGGCAAAATTTTGAGAAAAAACCGAGCCTGTCAGACTCAGGAGTGTTTAAGTCATCTGGTTATACTAGCTATAGGAAATGATCTAACTGTGAAAATGAACTTAGTTAACACATTAATCATATTCTCAAAGAAGGAAACCATTCACCCACTGAGATTCCTTATTGTCTCAATGATTAATTTTGTTGCTACTATTGAGTTATATTGTTTGTGGTGATCAGTATGTGTTTAGTGTTTCTATCCTGAATTTTCGACATACTGCAACCAGCTTGATACTCGGTTAAAGACAATATTCCTACTCTGACTTCAAAGTTGCCGTCCTTCAATATGTTTTGGTTGCAATTTTTTTCTACTTCACAAATGCCTGCATAGTAGCATATGTTACATTTTTGTTACATGCCAATTTTTTCTTCTTTCCAGTCTGAATGCCGAATATCTAAGATATGCTTTGGTGGGAAGCGCAACATTTTTTCAGGCCCATGGGTGTAGCACTATTTAAATACAGGGTTGCATGCAGGTAACATCTAAAAAAAAAACTGCTTAGATGCATCATTTTCGCCATCCAACAATAATATTGACGGATTGTATAACTGTCTACAGTCTCTGTTATATTTTCCAGTATTAACACCCATATTGTAAATAGTTCTCTTAATCTATCACAAAATATTTCAATATCCGGTAATTTCATCACTATAGAATTTTGTTATTCTAGGTTTAATTTGTAATTCAGTAAATACAAAAATATTCTTTGTTCTTAACTTCTATGATAATATGTCTAGCTTCCATTAATCAGGTAATCTTATTGTACTTTAATTTTTATTGCAATTGTAAATTTAATATTAATTGTAATTTTATTCTTCATATTATAGTTGGAATCTCCTGGTAGAGGGGCAGAGATGGCCTGACAGACTTATCTCTACCAGGTTAAATAAATAAATACTAATACTAATATTAATACTAATATTATTATTTTTTCATTTTATTTCGCAACATTATCTTCAATTCCATATTCATTCTCTTGACACATTGCATAATGAACGACAACGAAAACTCTCAGAAGATGCACTTCTTTTTTTTTTAAGTTTTCCCACGATATAAAAATTTGCACTTATAACTCATTTGTATAATTTAAAATTATCTGTTAGTATCACTAAAAAAATAATAACTTCTATTCTACTTACATGTGAATTGTACTTGGGATGGATAAAGAATTTATCTAAGAAAGCATATGGAATAGCTTTTCCTTCTAGCTTGAAGTCATCGGTTTTGTTGATGAACGTGTTCCCATAGTCATATGAAATATAAACTGCTGATGGGCGGCTAGGCGCAATCACGCCACCTCTAGGAGAGTCCCGGGCTAGGCATAGGATGACATCTGACCCTTCACCTGCCCAATGGACCATCAACTGCTGATGGCTGTCATTCAGGTGAAATACCTGAAAAAAAAACAACAACAATATTCATGAGTCTTATGTTCGTGAACAACAAATGCATTCAGTTTTCTATGCGGAAGAATGGAATTCAAATCCCTACAATTAAAAACAGTTTAAATATATCACGCACAAAGAAAGCACTGCTGTGATTCTCTCGCAGCATTTTCCAATATCCCCGCTGAACATTGTACAAAATATAAACGTTGGAAAATTATCTTTTGAAGAGGTGGAAAAATTCAAATATCTTGAAGCAACAGTAACAAATATAAATTACACTTGGGGAGGGGAGTTTAGCAGTTTTTATCATCCAGTCTGCTCTCAAAAAAGCTGGTTACAATTTATAAAACAGTTATGTTACTGGTTCTGTATGGTTGTGAAACTTGGACTCTCACTCTGAGAGGAGAACAGAGGTTAAAAGTGTTTGAGAATAAGGAGCTCAGAAAATATTTGGGGCTAAGAGGGATGAAGTTACAGAAGAATGGAGAAAGTTACACAACGCAAAACTGCATGCATTAGGACATAATTAGGAACATTAAATCAGACGTTTGAGATGGGCAGGGCATGTAGCATGTATGGGCAAATCCAGAAATGCATATAAAGTGTTAATTGGGAGGCCGGAGGAAAAAAGATCTTTGTGGACACCGAGACATAGATGGGAGGATAATACTGACATGGATTTGAGAAAGGTGGGATAGTAGGTTATTTTACGACGCTTTATCAACAGCTTAGGTTATTTAGCGTCTGAATGAGATGAATGCCGGTGAAATGACTCCGGGGTCCAACACCGAAAGTTACCCAGCATTTGCTCATATTGGGTTGAAGGAAAACCCCGGAAAAAACCTCAACCAGGTAACTTGTCCCGACCGGGAATTGAACCCAGGCCACCTGGTTTCGCGGCTAGACGCGCTAACCGTTACTCCACAGGTGTAGACGAGGTGGGATATGATAGTAGAGATTGAATTAATCTTGCTCAGGATAAGGACCGAAGGCAGCTTATGTGAGGGTGGCAATGAACTTTTGAGTTTTCTAAAAGCCTTAAGTAATTTCTTTACAATTCACATTCATATCAATGGTGCAGATTGTAAAAGAAATCTACTGCATATCTATCATCCTGGACTATGAAGTCAGTTCAATTCAGACATTTTATTCTGAGTGGGGAACAAACATTGATGAGAAAAGAGGAACTGACTACGGGTCATAAAATAAAATAAACAAGAGAAGAAGTAGTGAACTCAAAAGAGCTACATTTCCACCACTATTACATGTATGTGCACCCAAAATACTATTTTCACGTATTAATTTCGTTAGCGGCACAAACTGTGCCCAGATATGAGAAGACAATAGCAACATCTGTACTAACCTTGTCACAGTCCTCGATCTCCTGTCATTTACTTCTCCTCATCATTTAAATGGGTCACAGGACGGCAAATTCGTAAGGGTGGGAAAATTTTGAAAAAAAAAAAAATAGAATTGAAACTTAATTTTAGATATTTTCCTACTTCGCAAATGTCTGCTTTAGATAGTAGTATGTTAAATTGTTGTTACGCGTTATTTTCTTTTTTGCACGATCATGTTGTTAGATCTTGAAAGTTAGATTCCCAGAAACCTGTTGCTAGAGAATCCATTCTTCATAACATAGAACTATACTGAAATAATCCCATTACAGTCCACTTATTGTTACTTAGCTGCCATTACAGTGCAGTTTTGAGAAGGCTTCTGAATAATACTGCTCTAAATTTTCAATTCAAAATATATTGTACTTGCAATTTTAAAAATATGATCGTGCAGAAAATGTTGTACAATACAAGTTTGTGAAGTGCTCTGCTCTGCTGTTTCCCCCCCCCCCAAACTTTTTCTCGATTTTGTACAAAGCACTTCTCAATCTGTATCGTAATATCGTACAGTTCGCTAATGTCTAAGATTGGCACAAGTTCGTTGGTTAGGGGCACAAAATTGTTTCGGGTCCATGGACGTAGCACTACATGAATATGGGGCAGCACAACGAAAAGAACAAGGAGATGAAGAAGGAGAAGGTGATAACGGTAATGTTTGTGGTATTGGTATTGATAAGAGCAGGCGGAATGAAAAAGCACGAAATGGAAGGAATATGAAAAACGAAGAACTGAAGATACGATAGAGGAGAAAAAAGAATATTCTAGCAACTTTGGTATATTTTTATATTAAAAGTATGGAGACAAAAAAAAATAGTAAAGAAAAAGGCGAGTTTAAAACTTATAAAGTTGATGATGTCTCACCTGATAGTTCTTTTTTAGAGATGTTAAATTTGTTTTAATAATGAAACTTTATCTAAAAAAAAAAAAAGAATTCCCTATTTCATTTGATCATAAATGTCATTGCCAATTTAGTTAGTTACCAATTTATTGCTAAATCTAGCTACAGTATTTTGAAAGGTCATTTGATAGCCTACAAAATATTCAATTTAGCCATTACCTGCATTTTTAGATATATATTCAATAATTTTTGCTATTTTTTTGCATTTTCACTGTGTCAGGAAGGCATGAAATTTTTCTTAAAATATATTTCCTTATGAATTAATAAACAATGTTAGAAATAAAATTGACAGAAAATAATACACGTTAAGATTTATAACTGAGGAAGACACTAGTGAAGTCCTTTGTGTGGAGTGTGGCATTTGATGACAGACAGAATAAGAAATTAAGCTGTGTTGGAAAGACTAAGAGAAGAAAATTTTTAAATCAGGTTTTATTTAACGACGCTCGCAACTGCCGAGGTTATATCAGCATCGCCGGTGTGTCGAAATTTTGTCCCACAGGAGTTCTTTTACATGCCTGTAAATCTACTGATATAAGCAAGTCGCATCTAAGCACGCTTAAAATGTCATCGACTTCGGCCGGGATCGAACCCACAACCTCGGACACAGAAGGCCAGCACTACCGACTGCGTCACCCAGGCCGACATGGGTGAAGGAAGAATGATGCTGAAACAGATCAGGAAGAGAAAAAGGAATTGGTTGCTTGAGAAGAAACTGCCTAATGAGGAATACACTGGAAAGAATAGTGAATGGGAGAAGAGTTCGGGGCAGAAGAAGATATCAGATGATAGACGACATTAAGATATATGTGTCATAAGTTTATGCGAAGACTAAGAGAACGGCAGAAATAGGAAAGATTGGATAATGCTGGGTTTGCAGAAAACACTTAATAAATGATTGATGATTTATAAAAAAAAAAAACAGAACAAAGTGTATGGTGTAGCTTAAGGGAATTCTGTCCTAAAATATGAAAATCCTACAAAATTTTGGCACTTCGATCTTAAATATGAATATCCTACAAATTTTAACCTACATTTTTTATTTTACCAGACACATGTAATGGTATTAATATATTAATAGATTACAGCTTATACCCATGTTATTGAGATTTAGTATCTTTTTAAGAATAATGGATTACAAATGCTCCAACAGCCACAAATTTTGATTTTGAACATTCAAATTACTAATATGTGTATAGGACTTACTAATTGTTTTCATTTCATGGAGAATCTCTCTGATAAAAAAAAATGTAAAAATTTACTCATTTTGTGTCAATTTTTTCCCAAGTTTCAAATTAAATTATATTTTATTTAACGACGCTCTCAACTGCCGAGGTTATATCAGCGTCGCCGGTGTGCCGGAATTTTGTCCCGCAGGAGTTCTTTTACACGCCACTAAATCTAGTGACATGTGCCTGTCAGATTTAAGCACACTTAAATGCCATCGAACCCGCAACCCCGGGCACAGAAGGCCAGCGCTATACCGACTGCACCACCTAGGGCGACTCCCACATTTCAATGTTTAAAATTACATAAATTGTAAGATTAAAAAAATCACTAAGTTTTTTTTATTGGTTCATTCCTGATACAATTTTGGTCTCACTTCAGGACCAGGTCCCCATAAGATAATTAATTTGCAATTTTACACTGGCGCAAAGATACAGCACTGCCTTCTATGGGTTTCATCTTTTCTGAAATTTGTTTTTGAACACCTTATGGAAGGCGGATATTGTTTTGTTATCGCATTGTCGCGGTCATGGTGAGAGTAAAAGGAAAGCGTGCAGCTGCATATTTATACAGAATGTAATGTCGGTATTACGTTATTATACTATGAAAATGCTTAAATTTAACTGCTTGTATAAACTAGATGCACTGTTGAAAATCAAATTGGATGTGTGTTTATTATTTATTGCTATGAATAGTGACCATAATAAATTCTCAATTACATTTCCAATAATATATCGGCAACAATACTATTTAATTACTTTCCAACATGCGCACTATACAATTCGATATGAAAAGCTTATTTCGCAAAGAGTTGGGGCCGTATTCATAGACATTTTTAGCGCGGGCTTTCGGTGGATTATCAGCGTTTTTCGTATTCATAAACCAGTGTTAGCGATAGGATATGATTTGAATTTTGTACTAGTAACCAGTGGATAGCCGGGGCTAGCTTAGTACGCTCGTAGCGCGTGCTGCAAAATGTCTATGAATACCAGAGTTTATTTTTAATAAACTTTACTTTATACTTCCTATCGAAGTAAGGAATACTCGTAATAATTATACCACCAAACAAATTAAAATGCTTAAAAGTAAACCACAGCCTGCCTTTCACAAATCATTTCTTTTTTTCAACAATGAATAAGTTTGAATATGTTTCTTTGCAACGAGTCTGATGTGCTTCGTCAGATCGACTTTGATGACATCATCAACGCTTTCCATGTGAAGTGCGAAGGAAATCTTTATAATTCACAGGTAAAATATGAATGCATGTATTTTGTTTCCAATAATTTATTGTTTTCTGAATTGTAACATTTCAATTAAAACTAATTTAAATTAAACATGATCTGTATAATAGTTGCTCATAAACTGTTTGTGGGAGTGGGGGGGGGCAAATTTTAGCACTGCCTAGGTGCGGCACTATACCTAAATCCGACCCTGTCTGAAGTGTCTCAAAATAAGCATTATATCACAGTCTAGTATATACAGTCACGAAGCTTGAGTTGTTGAGGGTACTAGGAACAATAGACTGTGCCTGTACTATTTCCCATTGTCTATGATGAGGCGATTGTAGCGATCCTAGTGGTTAGCAACTATCTATGGATGTATATTCCCTACGTATTTTGAATTTCGTGACTGTATATACTAGACTGTGATTATACCGTACTTTCTTCTTGATGCTTGTTTCTGGCCTAGGCGTGAAATCACGACACCTGCGATACTGATTAGTAGCCTACTGCGTGGTAGTGTGAAAATTAGGCAACATGGGACCCATAGCTTGAAGACGTTGTACTGTACATCTTCTTGCCGGGTTTGAACTCGCGAACCTCTTATCCAAAGGCTACACCACAATAACCGTTAGATTACGAAAGACGACAGAATTAACATTACGGATATGAAAACACGATACAAGATAAACATACGGAAAACGCTTAGTTATAACTATATCTTCAAATATGTATCATGTGTGAGCGAATCAGAGCAAATCTAACAAGTAGGTAAGCCAATTCCTGTGGCTAAACAAATACTTTTCATTTAAAACTGTGTAGAAAATAAAACTGACAGGACCATTATTTTAGCGAGGTTCTTTCAGACGAACAGTAAACACAATCACTTGTCAAAATATGAGTAACATTTTGCATGGAAACGTTAAGCGCGGCTAATAAAACAATCCAATAATAATCATAGGATGCCGTGTATATAATGCTTCAAGGTTGAAGGAACAGAATAAGAGGAAATGTCATACATTTCCCAAAGGAAGACGAGGACAATGTAAAACACGAGTGTGCAATTTCTCTGAAAAATTTTACACGGTGGCTTTCTGGATAAATAAAGTACTTTCATTTATTTATTTGCTATTATTATTATTATTATTATTATTATTATTATTATTATTATTATTATTATTATTAAACTCGACTTAATAATGATAAAAGAAAGCGTCTCAAAAGACTGCACGCACATAACTCAAATTAATATATATTTTTTAAAGTTGTGGCGGACTATCATTCATTTTCATTCATACCCATTCTTCTCCATATCCAAATTTCAAATGCATCTATTCGCTTCTTTTCACTTCGTCGTAATATGTTTCTGTCCCATACAATGCCACACTCCATACAAAGCACTTCACTAGTCTCACTGAACTATCATTATTAAACAATAAATTAATACAATAATGACTTGATGAGTCATTGCCCCTAAAAAATCTTCCATATCGGTATTCGACCTACATTAATAGGAAAAATGAAACGATTTTGTGGAACGGAAATTCGACTTTGATTTCCAAAAATGCTTACATCATATCCGATAAACTCAACAATGGAAACGAAGCCATATCTATACTAAATTAGTTCGCATTAAGTTTGTTTCTGCAGCGAGTTGTGATAGTTTGAAAATTGTTCCAACCTCAACTATTGCACAGGATAGCAATGATCAGCTTGAAAGTAATTTCAAACCAACCCTACACGAACGCTCGTGTACTGTAAAATAATTGACTAATTTCGTACATTGAAGATGTAATTCAATTTCACAGTATATTTTAATAACCAAATATTGATAGGAACCAAAATATTAATGGAAAAAGTACGTGTGTGCCAGTTCAGTGGATAAAAGTAAAGCACAACTATCTTAATGCGCTTGCGTCAATCCGATTTGAGATTGGTTTGTGCTCGATTCGCACATTTTCTTGACCGTCAGGGGCCTGTTTCTCAAACCTCATGGACTAGTAATACTAGTCTGTACAGTAGTAATATTAGTTCATTTTACAAGTCTGTGTTTCTAGAAACTACAAGGGTAAAGTAGTAGTTACCAGTTCACAGACTAGTAATATTGGTCGATTTCACCAGTTCATAAGTGATCCTGTTTCTCAAAATGCTAATCTAGTTGATTATACTAGTATTCAACAGGAATATTGCTACAAGACTCTAAAGACTGGTGATTCCTATATTATCAGTTACCAGTGACAACCTTTCTCAGATAATAAAACAAAATATTGCGGTTATGTGGTTTCGTGATTCTGATTGAAGTGATGAAGTTGTTATGAGAAGAGCTAAAACTATATAGAGAAAGAACAAATATTATTCCTTTAAAGGAGCATTGTTTAAATATAATGAAAAGTTTAGGTAAAGTGCTGAAAAGCTTGAAAAGTTGTTAAATGTAGTAGGACCTGTCATAACAAGACAAACAAATAGAAGTCATACATTATCAGCAAAGCTTCAAATACAAATTGTTCTACAAATCGGGATGTTGATTATTTTCCAATGCCATCAGGTCTTTCTGTCCTAGACCAGCAAAACTTGCAGAATTCTTTACTAATAATCTAATACCAATTCATCAACTGCAGTAATTTTTAAGTCAATAATTTTTAAATCAGTAATTTTTGCTGACTCTCCTCCTCCACTGCCAGTTCTTCTGATATTGTTAGCTTTAGCCTACAAATTAAATATAGAACGACAATAATAATTATGAATATATCAAATTTAAAACTAAAAAAAAAAAAAGCGAATTTTTCATCAAGTCATATGTGACATTCATGTCGGAAGTAGATCCACTAGTGAATTTGAATTGGTACTTATCGAAGTTGCTTTTTTAATGTTGGGCCAGTAAGTGTCCCTAACGTATGCATAATCTTTGTTCTCAGGCATCCGTTCCCTAGCCTCACACATTACAAAATTTCTTGTCATTTCGCTTACTTCATCATTTTTTGTTAATGTGCTTTAAAAAGCACCGAATAGTGTATCCTTTGATTTATTAATCATATTGAGTATAGTTAATTTGCTTTTAATTGATGGAATTTCAACCGAAAAGAGAAATCAAAACCAAAACAAACAACTTAGCTTTCTAACCTCAAATCACAATATCTACCAATGACTATAAACAAAAGAACTCAATCAGCTGACTAGTGAAACAGATCATGTGACTAGTGAAAAATTGTCACAAGTTACTAGACTGGTAAAATAGTTTGAGAAACAGAATCTACTAGAGGTGGTGAATTATACTCTGGTAACTAGTAACTGGTGAACTACTAAACTAGTATTTTTGAGAAACAGGCCCCAGGAAATGATTTGGTGACTGATATGCTACAAGAACGCCAGACTTCAACCAGCAAGGAAGTAATCAAGTGTTTGAAGTTATCTCTGGGGCCCGTTTCTCAAAACTCATGGACTAGTAATACTAGTCTGTACAGTAGTAATATTAGTTCATTTTACTAGTCTGTGTTTCTAGAAACTACAAGAGTAAAGTAGTAGTTACCAGTTCACAGACTAATAATATTAGTCGATTTCACCAGTTCATAAATGATTCTGTTTCTCAAAATGCTAATCTAGTTGATTATACTAGTATTCAACAGGAATATTCCTACAAGACTCTAAAGACTGGTGATTTCTATATTATCAGTTACCAGTGGCAATCTTTCTCAGATAATCAAAACAAAATATTGTAGTTATTTTTTTTAATATGTGGTTTAGTGATTGCGATTGAAGTAGTGAAGAAGTTGTTGTGAGAAGAGCTAAAACTATATCGAGAAGGAACAATTATTATTCTTTTATGGGATCATTGTTTAAATATAATGAACAGTTTAAAGTGCTGAAAAGCTTGGAGAGTTGTTAAATATACTGGGACCTGCCATAAGAAGACAAACAAATAGAAGTCATGCACTATCAGCAAAGCTTCAAATACAAATTGCTCTACAAATCGGGATGTTGATTATTTTCCAATGCCATCTGCCCTAGACCAGCAACACTTGCAGAATTTTTTTCCTAATAATCTAATACCAATTCATCAACTGCAGTAATTTTTGCTGGCTTTCCTCCTCCACTGCCAGTTCTTCTGACATTGTCAACTTTAGCCTACAAATTAAATATAAAACTACACTAATTTATGAATAATCAAACGTAAAACTGAAAAAAAATTAGCGAATTTTTCAAGTCATAAGCGACATTCATGTCGGCAGTAGACCCACTAGCTACATAATGTGTTCATATTATGATACTGTGAACTTGAATTGGTACTTATCAAAGTTGCTTTCTTAATGTTGGGTCAGTAAGTGTCCCTAACGTATGCATAATCTTTGTTCTGGGGTATCAGTTCCATAGCCTAACACATTACAAAATTTTTTGTCCATTCGTTTACTTTATCATTTTTTGTTATTATGCTTGCAAAAGCACCGAATGATATATTCTTTGATTCATTAATCATATTGAGTATAGTTAATTTGCTTTCAATTGATGGAATTTCAAGAGAAGAGAGAAGTAAGAACCAAAACACAAACAACTTAGCCTCTAACCTCAAATAACAATACCTACCAATGACTATAAACAAATGAACTCAATCAGCTGACTAGTGAAAGAAATCATGTGACTAGTGAAAAATTGTCACAAGTTACTAGACTGGTAAATTAGTTTGAGAAACACAATATACTAGAGCTGGTGAAATATACTCTGGTAACTAGTAACTGGTGAACTGCTAAACTAGTATTTTTGAGAAACAGGCCCCTGCACGAAAAGTAAAGTCGATGTGCGCATGCCTATGAAGGTTGGAAACTGCTGCAGAAACAGCCATATTATATGCATAACCTACTTGGAAGAATTCATTATAATCCATGAGAGGATTGCAATATAACTTAAGTATATATTTTTAATTGTTATTAGGTTGAGCTATGGCATGGACGCGAAACAGAGGAGTACACAATCCTTGCGTAACTATAAAAAATAACAAACTAACTTGGCATTACTCACATACAGATGAATGAATAAGATTAACTTTTACGCGATATTCTCATGTATGAGTTTATACTGTTGCCTATACAGAATACCAGTTAATTGCTAATAAAATTGTCCATGGCTCAAAAATAGTTATTTACATATCCTGAGCCAACGGCGTAGCTCAGTCGGCTGAGGCGCTTGCCTGCCGATCCAAAGTTGCGCTCGGGCATGAGTTCGATTCTCTCTAAGGCTGATTACCTAATTGGTTTTTTCACAGAGGTTTTCCCCAACCGTAAGGCGAATGTCAGGTAATCTACGGCGAATCCTCGCCAAATACGATTTCGCTATCACCAATCTCATCGACGCTAAATAAACCTAGTAGTCGTACAGCGTCGTTAAATAATCAAGTAAAAATATTCTTAATATTACATTGTTTGAATTTACTGCTATTCTTAGCTCATTTCATATATACCGTTCATTAGATAAGTACTCTTAAATCTTACAGCAAATTGTATCTATTTTTCCATTGCCCTAATTCCCGTGTACAGACCTTACTCGTAATCATGTGAATTTCCTCCAATACCCTGTCACTTTTTTAAAAATTCATATTAGTACGATACCGATACTCATTAGAGCTTAGGCCTATGGAAAACGCAAATTTTGTACCTTATTGTTCAACAGCGTTGACATTTTGTATGAAAGCATAGTAGCTATGGTATCTTTATCACATAAGTTAACTACATGTAAACATAAATTTCACAAATTAAAATTCGTTTTCTTTATACGATACAAAAGTATTGAATACCCACCACAGTTTCAGAAACTTGTCGTTAAGGCTTGTCTAACACACAACTACTCATCAGTCATAACCAGACATCGGATTTTTAGGCACTAAAAATTGCAGTTTTAGGCGCCTAAAATAAGCTCAAAATTTGTAAAATTAGGCTCTATTTTAATGAAAATAGGCATTTTAGGCACATCAAGGTATCATCCTTATTTCTTTCACTGAAATTTTTAGTTATACACTAAAATACGCACAAAAAAGTATGTTTAAACATTAAAAAAGAATACTATATTATATTTATAAACAGAGCTGCACAAATTTAATGTACTGAAACTAATGAAATAATGATTATTGATATCAAGATTACTCATTTTAAGTTATTGAAATTCAGTTCCATGCTCAGACTTTATTATAATTATCTGCACAGTACACCACCAGAATTTTTTCTAAATTCTCCACAGTTAACCTTTGCCTTTTGTCACTGAGAATCATTTTGAAAGCAGAAAAACTTCTTTCAACCGAAACTGATGTGAGAGGCGCAAATTTTAAATTAGGTACAATAGAAACATCAATACTTACTGGAACATTTACACTTTCCCCCGATATCACTCTTGATACTTTTTCCAACAATGAAAATCCTACATTCTTATTTAATACGTTGTCCCACTTATTTTTAACTTTTTTCCCAGTTTCGCCCAAAGCAGAATGTATGTTCACTTGAGCTTCCTTTACTATTGCTATTTGGCTACAAAGAGATTGTTTTTCACGTTCTAATTGTTCAATGCTTGCAGGTATGAAAGAAAAGTTTGATGTTATGTAGGCAATATCGTTTTTCACTCGTGAGTCATTCAGACAATCTTTCACTGCTTTCACACACGCTGCACTATCAGTTTCAGGGAATTTATCAATAACTGTGACCACTTCTTTAAAATACTTAGAATAATACACCACTGACTGAATCCAGGTTCCCCATCGTGTAACAACCGGCTGAGGTGGGAGTGGGATATCTGGAAAGTTCTCTCTGAATATTGAAATCCTGGATGGGGCTTTACAAAAACATTTTTTTTTTGTGTTAGAAATAAACGAATTGACAAGAGGAAATTCATTCCGGATTGTTTCAGAAACCCTGTGAAGGCCATGTGCTAGACAGGTTACATGCGTGAGGTTACGATAAAATGTTTTAAGAAGTGGAGCTGCAGCAACCATGTATGAGGCAGCATCAGTACAAAACAACAGAACTTTAGAATCGTCTATATTACCTGAGTATAAAGACTGTAGGCAATTATTTACAAAATAAGCAATGGCTTGGCTATTCACTTTCGAAAGTTCCTTAACACATACGAGGTGTGGAATCGAAGGTCCATCAGGACTAAGTTTTCCTACTACCATATTTGCTATATACCTATTCATAGGATCTGAGGTTTCATCCATAGAGACCCATATGTAAGAATCACCTATATCCTCCCGAATGGAAGCTAAAGTTTCATTGTATATTCTGTCTAAGTAATTTTTTCTTAGGGTCGACTCAGATGGGATATTTTGTTTGCAGTATTATTGTAAAAACTGTCTTAAAACCGGATTTTCAATTGCATTCCAGGGAATGTTAGCAGCAACAAACGCTCTGGTTAAATCAGTATAGAAATTGCTGCTGAGATTGGATGAAGTAGGCTGTGTTAGTAAAGTTTGTTGCAGTTGATTTTTCTGCTGAGCTTTAGCCTTATGAGCCGCTCCTTGCACATGCTGCTTTAGGTGGCACTTCTTTTCTTGCGAAATCTAAAAATGTAAAGTAAACTGAATTAAAATAAAATCCTAATTGTTGTATTGCCGTATTTCTATCACAAAGTTAGTGGGTTCGAACAATCAAAATTTTAATGACCTGCAAATACTTTAACTATCGGAATTTAAAAGGTTAAAGTGTAGTGGTCTTAAAAAGAATTATACCTCAGGATAGCTCAGTCAATGTATAAATATTATAGGCCTACTCGTTAAAATTAATAGAATTTATATATTTCAACTATTGTTACATACCTGTTTGCTACAAATCTTGCAGAATATTATTTTTCCATCATAAGTGAATTCTGAATATTCTGTTAGCCATTGCCGGATCAATGTAGATTTTGCACTTATATTTTTCGGCATTATCGCGTTAAACTTCACAGGAAAACGTCCTACCGCTCAAAACTTCTCAACACAAATAAGGTGAGGGAATGAGATTAAATTGGACAAAAATACAAAGTTCCACTTATTGTTGCATTTCCTGGTAGTGTTAACACTAGGAGGGTCATTCTTTTAAATTTTTTTGTAACGGTTTACCCTACTAATTCGCAGTTTTACGACTTTTCATAAATATTTCAAAAACACTCTTTCTCCAAAAATTGTGATTTTATGACACTCTGAAGGGCAGTACAGCTAATCGGTTTCAGACCGAAAACAGTCATTTTTATAGTATAGTATATCTCTGAATCGGTAACAGCACATGTTGTGATTGTTGCCTGCTTCAAAACTAAGGTTGGTTCTTTGTCAGCATTTATGCCTCCAAACATGTTAAATTCGGTGAAATCTATTGCGAGTGTCGTGAGATTCAAAACATTTTGTTTCCTTTATCAATGGTTTCATGGCCGGTGTGAAGCTAACTTTCCACTTTTTAAATGCCTTAAATTTCGCAGTGAATGCATGTATAAATTATAAAAAGTAAGAGTAAAATGCGAAACTTTACAGTGAGTTAGGCATTTTTAGGCGAATATTAACAAATTAGGCTCTAATAACCGTTTTAGGGCATTTTAGGGCACTATAAAACTCTTTGAATACCTTTCAATTTCCATGAAACACAAATATTAATAATTATTTTTACTTTTCTCCTAAAGAAACAAAATAGGCATTTGCCCTAGAATCCGATGTCTGGTCATAACACACAACTACTTATCAGTCGTCTTCATTTTTCTCCTTTATAGATATTTAATTGCACACATTGTCTTTCCCATAATACAGTACTGATGGTTACCGGTGTTTTAAAAGAAAGGAATAAACATATCTACCGCATTTTTCGTTCAGTCTGTATCATCTAGGGCTAGGCCATGTGCAGTTAGAAAGTTCTAGAATCTACACACATAACGCACGATGTGTCTATTAACAGTATCTCTCTCTTTCTACCTCCGTATCATTCACGTCTAAGACACTTCACTATCCTTTCGTTAATAATTTCGATCTAATAAATGTCTAAATACCGCAAATTATTGAAAACCTGTGCTTCTCAGCATATCTCCCCACGAGTTTATTATTCTAAGTAACTTCCCACGGGTCAATTTAATAAAATATTTGAAGTAAAAATGGAATCTATAAAATATTTTAAATCCAACAAAATTAAATAAATTTCAGTACCCTCACTACTTAATAAACAACTTGCGCATACTGATGTTTACAAGATTGAGCCAAGGTTGTGTGAGAAAAATATTCAAAAATTTAAAAAATCAAAATGACAGAAGAACACAGTGAAGATAATTATGGTTAATGAAATTTTACACAGTTCAAGTTTAAAGAGTTAACGCCCAACACCGATTAAAAAAATCTAGGCCGACTAGAAATGCCGAACTTAAGAAGGTAATTCGTGCTTTTTACTTATGACGTATCGGTGATCCCAAATAAAACTCCTTGGCACTCATTTCTATAGACTGGGTGGCCTCAGGGCCACATTGCAGCCAGAAAGATTGCATCAATTAAAAAAAAAAAAAAAAGAATCCACCAAACCCTTCAGAAAATACTTACATTCAATGTATTAGGCCTAATCTGCTTCTGGGACAGGCACATTGTAATCACTGCGTTAAGTAACGCTCTCCTGAGCTATATTATTATCAAATTCTATCTACCTATTCGTAATTTTATTCTGAAACCCGTCATTGTCATATTGTAATTTTTTGGGTATAAACTTTTTCCTATAGGAAACCATAACATCTGACAAAGACACTGATATTCCTTTTGATATAAATAAGTAATTCTTTACAATTGCGTTACCACATTTACATACAAATGTGTTTATGTATGTGCTGCCTTTTCCTTCCACCTCGACGAAGCGATTCAGCCTGACAGCAAGCACCTCTCTGCCGGTTCTTACTTTCACAGCAGCTTTCCACCCTTAATTTGATGTGAAATTAGTGTCGACACTTAATTTTTCTTTTGTTTGCGGTGCATATGACCCGACCAAAAGCCAAGTATGTACGTAAATACATTTGTACCTTAATATAGTAATGCAATTATAAATAATTAACTTCTTACCACTATATTTAAAGAAAAGAAATTAATAATGAAATATTACGTAAAACAGGTTAAAAATGATAACATTTGTTCTTCTGAAACATATTTTATATAGGCTAGCCTAGTCAGATAAAAAGTCAGCTGGAAATACATGAGGAAATTAAACAATCTGAACATAATAAACTATCTAAACAGTATTTTTTTCAATGTAAATTTAAAAATAAAAGATTTATGTTACTATTTGGATATTTAAATTAACAGCAATACCGGTATTTAATTAAACACTTGCCCCAAATTTTTCAAATCACACTCCCCTTAAAATCCTAATATTGTGGGGGAAAAATAGGCTCCTAAATTTTGCCAAAAAACATGCTTACTATATTAAATGTCTCACATTTAATTCATCTTATTTTGCTTAAGTACTTCCCCTATAAAAATACAGGACACTAACATTTTTGTAATTATCTTCCTCGCTGGCCAGTATTTGAAAGTATTCGTAACAAATTCGGAATTCCACAAAAAAAAATCGTAAATCTTCTGAAAATGCACAAAATTCATTTATCACTTTCTAAATCTAACGTATAACTCTGTAAAGTTAAGCACTGTAGCTTATATCACCTCTCATAATATAAACTATCTTATTCCAAAGCAACATTTTCCACCTAATGTCACACAAACCCCATGTCAGACACCACTTGCTCATATGCAGTTTTACTTCAATATAAATACTGTAAATAGACCAAAAAATATTGTTTTAATGATGCACAATTAAAACGTTCAGATCACTACGATAAACCTCCTGTTCTCCAATTAGGCCTAGTGATTTGATAAAATCTACACCACTTTGTTTTTAAAGTGATAGAAGTTTGCAATGCATAAATGTCATGAAGGCGAAGTCAGGCCCGAAGTCATTTGATACAACCCCTGCTAGGCGCCCCTAAAAAAGGGTTATAGTGTTCATTTAAAATCGTATCAATTGAATCAATCAGCAATAGTTATTCATGGTTATGCCTGATTAGTAAAAATTTGCAAGTAACAAGAAGAGAAGGCTTCAAAATATTACTTCTTACAACATACGATTTGTATTCATTTACACTTCCCACCAGAACAGATGTTCCATGGATTAGTAGGTCTTTCATGAAGTGGCAACGTCGAACGTTACGCATGATCACGTGAAATCACAATAACAGCGTTGTCAGAACAGAGACTGACAGATAAGCATAATAAAACGAAAATCAATTACTAATATACTAAACACTTAATGGAGAGTTATTAATTCGATTTTTGTCGTATTCCCGTAAGAAACTGTTCCACCACAAAAACAAAAAAAAGAAGTGCGCAGTATTGCACCACAGAACACTCGGGAATACTGGAACATAAGTAACGGCATAAAATACACTCCAAAATTACAAACATGTGAAGAATAAAACTTTGCAACTCACACTCGTCGTAATGTTGCTTTCTGCTACTGTAGATCTCTTGTGTATATTGTGGCTTGACAGGGCACCATCTGAACTCGATTCACCGGTTACACCATTCACAATATCACTACCTTCCGATGCTTCGAAAATATGTGTCTTTCCCTTAGACGGTGTCACATGAAGAGTTCTTGTTGTATGTCCATTTGTATGAGGAACTATTGTTGTAACAAGTATCATAAACAGTAACAAAAACAACACTTCGAACCTTCCAGCAACAGCCATGTTGCTTGACTAGCTGAACTGGCAGCAGACCACAGATTATACGGTGCTGGCAGTGGCAATGATCAGCAACTTCGCTCCGTATACATTGCACATGCGCACAAAACATATGACTTCCACGGGTACATAATCTGTGCTCAAAAGCATTCTTGTATACGTACAATGAAGACAATGAATCAATATTAATTTTGTTTAGCTATTTCCAGAATCGCTGTCAGAATATTCCTTTACAGATCGTAACAAAAAATATCACTACAAAGTTTGTTGGTTAGGAGAATCATCTGCAGAGAACCTTCTATTTCTAGACTTGATATTCCTCGATTTCATTCATGTGTCAAATCTCCCCTTAGTCTTAAAAATTATTGTTGTCATTCATATCATATCCTTCAATTTACTAATTTAATTTTTTGCCTTCCATTTCTACGATTCTGATTTTGTCCAGTTAATCGTTCATCTTTTTATCATATACCCTACACAATTTTTATATTTCCAACATTATTGTCAGCATCTACTGTACATCTACAGACTTAACAATGAATTGAGAAATACAATTCTTACAAAACTTACAGAAACCTCCCACATGCACCACACTTTGCAGACAGAGCATCCACAAAATATGAGTACATTGTATTTGTTTACAGTCTCAAGTTAAATTTCAGTTAGTTTAGAATTGTACTCTGTAGTCTGGTAAATTAACAGGAGACATGTCCTTGTTGTTAGTCGGTTTTCTTTAAATAATACAAAAAATGATGTAAACAACGAAAAGAAGTCTATTTACAACCCATGTATTCCTCACTTCAGTGAGAGATACAAAATTAATATTAATACATGGGAAGTGAAAGGACTTCTTTTTGGCGCTAGGGGAACTTCATTTAAGTTAACCAAAACCATTCTCCTTTCTCTTAAATTTTCTAATGAGGACATTAACAAAATTTGTCTAATGGTATTGAGAGATTCATTATCCATTTTACACAATCACTTGTATAATAGTACGTAATTTTTTTTTCACTTCATTTCATTACTTTTCAATGTATTTTCATCTCATGTTTCTCCGAACTCAAACTGTACTTTATTTTTAAATTTATCATTGTTCGGTATTCTCTCCGCAATCATATTGTATTTTTCATTTAACCTTTGCTTTGTATTCTGGATCCTAGTGGTCAGCCGTAGATTTCGGCCAGATGTCCCAAATTGTGGAATTTGTAGACTGTTCCTTTGCTTCATTTTTTCTAGAGAATTTCTATGACAAGTTTTTTTCTTTATTCTTCTTTTTTTCTTCTTTTTTTTTTTTTAATTTCAAAGTAACAAAGAATCCATGCTCCCTGGACCAAATACCGGTAATAGAAAACCGAAAGTGCTTCTAAAGTATTTGGTCTAAGGCAATTTATTTCATTGTCATGAAAATAAAACATTTCTTGAATTTTTGCTCTGGACCAAAGAAAAAATTGACAGAATTATCTGTATCTCTTAGAGACTTAGAGAAAATCCGACATACGTACATTCATTCAAAGTATTCTGCCCAATTGCAAACCCAGCATTCTCCAATCTTCCCTATTTTTCGCCTTCCTCTTACAGTCGTTGTATAATGATCCACGTATCTTAATGTTGTCTTTTATCTGATATATTCTTCTGCCCCGAACTTTTCTTCCGTTCATCATTCTTTCCAATGCATCCTTCAGTAGGCAGTTTCTTCTTTGCAAGTGTTCCAGCCAATTTCTTTTTCTCTTCCTGATCAGTATCAGCATTATTCCTTCTTCACCCACTCTTTCTAGCACGGCTTCATTTCTTACTTTGTCCATTTCGCATGCTCTATTTTTCTCCATATTCACATTTCTAACGTTTCCAGTAGTTTTTCTTTTCTTATCTAAGCTACATTGCAATGCCCATGTTTCTGTCCCATACACTGCCACACTCCACACAAAGCACTTCACTAGTCTCTTCCTTAGTTATTTTTCCAAATTTCTAGTAAAAGCTCCATTTACAATAATTGCTATTCTCCTTTTGACTTCCTCACAACAGTTCATGTTTATTGCTTACCGTGCGTTTTTTTAAGCGCTTCAGGCCTTTGCTGCAGCAAAATGAGAGTAAAAAACGCAATTAGGTCAGCTGACTGCAAAATGGCGGACAATTAATATTGGATTCTATTACTGCAGTAATAAATTTAACCTTAAAAGAACCGAACATGTTAAATAGTTTCGACTTCCATGATAATGACATGGAATTATTATTACTAGACGATTTTAACAGTAACGTTGCAAAAGCCCAAAACACGCATTCCGCCATGATATATCGTGCAGCAAACCGTGCGTTTTTTTAAGCGCTTCAATAAAGCGCTTCATGCCTTTGCTGCAGCAAAATGAGGGTCGAAAAAAACGTAAGTAGGTCAAATGACTGCAAAATGGTGGACAATTTATATTGGCTTCTATTTCTGCCGTAATAAATTTAACCCTAAAAGAACCAAACATGTTAAATAATTTCGACTTCGATGATAATGACATGGAATTATTATTACTAGACGATTTTGACAATAATAAACGTTGCAAAAGACCAAAACACACATTCCGCCATGATGGATCGTGCAGCAAACCCGTAAAGCGAAGTTTTGATTTGCTGCACGCTTGCTACAGAGCTGCAGCGACGGTGAAGCAAATGTAATGAAAGAATGGTCTTGCTGCAGCGCTTTACGTCTTGCTTAAAAAAAAAACGCACGGAAACTCGTAAAGGGGTGTTTTGATTTGCTGCACGGTTGCTGCAGCGACGGTGAAGCAAATGTAATAAAAGAACGGTCTTGCTGCAGCGCTTTACGTGTTGCTTTAAAAAGAACGCACAGTTACCGTGCGTTTTTTTAAAGCCCGTCAGTAAAGCGATTCATGCCTTTGCTGCAGCAAAATGAGGGTCGAAAGAAAACCCAAGTAGGTCAAATGACTGCAAAATGGTGGACAATTAATATTGGCTTCTATTTCTGCCGTAATAAATTTAACCCTAAAAGAACCAAACATGTTAAATAATTTCGACTTCCATGATAATGACATGGAATTATTATTACTAGACGATTTTGACAATAATAAACGTTGCAAAAGACCAAAACACACATTCCGCCATGATGGATCGTGCAGCAAACTCGTAAAGCGAAGTTTTGATTTGCTGCACGCTTGCTACAGAGCTGCAGCGACGGTGAAGCAAATGTAATAAAAGAACGGTCTTGATGCAGCGCTTTACGTCTTGCTTAAAAAAAACGCACGGAAACTCGTAAAGGGGTGTTTTGATTTGCTGCACGGTTGCAGCAAATGTAATGAAAGAACGGTCTTGCTGCAGCGCTTTACGTCTTGCTTAAAAAAAAGCACGGAAACTCGTAAAGGGGTGTTTTGATTTGCTGCACGGTTGCTGCAAATGTAATGAAAGAACGGTCTTGCTGCAGCGCTTTACGTCTTGCTTAAAAAAAAAAAGCACGGAAACTCGTAAAGGGGTGTTTTGATTTGCTGCACGGTGGCAGCAAATGTAATGAAAGAACGGTCTTGCTGCAGCGCTTTACGTCTTGCTTAAAAAAAAGCACGGAAACTCGTAAAGGGGTGTTTTGATTTGCTGCACGGTTGCAGCAAATGTAATGAAAGAACGGTCTTGCTGCAGCGCTTTACGTCTTGCTTAAAAAAAAGCACGGAAACTCGTAAAGGGGTGTTTTGATTTGCTGCACGGTTGCTGCAAATGTAATGAAAGAATGGTCTTGCTGCAGCGCTTTACGTCTTGCTTAAAAAAAAAAAGCACGGAAACTCGTAAAGGGGTGTTTTGATTTGCTGCACGGTGGCAGCAAATGTAATGAAAGAACGGTCTTGCTGCAGCGCTTTACGTCTTGCTTAAAAAAAACGCACGGAAACTCGTAAAGGGGTGTTTTGATTTGCTGCACGGTTGCAGCAAGTGTAATGAAAGAACGGTCTTGATGCAGCGCTTTACGTCTTGCTTAAAAAAAACGCACGGAAACTCGTAAAGGGGTGTTTTGATTTGCTGCACGGTTGCAGCAAATGTAATGAAAGAACGGTCTTGATGCAGCGCTTTACGTCTTGCTTAAAAAAAACGCACGGAAACTCGTAAAGGGGTGTTTTGATTTGCTGCACGGTTGCAGCAAATGTAATGAAAGAACGGTCTTGCTGCAGCGCTTTACGTCTTGCTTAAAAAAACGCACGGAAACTCGTAAAGGGGTGTTTTGATTTGCTGCACGGTTGCAGCAAATGTAATGAAAGAACGGTCTTGCTGCAGCGCTTTACGTCTTGCTTAAAAAAAACGCACGGAAACTCGTAAAGGGGTGTTTTGATTTGCTGCACGGTTGCAGCAAATGTAATGAAAGAACGGTCTTGCTGCAGCGCTTTACGTCTTGCTTAAAAAAAAAAACGCACGGAAACTCGTAAAGGGGTGTTTTGATTTGCTGCAGGGTTGCAGCAAATGTAATGAAAGAACGGTCTTGATGCAGCGCTTTACGTCTTGCTTAAAAAAAAACGCACGGAAACTCGTAAAGGGGTGTTTTGATTTGCTGCACGGTTGCAGCAAATATAATGAAAGAACGGTCTTGATGCAGAGCATTACGTCTTGCTTAAAAAAAACGCCGGAAACTCGTAAAGGGGTGTTTTGATTTGCTGCACGGTTGCAGCAAATGTAATGAAAGAACGGTCTTGCTGCAGCGCTTTACGTCTTGCTAAAAAAAAAAAAAAACGCACGGAAACTCGTAAAGGGGTGTTTTGATTTGCTGCACGGTTGCAGCAAATGTAATGAAAGAACGGTCTTGCTGCAGCGCTTTACGTCTTGCTTAAAAAAAAACGCACCGAAACTCGTAAAGGGGTGTTTTGATTTGCTGCACGGTTGCAGCAAATGTAATGAAAGAACGGTCTTGCTGCAGCGCTTTACGTCTTGCTTAAAAAAAAAAACGCACCGAAACTCGTAAAGGGGTGTTTTGATTTGCTGCACGGTTGCAGCAAATGTAATGAAAGTACGGTCTTGCTGCAGCGCTTTACGTCTTGCTTAAAAAAAACGCACGGAAACTCGTAAAGGGGTATTTTGATTTGCTGCACGGTTGCAGCAAATGTAATGAAAGAACGGTCTTGCTGCAGCGCTTTACGTGTTGCTTTAAAAAGAACGCACAGTTATAGTACATCCCAAGAATATGAAGCTCTTCGCATGTTCTACCGCCTCATTTCGATTTCGCACGTTCACCTTCTTTACTTTTCTTCTGATAACCAGGTCTTTGTCTTGTTTGCATTTTATCTTCATCCTATACTCCTCACAGCTGTCATTTAGCTCCAGTAGGATATCCATTAGTATCGTCTCCTCTTCTGCTAACAACGCCATGCCATCAGTAAATCTTATATACAGACCCAGAAATAAATTTTAGACCATCTGACTTTTCCCAAGTTCCAGTTACAACACACTGCGCATGCTCAGTTTTTTTTTTTTTTGGGGGGGGGGGGTCTGTACTTTATTCAATCCTCTGTACTTTAACCTAGCCGTCCACTAGAACCATGAACGGCCGAGTATTTGTTAGGCCGTATGCGGTTGTCTACCGGACGACGGGGCAGAAGGGCCGTCCATTGGAGCCGAAGCTTTGGCTGTCAGTTACCATTTGTACAGTAGTATGTCCTAGTGCTACATGCTAATAATAATAATAATAATAATAATAATAATAATAATAATAATAATAATAATAATAATAATATATTATATATTATATATAATATAATATAATATAATAATATATTATTATTATTATTATTATTATTATTATTATTATTATTATTATTAAAATGGATGTGAAGGACATGTTACTATTATTGGATAATGCCTCCCTTATAAGGAGAAGGAGGCGAAACGACGAAAATATTGAGTACATCCGATACTTTGGGAAAGGTGTCGCCTGGGTGAGTTTTATAATCTACACAATAAACTTCAAGAGGATAGTGGCAAGTTTTTCGATTACTATCGGGTGAGTGTTGATACATTTCAAAATATTTTAAATGTCATTCGTCCATCAATCTCAAAATGATCAAATTTCAGAGAAGTTGTATCACCTGAGGAACGTTTCGTTTGGTAGTGACCGTAAGGTAAGGTAGTACTTGCATAATAACTTGTTAAGCTTTAAAATTTTTACTTGTTTAATGAAAAAGAATAAAAAGACAAAGGTACTTAATGATACGTAGGCAGAGCCTATCATCACATGGTCGACTCATGTTCAGGAAAGCTTAAAAAATAACGCTGTACGGAGTCCATGTGTTGTTCCGACAGAGGATTGTCACCACGTGTTGCACTGTTCCTCCGACTGAGACCGGAAAATCCCATCTCAATGGGATCGAACCATCAGTCGGCCGTCTTCGGCTGCAATCGGCTGAATAGGGCGGGTGTAATGGAAGCGCTCCAATGCCTTCTCTTGTTGTTGGATCATTCGGACGTGTTCGACTGTAGACGGACGAGTTGTTAGTCGGTCGAGTTCGGTTCCAGTGGACGGCCGGCCTCCATGTTCTGAAAATAGTGTTTCATTAAACTCGATGTAGATTTTGAACAGAGTAGATGATAAAGAGCATAAGAATTGCACTTAAACAGTTAGCAATTTCCTTAACTGTGTTCACAAACCCGTTATCTTTTGAGAGTCCAGAGCTGCGAATGAAGCAAAAGCCAAAATGCATGAACCTAAGATAAACCAGGTGAAGTAGATTCAAGAGCAAATTAAAACTCTTCACACCAAAAACAAGAGAATAGGTGTTCGATGATGCCATCTTATTGAGGATTGTTTGGAAATGAAAAGCGGACTTTCTGCGAAGAAGGATATAGCCATTCAACTGATTGCAAGTCCTCCACTCACATATCATGGCATTAAGCTCATTAACTCAAAATTTTAGATAGTAATCTTTTTGCAGTATTTTAGAGCCTGCGAGTGAATAAAAAATTTGGAAGCGTGTATTTAAAAAAAGTCATTTGTATCAGGTTAATCAAGAAGGAGTACTGTGCCAATATTCTGGATGGCTGTGGATCACGACTGTCTGGCTGCCCACTTACATCGGCTTTTCATCTTGACATCAACGGAATGTGTTTTTGGCATGACTGGACGAAAACATCACATCTTCATTGTGTAAATAGGATTAATGTGTGCTGCATCGGAAAGCAGGAAGGCGAATGGCAAATTATTACGTGCCTGAATATGAAATAAGTAAATAAATAAATACATAATAAATAACTTCTCTCTCAAATCTCTTTAATTTCTAATTAAGCTGCTTTTGTATTCATGGAAGAAAACTCTTTCAGTGAAGAGAAGTGATCAAAATTGACTTCTTAAATCTGCAACGCCTCAGCATAGACCGAGTTCAAACAACAATTCAATACTAATTATGGGGATTAATAATAACTGACCGTAACTTATTCACGCTTGTTGTTTTGATGGGAAGATGGGTAGGAGAATTCATTTGTACTTTTTAAGAGAAAAGTTTAACGAGTTGATAAATTCGTTGCATATGATTCAGTTAAAATGGTTCTCCGCATTATGCAGCATTAGTCCAATTATTAAGATTTTTTGGACAACCGGATCACAAATAAATGAATTGGTCATGAAAAACATACTGTTTGGTCTGCAGAACCTCCGGATATTAATGTACATTATTTTTATTTGCGGGAACGTATCAAATTCGTTATTTACTCCAACTGAAAACTTCAAAATTCTCCAGCAATGTGTTGAATAAAGTTGCTTAACGAAATCCACATTCAGATGCATGTTCTGAACGGATAAGAAAGTCCATAATGAAGCCTTGTAGGATCTGTGAACAGGCATAGCGAGCTCATTTTGAGCTCTTGAACTTCCAAAATTGTTTTTAGGTATTTAATTCATTTTGAAGACTGAATAATGTTGAAATAGAATTTCGGGATGTGGGCACGACGACTGCACAGCAACCTTTCAAGATCTACTGTGCTAACCCTCAAGCTAGGCGTATTTCCAAACCAGTGGCGTAGGCAGCGGGTAGGCCAGCATTAAGGTAAGAAGTCTTCAAGAGCCAATTTAACTGTGTTGGGTTGGGCCTAAAAAATTGTCTGGCAGCGATAAAAAGAAGGAAGCTGTGGAGGCTACTGAATTGTTACATCAGCTAGAAAAATTTGACAACTTATTCTATTTGATATGTTTATACGGTATTCTTGCTCCTGCACATTCATTATCGGAAGCACCTCAATCTCCAAAAATGGATATTAGTAATGTTCGTCCTTCAGTAAGGTAACGAAATAAAACTTTTCAAAGCTCTGAAACGAAGAAAAATTCGACAATCATGTCAAGCACAAGGCTTTGTAATCTAGCAATTCTATCCATTGAGAAGGAGAAAAGTTGGGATTTGTTGAAGGACCCATCATCAGTGATCGACAGATTCGTTGCTAGGAAATCTCGACGGCTCCAGTTCACCTTATGAAGTGTTTGTTTAGGTATGTTTTGCATGATTGTTAATCATAATTTTGCATGTTATTAAATAAGACTTCTGAGAATGAGTTTCAAGGGAGTTGACGGCAGCGGCATTGTCAGGAAATAGTTCAGGCACTTTCTAAACCCTGCATATCTGGTCCACCCAAAATAATTAGTCTGGCTACACCACTGTTTCAAACCTGACTACACTAAGGTTCGCTGCGTACCCAGCTTTCGAGCAGGCAACCCCACTTGTCCCTAGGCCAGCCCCTCCGTGCATCGCCAGCCGGCGTTCGGAAAATGCTATGAAATGATAAAGAAATGGAGAAATGACGGAATGATGTAGATACCTCATATGGGGAAACGCGATAACTCCGAGAAAACCCCCAACTGCAACCTTGTCCTCCACAAGTGTCACTGTTGTTTAGTCAACTGTCCGAAGACAGGTCTGAACCTCAAGTCATACCAAGAAGGCATCACTTATGAGGCAACCAGGCCAGGAGATAATGGGGTAGAGTGGCCAGTTCCTTCCCCCCCATTGCCGACTAGCTACATATTACACTAGTCAGACTTCAGATGCATACAAACATTTGTTGTTCCTCTGACACATATCGTCAAGTGAGATATACTGCCAGATAATAGATGTAACGTTTAAAAGATGACAACCATGAATGGCCTTACATTTTCGAAGAATTACGATAATACTGATGATCAGACAGCGGATTTTCGGTCCCTACACAGCGATAAGACGTCACGTCCCTTGACGTACGAAGGGAGCGTAACTATGAGTTCAATGACCTCCCTGCAACTGACGTACACCCTAGATCATACATACCCAGATTGCTCGGCCTTATAGGCTTTGACGGTAACAACTTTTGTCAGGTTTGCTATGCTGCCATTTAGTATTACATAAGAAGTCACGTCATAATTCCCATTTGAATTGCATTAGCGACTGCACTGCCATCTCGTGTTCGTTTATGGCGGACGGGTGGCGATCCTGACGGTTGTTCTCTTCAAAGTGCTACCGATTTTAACATAGGGATGATCAATCTGTTATATCTGTGATCTGGGCGTACACCTAGCGTGTATTACTTGTGTAACAAACTTGTAATAAGAATCGTTGCTCTTCAGCGAAATTAACCTGAAAACCAAGTTATGCCGAATTAGTCGAAGTCGTACTGAAGAAAATTATTTAATATGTGTGTATTAATGACTTCTCTTACAATAAAATACGTACTTCACAAACCCATCCAACATCGATGTTAAGGTGCATAAGACTTTGCACAGAGCATTTCCTCATTACTACGAGGGAGAGTCAAAAAGTAACCTTAATAATTGTTTTATTAATTGAATATATACAATAAGACTACAAACACTTCATCACTTTTCAACATAGTCCCCACTACGTATAATGAAAGTGTTCCTGTTATACAGATATTACATACTGTATAATTATGTGTAGTACTACTATCTACTATGAGAGTCTGATTTGTTATTTATATATTAAGGTTACTTTTTGACTCTCCCTCTTATAATTAATACTAATTACAGTAATTTTCGCTAATTACACAAGGAAAGGTTAAATACTCAGACCTTAAGGTCATCTGATTTACAATTCCTTTATTTTTCTTGTAACCTTACCGATTACATAACAGAAGATAGCATTCTTTGCATTACATAGGATAATCATTTTATTTACACGCCTACGTGCAAACAATTAACATTGTATACTCACTTTATGCATACAGACGAACGAATTTAATATCCTTAATTCTTGACGTGTGTGCTCGGGGTATGTGTGTGTGCGTGCGTGTGTGCATACTCATACATTACAACATACATTAAGCTTATGTACATTACATACATAGGCCTACACATTTTTACATAGGCCTACGTTTGCCTACCCTATGTACGGTACAAAGTAGGATAATATTAGCCCATTGCAAAATGACGGATATGTAAAGATGAGACCTGAATGTGGTTATAAACAATGAAGGATTCTGAAATTTTGTAGGTATAGTAAAAATAAATTCAGTTACTAGAGGAAATTACTTCCTTTTGTGAACACAAACGAATGTATTAGAACCCAAGGTAAGTTCAACTAAAAATTCTATCTAGCTTGACATAGGTTTCTGAAATTCTTAAGAGTGGTAAACGTACCTTACATATTTATAAATGTATAAGTTTCGAAAATTTATGCATGAACATTATGGCAATATAAACATAATAAATTATCCTGAAATTTTGTAATTCGTGGGAAACGAAGTACCTACACGGACGAATTTCCTTAGTTTCATGTCATAACTAGAGGGACGGATGTTGATGACCTAAAAATCTACTTAAAATGATAATTAAAATGCCCTTAAACTAATGGAAAAATGACATAAAATTAAAAGAAAATGACATTTAAATATTATTCAAAGTACTCGCACCACAACTTCTTAAAAATTAGTCACCTTGTTTCAATGACTGCCCTGCAAATCTCGGACAGAGGAGGCAACTTCCTGGAATTTGGCTAAGATAAAGGAAAAGAATATGCAACAAAATGAAGGTTTTTAAGGGAAAACTATAGATTTTAATGAGGGTTTACAATGTGTTTCAATCAGGGGTGGTCCATCTCAGTGCCTTCATTCTCCGTCTCCTCCTCCTTCCGCGCTTCACTTTTGTTACCAGATCTTCCAGATCAGGGAGTGTGAATGACAAAACAAATTGTGGGCGCAGCGTGCATTCTTGCAATCTTTGTGTTAAAAATACTCTCTACTACAGTAGACATCCCTTCCGAACCATGTTGGAGGACATAAAGTCCTGTCCAGGACACGGTGAAAGTTTCCCTCCGTCCAAAAATAAATTCTAAAGACACCCTCGTACCGACAAAAGAACAGTAGCGGTCAAAGTCCTCACTTCAACTAAGCTGCTGTCAACCATTTTGTATTACTTCCGTTGTGTGAAGTGAAGCCTTTAGTGGAATGAGGGATGGACTTTAGAGTCTGTTCCAAACTATAAAACTCAAACTTCACTGTTATTCACTTATTCAGTAGGTAATTACTACTGACCTATTTGCTTAGAAAATGATTTAATAGAGCTATCGGCAAAGAAGAAAGTAAAATGCATTCCAAATGATCTAAAAATTCTTCAAAGCATTAAAAATGACCAAAAAATGCCGAAAAAAATATAAAAATGACCTATTAGTTCAAAAACGTCAAAAAATGCTGTATAAGAAGTTACTCTTTTACATTGATATTAACAAAGAAAGGATTTCTAAATTAACAGGCATCGTCCTAATGTGAAAAATAAGAAGATGACTTTTCATCAACATCCGTCCCCACGAATATACATGGCTTTTTAAATTCTAGTTTCGAGTAAACAATAGTAGTCAATATCTATGAGACTATCAGAAATTGCTTTCAGGAAAACTTGATCAATGATAATTTCTTTAAACTCTCTCACATTATGACACATTCAAGTTTAGTGTCACTATCTTCTGTTACGAGAAGTTAAGATAATCGAAACCGAAGATAACAGATAATATTTACTTATTCATCAATAGAATCCGAAGATTTCAAAAAGCGACTTACAAGGCCAATTTCTTAGACCGAAACATTAATTTTATTCTACTTATTCCTCTCTTCTTTCCCCTGCATTTCTTTCCCAACTTTTCATTTCTGCACTGCTATTTCCTTTTTTTTTCTTTTCATTTCATTCAATGGAGTATTTCATTTTATTTTTCTTTCGTTTTATTTTCTTTTCCAGCTAGTTTATAGGCCTATTACTTCATTTTAACATTATTTTAGTTTCTAATATGATTTGCGTAACTTGGGCTTTAGAGTGTATGCCTACTGCTCTAAGACTACGCAGGAGCATAGGTTCGAACTCCGCTTGTGCTGATTACCTGGTTGAATTTTTTTCGAGGTTTTCCCAAAATGTAAGAAAAGTATCAAACAATCCCATGATGAATCCTCGGAATCACCTTCCCAAATACCACCTCCCTATCTGCAATTCCAATGATGCTAGAAATCTCGCACCTGATATAGTGTCGTTTAATGACAATTTTTTTTTTATTATTACATTTTGTTTTAATGTCACACATAATACACTGGAAAAGATTTCTTCCACCCACAGGACTGGCTGTTTATCCCTTGTCATGTGTATTCTATTTTTCTCTCAGCTGTAGCTCCGTGTTGTGTTGTCCTCACGACCAGGGAGGCATGCAATGTGTGCCTTCAATTGCTAGTCCACAGATATACAGAACGAAAATCATATAATTGAGCACATCGAAGGGAGCAATAGAATACTTACTTACTTACTTACAAATGGCTTTTAAGGAACCTGCAGGTTCATTGCCGCCCTCACATAAGCCCGCCATTGATCCCTATCCTATGCAAGATTAATTCATTCTCTATCATCACATCCCACCTCCCTTAAATCCATTTTAATATTATTCTCCCATCTACGTCTCGGCTTCCCCAAAGATCTTTTTCCCTTCGGTCTCCCAACTAACACTCTATATGCATTTCTGGATTCGCCCATACGCGTTACATGCCCTGTCCATCTCAAACGTCTGGATTTAATGTTCCTAATTATGTCAGGTAAAGAATACAATGCGTGCAGTTCTGCGTTGTGTAACTTTCTCCATTCTCCTGTAACTTCATCCCTCTTAGCCCCAAATATTTTCCTAAGAACCTTATTCTCAAACACCCTTAATCTCTGTTCCTCTCTCAAAGTGAGAGTTCAAGTTGCACAACCATACAGAACAACTGGTAATATAACTTTTATAAATCCTAACTTTCAATTTTTTGACAGCAGACTAGATGACAAAAGCTTCTCAACTATTTTTATTTTGGATTCGTAACAAGCTGTTTTTACGGTGAAGGGTTGTTAGTCCTTCGCCCAACCCCCAAGCTAGAGGACTATCCCTTATCGGCTGTCCACGACTGCTTATTCAATATATTCGCAGCTACCCTCCATATTTGGAGGCCGTCTCCTCTATCCGCAACCTGAGGACGCGCCATGCCTTGATGATAGGGACCCTCAATACATGGAGGAGCAATAGAATACATTAAAATAAATAAAAAAATCTATTACGCGTTTTGTAATTAAATGTATGAATAATTAAAAAAAAACTAGGCTGAAAATCTATGAAGTTTAACTCCGGTTAACCCACGAATACAACAAGAGCTGATGTCTCAATGGCAGCATTCCGTGCTTTAGTCACATAAGCACAGTTGCTAGACTTCCTAATGGCAAGCAATAACGATGGTATTAATCTTTTTTATTTCATTTGCAAGCGAACCGTTCATTTTGTTTAAAAAAGTTCACGAGGCTAAGTAATTCCTTATCAGTTTCTCCAATGATAAGAGTAAAAAATCGTAATTGTACGGATAGTAATTATCGAGTAAACCAGTGTTAACATTTAGGGGATAATTTTCTTCTAAGAAAAGTATTCATTTGGGACTAATACTGAATTAGAATCTTTTGTTGTACTCCATCCAAGGAACAAGCTGTTAAAATCTGCACAGTTACATTACTTCCACTCTGTGCAGTGTACCTTCCGCTGTACAACATTGGACTGTAATACTGTATAAAAGGAGGGGATAAAACATAACGAAGAAATAAATAAATAAAGGAACAAACAAACATTAATTATTATACGTGAAAACTTTTAGCTGTTCATTTAGCTCTAGTTAAGATGAAACGTTGAAATATTAAAGCCATGACATGAAGCACTTTCCCGTCTTTCATATCTGTAGGCCTACGCATAGGCCTACAGAGTGCAGTGAAAACAAGGGCAAAACTTCGTGCGTGCGTGCGTATTTTTTTATTCACACTGCAAATGAGTAAATACTCTATGGCAGTGGTAACTAATTACACTCAATAATTACATTAATAATAAATTACAATTCATAATATTAATAATAAAATAATAATAGCAATATATAATAATATTAACAAGGAGCATCCTAAATTAAATGAAGCACAATCACTTAATATAACATAATTAATTAAAGTAAATCTAATTTATATCTTAACCATAAGTTCGAACTTAAACCCACGAGTAGGCTATATATGATATATGTTCATACTTGCATAAGTACCTTTTAGCACTACACTCATTTCGCTATCAATTCACTCACTGCACTGGAACTATGAAACATTTCACTGACACTATCCTGATTTCACTAACACTTCAAAAACAGTTCACTGTTCAAATACTTTGCATTACCACTATAAACTATAAAACTTCACTGACACATGTATGGATTACTCATACGTTAGAGAAGAAAAAAATGATTATACCGGTATCAACATGGGTCCGGAAATGCTTGGTTTCTGAGTAGGGCTTGATCACAGCGCACTCCAATACGTTTGTTGGAATTATTACAATGCATTCTGTTTACATTTCCTTAGATAAATTGTGCATAATATCGTCATCCTGCTTGAATACAAGCCGCGGTTCGTGTTTCATCGAGATCCGAACATGCTTGGCCTCCCCGCTCACCAGATTTCAACCCATTGCACTTCTTTCTGTTGAGGTACTGAAAGTCGTTAGTGTATTTGACTTTTGTGGATCCGTCAGTGGATTCTGCAAGGGTGTCAGACAATAAGAACTATCTAGGAATGTGGGAGCATGTTCGGGTCTCGATGAGACGACGAACTGCGGCCTGTATTCAGACAAGAGGTGGACTTTTGAACAGTTTATCTAAAGAAATGTAAACAGAATGCATCAAACGTACTGGAGTGCAGAATGATCATACAAGCCAACTCAGAAACCAAGCACTTCCGGATCCATGTTTACATAACGAATTTTTCTTCTACATGTATGAGGAATCCAGGAAGTTTTGCCCATTTTTTTTTTTTTTGCTACATTCTATATAGGCCTCCTGTACGTCTTCAGTGGCAATACGGCTTGTATTTGCTAAATGAATACACGGAACAGACTCACTATCAGTGGGTGACACAGTTACACTAACCCCGACTTTGTACATCGATCGTGAGTAGCAACCATAAATTGTACGCAGTCAGTGACATCGCGATAAATGCAGACGTTCAGATACAATTTAACAGTTACATTTAATTTATAGTGACGTTGCTGATATTTCCTCCCTAAGAATAACTACTTTCTTACAATTATTTTTTGTAGTCTAATTTATAACAGAGTGGAGGCAGGGAAAAAAAAAAGAAACTAACAGAATGAGAGATAGGCAGATAAACATACATACAAACAAACAAACAAACAAACAAACAAATCAGTATTTCCTTTTTTCCATAAGTTTTCCATTAGGCCTATATTCGGTTTCCGTAAATCCAAACATCACCATCACCATCCTCATCATTGATACATCCATTTATAAGGGTTTGAATCAATACCAACCAGTAAACAAATCCCTCGTCATGTGATAAGCAGAGCTAGGAAGTTGGTACCGAAACTGTTAAGTTGTGAGAGCTTGGACTACATCTCTATCGGATGAAAAGTAGTAGCGCAGCCCTTAATGTCAATGAACCATGTACAGCTGGGAGGTAACCAAACTTGTGCTTCATTCGTCCACGGCCTTAGAACAAGAAAATAATAAACGAATAATAAAAAAAAACAATAATTTGAAATTATAAACTTCGTAATTCCCAATCTAAAATAATTTACCCATACATAAAAAATAACATACAATTATGATTCTAGCCTCATTGTAACAAATAACAATAAACATTTCCATTTTATCAAAATAAATACTCCTTTTATGTTGAGAAAAAAAACAATATTTGTACTCTGAAAATATTCGTTCTATGACACAAGATGTTACTGGAGCAAATCTGAAATATGATACAGTATTTATTATTATAATCAGATGAACAACAACTTTGTGAATCTAATAGTGTATCTCGTATGTGGCACATAATATTAAAGCCACAATAATTGTTTTCAAGAAAATTTTTCATTTCTATTGCAATGACAGGTAGGAAGTTCGTATCGTAATTCCGATGTTGAACGAACTTGGGCTGTAACGCAACTGAATGCATAGTAGTACAGCAGCACGAGACGTCAACAGACCAGCAAAACAAACAAGTAGACTATTGACGGTTGGCAACTAAACTTGTCTTTCAGCCAACATTTAACAAGAATAATCCGGGAAAAAATAGACGTGTTACACACTCCTGTTTGAATATTTATTTATGAATAGATTAATTTACTTTTTTGGAATCATGAATAATATTAACATTACGTAAATAATACAATAATAACAGAATAGCTCACTTTTTCAAAATATAAACTATTAATATAAATTAACAATATTCTTCAAACTATTCACAACTGTACACAGCTCCACAGAATGATACTATGCGTTGTTTATGTGAACTGCGTAGGGCCTATCGTCTGTAGCGAGCGAGAACAAATCGAGGCGCGGGGTGACTGAAATATACTATTTTGGACTTTGGTACGAACTTCCTACCTACTATGGTTATAAACATAACACAAGATCATCACTTACAGTAACACAGAACTAATAGGTTACAAAACAAGTAAGAGGTATAAATCCAGTACCTGCAGAAGTACACCTCTCAACAACGGACGCTTTTCAATAACGGACACTACGAAATTCCCTGGCAGAATTACATGCGCAGCATGAGCTGTTATGGTAAACAGCTTCTCAATAGCGGACATTATCTGTAAAGAACACGGACAGTTATATAAACATATTTTCTACTTCAAAATTTCTCAATAGGGAACACGAGACGTGCTAAAATAGTCAGTAAATGTCATCCTAATGCAGGACCGGGCATGAGAGCGGCTCCATTTTGCCAGCCAGAGCTGCTCTCGCTCTGCAAGGTAAGCCAGAGCAGAACGCTCACGCAGTGGCGGACACACATTGCAGCTACCTTTCCTGCATTAATATAACAAGAGCCACGGCTGTTCTATTCATTCAGTCTGTCAGTACATAACAGTTATAAGGATATTACATAAATCCATTGTACAGTACAGACTTCATAACACTCTTATTAATTTAATGGAATAAACTTCGCTCTATGCACACACACAAATCATTAGGCTTATTTACATAACCCATGCGTACATACTGCAATCTCTCACCACGTTTTACGAGACAGGCGTATGGCTTCCACTTACCCTACTTGCTGTGGACAGAGTTCATCTGCCAATATAATTAAACATCGCTTGATGAATTTACCTTCGTTGAATGTTTTCAATTCCTTTGCAATTTCGTGGCAAATTTTGTAGCTAATTCTCATAGCCGATTCACTAAGTGCATTATTGTCATCCTGTTAATACATAATATAATATAATATAATATAATATAATATAATATAATATAATATAATATAATATAATATAATATAATATATGATATGACATGACATGATATATGATATATCATGAACTGTAATATACTATATACTATGATATATCATAATACTTGTATAATTTAAAATTATATATTACTAAATGTATAATAACTTATAATGCAATATAAATATCAAATAGATGCTCTAATGTAATGTACCTAAGAAACATTTTCTTTACGTTGTTGTATTAATTTATGGCGTTCATTACCAACATATTTGTCATATTCAGTACCATGTTGTAGAGAATAATGTCGTTGGATATTGAACTTCTTAATAAGTTGGAGTGTTTTATGACAAATTAAACACTTTGCTAATCCGCTGCTCTCTACGAAAAAGAACTCCTTCTCCCATGATACATTAAAAGCATTGGGGGTAGCGGGCCGCTTAGTGTATGAGCGGAAGCTCCGTCTTCAAAGTTCGCCATCATACTGCAGAGTCACCACTGCACCGACACTGAATGACGTACAGTATGCATACGTCACAGCGTTCGCAAGACTCCCTCTTTAAAGCACACAGCGCTCATTTCTCAGAATCACGTAATGTGCCCAGCCCTGTCCTAATGTTTGACTCGAAAATGTGAAAGTGATTTTTCTGCCCTCAAACACTGCATCTGCTTGCTAGCCTTTAGATCAAGGCATAATCGAAAGTTTTAAGGTTTATAATATATAAAGCCTATATAATATATAGGCTTCGTTTGTCAAAGAAGAATGATGCTCAATAGCAAGCAACATGTCCGAAAGCATCAACGTGCTGGATGTAATTATGTGGATTGCATCAGCCAGGTCACAAAATCACACCACAAACTATACCGAACTGCTTTCCGAAAAATAAAACTGTACACCAGCTTGAATAAACTGTCCAGTCTGAACATGTCGAACACCAGACATCATTCGGATGTAGCAGAAGATTTTGTGACAAAAATGCTATGTACACCGAAATCCATCCTCGGATATAGGTACGGTACTTCCCGGACTATGGCAGCCTGTTGTAGAAGATAGGGGAGAACAAAAATGGAATTATATACCCTAATATCTCCTGGCTTAGTTGCCTCATAAGTGGTGCCTTGTGAGGTTCAGACCTGTCTATGGATAGTTGAATAAACAACAATAAAGAGTTACAGGATTGGGAAAGAAGTGAGTCGTGGGCTTTGTAGCCTATCAACTATTCGCGCAAATGTAATAAACAAATAACGAAATTAAATAAATTTACCAAGTAATATTTCACTACACTGCTGCTAATAATTACCGGAACCCACACTTTCTGAAGTCAAAATTGCGATAGAAAATTTGAAAAAGTACAAGTCTCCAGGTATTGATCAAATTCCAGCAGAATTAATACAGAGGGTGGAAGCGCATTATCTAGCGAAATTTATAAACTTGCACTTGCAATTTGGGAAAAGGAAATTGTACCAGAACAATGGAAGGAGTCCATAATTTTACCTATTTTTAATAAGGGGAAAGACTAACTGTAGTAATTTTCGACGAATACCACTTTTGTTGACGTCGTACAAAATTTTGTCGAATATCCTTCTGAGAAGATTAACTCCATATGTAGATGAAATTATTGGGAATTATCAGTGTGGTTATAAGCGTAATAGATCGACTATTGGTCAGATTTTTTGTATTCGACAGATACTGGAGAAAAAAAATGGGAGTATAAGGGTACAGTACATCAGTTATTCATAGATTTCAAAAAGGCATATGACTCGGTTAAGAGAGAAGTTTTATATAATATTGTTATTGAATTTGGTATTCCCAACAAACTAGTTCGATTAATTAAAATGTGTGTGAAACTTACAGCAGAGTCCGTATAGGCCAGTTTCTATCTGATGCTTTTCCAATTCACTGCGGGCTAAAGCAGGGAGATGCACTATCACCTTTACTTTTTAACTTCGCTCTAGAATATGCCATTAGTAAAGTTCAGGATAACAGACAGGGTTTGGAATTGAACGGGTTACATCAGCTTCTTGTCTATGCGGATGATGTGAATATGTTGGGAGAAAATCCACAAACGATTAGGGAAAACGCGGAAATTCTACTTGAAGCAAGTAAAGCGATAGGGTTGGAAGTAAATCCCGAAAAGACTAAGTATATGAATATATCTCGTGATCAGAATATTGTACGAAATGGAACTATAAAAATTGGAGATTTATCCTTCGAAGAGTTGGAAAAATTCAAATATCTTTGAGTAACAGTAACAAATATAAATGACACTTGGGAGGAAATTGAACACAGAATAAATATGGGAAATGCCTGTTATTATTCGGTTGAGAAGCTTTTGTCATCTAGTCTGCTGTCAAAAAATCTGAAGTCAGAATTTATAAAACAGTTATATTACCGGTTGTTCTGTATGGTTGTGAAACTTGGACTCTCACTTTGAGAGAGGAACAGAGATTAAGGGTGTTTGAGAATAAGGTTCTTAGGAAAATATTTGGGACTAAGAGGGATGAAGTTACAGGAGAATGGAGAAAGTTACACAACCCAGAGCTGCACGCATTGTATTCTTCACCTGACATAATTAGGAACATTAAATCCAGATGTTTGAGATGGGCAGGGCATGTAGTATGTATGGGCGAATCCAGAAATGCATATAGAGTGTTAGTTGGGAGGCCGGAGGGAAAAAGACCTTTGGGGAGGCCGAAACGTAGATGGGAAGATAATATTAAAATGGATTTGAGGGAGGTGGGATATGATGATAGAGACTGGATTAATCTTGCTCAGGATAGGGACCAATGGCGGGCTATGTGAGGGCGGCAATGAACCTTCGGGTTCCTTGAAAGCCAGTAAAGTAAGTAAGTAAGTATTGGTACTAATAATTTAGCAGTTCTTTGCCAAAACAAATTATCTCGGAAAATAAATATATCTTGTTTTCTACATATGTGTGACAGAATTCTTGCAGTAGGAATACAAATTCCTAGAAATCGGCCAAGAACTGCGAAGAATTTATTTTTATCATTAAAATAGGCCTACTTTTAAAAAGTTTTATTCTGAAGAATAGCTTTTCCAACAATATAGAACAGGTTTGTACAGTAAAGCACGATAATGTCACAAGATGCTAATTGTGAATCCCCATTTTGTCGTAACTGACATTTTCATGAACTTTGAGCAGAAGTAAAGTATCGGTAAGATATCAGTATCTGTTTACCCTACTAATGTTACAGTATAGTACTTACGGCTAACATGAAAATAAACAACCATATGTGATAAGGTATTGCATTTGATAATCTGTGTGCAGGTACAAGGGTTGTATTGATTGCACAACGCTTACTTCAACTTATCTGCAGTAAGAAATGTTTCCACTTCCTCGAACAATATTTTAGAACGCAATCTTCTTCTTTCTTCTCTTTGAACCCCACAATGTACACTGACGTTCAAAGATAGACCTCCAATTTCTTGATCGTGTAAGCTGTAAGCGAACTTTCTAACCACGGAAAAATTCAGAATTGACAAATTGACAAACTTTGAAATAGTTCCGCTAGTTCTCAATTGGTGACCCTATTATTGGGACGGGTAAAAATGTATTTGGGAGAATGTTAATGTAGATTAAGTATAAATTATTCTCATAACTGACATTATCAATGGTTTCCCGCTAAATCTAATATTTTTTCACAATCGTTAGAGGGGGATGAAATTTCGAATTTTGTAATGCAGGTATACTGACTGTTACCTTCGCCATCTATTCATAGAAGTAATAACTAAAGAAGCGACACTTCCACGAACAAGTTATCGAACACAATCGATTAGTGAGGTCAGTTATCTTTGAACGTCGGTGTACTATTCGTTCACAGATGTTTTAGCCATTGGGAAGGGGGTAGTATCTAAACAAGCTGGACCCAGTGAAGCGTATCGGCGCACACGACAGTTAGGCCCGTAACACACTTGAATAGATTTCGCTAGCGAGAAATGTGTTACGAGAAAATTAAAAAATTGATAACATGGATTCAAATGGACGTCCACACACTGGAATAGATTCTCATTCGAGGTAAAAACCTCACGCGAGTTTCTCGCTGGAATCGGTAGCTCAGTGAATTTTCTTGACACATTTATCAAAGATGTTTGACATTTTATACTCTTTATGACGATTGAATGTAGGAAAAGATACCACAGGTGGCGATGAATTGTATTCTTTTATTTGAAAATGAGGAAAGATGGCTGATAATTGCAGTCAGAAACTTATCGAACTTGTACGATGTCACCCGGAGGCCTATTTATATGATACACGGGATGAAAAATATAGAAACACGAAACTTAAAGAAGAAATCTGGAGACAAATATCAGATTATCTGAAAATAAATAGGGTTATATTTTATTTTAATGAGATTTAATAGTATTAATTGAACATTTGAAATAATGTATCTATATGTCTTAACAGTTTACATAATTTTAATCAGAACTTAGCAAAGAATCCTCTATCATATCATGAATGGCAAAAAACTGTGGTCCATTCAACCTGAAATAACGCCTAAACGTATCATCATTCAAATCGAAACCAGTGTCCAAAACTCGCCCTTATTTTCGTAAGGTACAATGTGATTTCCAGATATTTCTGGCTTTAATTTTATGCCTACTTTTTCTTTTCATTAACAAAATATGTTCATGTAACTCCATTTCCTCATCATCTGAATACTCAGATTCAACATAGCGTTCGTACGTAATTTGTAAAGTACGACAATATACTTGCAGGTTATATATTTAAGTACGGCAATCCTACGTAAATACACGGTGTTCCGCTTATAAGTATAACAAAAGAAATAGCTATAACTTCTGAATTAATACAAGTATATAGTTGAAACCAACTGCTACAAAGAATGAAAACTGGGAATTTTTGTTACCTTATGTTCCATAAACCTCAACATGGCTTCCATTGGTGGCACGGGAAATATCCAACCGGTATTCAACCTCGACCCAAGTGTTATGAAGCATCTGTGGTGTAACATTGTTGACAGCAGCATAAATTCTTTCTTGTAAGTCTGCCAAATCACGTACTGGCGTCCTGTAGACCTGGTCCTTAACAAACCCCCACAGGAAAAAATCAGGTGGTGTTAGATCTGGTGATCTGGCAGGCCATGTGATGTACGGTGATCCTCTTCCGATCCATCTTGCAGGGAATTGTTCGTCTAAGAATGTGCGAACCATGTTGGCAAAGTGTGGTGGAGCCCCATCTTGCTGGAAAATTGCTTCATCTGGGAGTTGTGGCACAGCATACAGTTGCAACATATCCAGGTACGTGTTTGCAGTGACTGTCTTTTCAGCAAAGAAATAGGGACCAATGATTCTGTCACGCATGATCCCACACCAAACATTCCATTTAGGGGAATCCCGTTGGTGTTCAATTACGACACTTGGATTTTCCGACCCCCAGATGCGACAATTGTGTCGGTTTACTTTTCCACTGACGTGGAAAGTTGCCTCATCTGAGAAACAGACTCGAGTTAGAAATGTGTCGTCATCGTCCACTTTATCCAACATTGTTTCTGCAAAGCGTTTTCGTTCCAGTTTATCATTCGGCGTAATCATCTGATGAAGTTGCAGCTTGTACGCTCGCAAACGCAATCTTTTATGGAGCACTGTATGCACTGTTGTTGGTGGGATGTTCAACTGCACACTAGCCTGTCGAATGGATTTCCGCGGGCTTCTCTGAAATGCCTCGCGAATGCGTTCGACATTTTCGTCAGACACTTTACGCTTGGAATGTTTACCTGCATTAGACAACAAACTTCCTGTTTCTCTGAGCTGCCTATCCCATTTCATTATTGAGACGTACGTCGGTACAGCTTCCCTCGGTCTAAGATTGTACTGACGGCGAAACAAGCGCTGTACACGAATTATGGATCTATGTTCTGCTAATGACAGCACACAAAAGGCTTTCTGCTGTGGCGTCCACATGCTGACTGACTAAAGATACGATACGAATTCTCTTATTTAATGATCTGCGCATGCGTGAGTCTTCTAAAAATAAGTAACAACAATGGATTAAAACTTCCCAATTTCCTCTTTACAATGGTACCAATCTTAACCCATTTGCATGCATTGTTATGAAATTATAACTATTTCTTTTATTATACTTATAAGCGGAACACGGTGTACATAATCTATAATATTTCCCCCAACGAGTGATTACTATAATCAGAAAAATGCTTTCTGCATGAAGGCAGTACATAGATGATCATAGCGAAGTGTGATCTGTGATAGCGAGAACTCGCCAAGTGTGTGGAGGAAGGCTCTTCGCCTCTTTCTCGCAACACATTTCTCGCTAGCGAAAATTCTTCAAGTGTGTTACGGGCCTTAGAAGAAACCAAGCGCTGTTGCAACACTTTATTTGAAGAAGAGGCTATTCAGTATTCTATTCTTCACATATGAGTGGAAAGAAGTTTTTTGCTGGGATTAGTTAAAGTGTAGACCAGTTGTTATCATGTGACGTCCTTGAAAGTCTGTGTCTCGAAATATTATAATGATTATGAAAATTAACGTTGTGTGTTAATGAACGGACGCGGTAAAGCCATACATAAAGAGTCAGCTAAAATCATTCAAACTGTTGCTACGCTCTCTCTGTATGACAAGATAGCCTACATGACGTCTTGTCGCTGTGAAGGGACCGAAAATCCGCTGCCGGTCGAAATCGATATCGATTTGAATTATATATTATTACTATTACTTAATATATTGTGAGGACAGAATAGATAGGGCTTTGGAGAGGTTATTAGCGAAGAAGAAGAGTGCAGGAAAGTTAGGGGTGGCAAAAGTGTAAGAAAAGGAACAGAGAAGAAAGTGTTAAGTGTAAGAAGATAGTGTAAGAGTGTAATAAGAGACTATCAAACAATGAATACAAGAGAATTAAAGTGAAAAAAAAAATCTGAACAAATGTGAAGTGGAATGAGAGAGAAATTACAAGTGTAATTAAGTGAATTAGATATTTCATGTTTTTCAATGTTATAGGTTGGGAGTAGTATCTGGATGGTGTTGGTAAATCAATTAAGGCATTGTTGGCAATCTTAAATAAAGGGTGTCTAATTCGTATAAGTTTATTCATTAATTTATTTGTCGTAGTGGGGTACTATAACTGTAGGAGTACTCAAGAAATAAATGTATGGAAAGAGGTAATAAAATAGGAAATTTAGGAGTGAAGCGAAGAGAAAGGGATCAATACGTAAATAAACAGAGGATGGAAAAAAGTGATGTAAGTGTTGTAAAATAGAGTAAACGGAAAAGTCAGCAAGTAATGTAGGAAAAAATAGCTGGAAAATAATGATTAAGAGTAGGTAGGATTTGAGGGTAGAGAAGAAAATAAATAAATAATGCAAATTATTAAGGAAGGAATATGCAATATTTAATAGGTGAGCGAGAAGTGGAAGGGAGACAGTCTAGGTAGAAGGAAGAGAATAGAAGAGGATAGAGAGGGAAGGACATATAGCAATTCAGTGATAACAGAACATTAGAAAATAATCAAGAAATACTCGGCAAAGAATACATTAATAGAAAAGAGTTGTATTTATTAAAGTTATGGTGGATCGAAAAACAGAAATGTGAAGGTCCACCATAACTGTGAATTGTAAAGTTGACTGACAAATAAATATCATATCATATCATATTACTTAATATTACTGTCTTAGACTGCACGAATACTGTTGATTGTTTTACACTGCATGTCTCATTTGTAACGCTGACTTCATCATTCTACACAGAGCTATTATTCATTAACGAAATCAATGAGCCGATTTAGAATCCCACGAAATTTGAAGTCTTATTCACTGACAATAGTTGAATCGGCTTCAGTCAGCCGTTGTATACTACATAAGTACACGTTTACCAGTTTCAAATAATGACACGTAGTGCGTGCAAATAAGGAAAGGATATTGGGTTATTTACTAGTAATACAGAATGGATACGGTCGTGATAAAGTTTTGAAAATGGGGGAAAAAAATATGGAAAGGAGAAAGGAAACAGTAGTAACTGCGACCAGGCGGTTAAAATATCTGAAACTTCTGCAGAATCTTCATGTAAAACAAGTCAGCAAGGCACGTGTTTCCAAAAACCATGAAAAGTATGTATCGTGGCAGTGGATTTAAGAGTTAAAACTTGGAATTGTTACATGTTCTGTTTATAAGAAAGCTCTAGAAACTAATCAAAACCTGCAACTCTTTCTATTGCGGACCAAAGAGCAACTACTAAGATTGATTGAAAATCATCCGTCCTCAAGTGAGGTTGACCACTGGGCACCGAAATTCCATACATCAAAAATAAAGAAAAAAGAAATGAGTAAAATAATTATTCGTTTTGTATATTAAAACAAAAATGTATGTGTTAACATATAAATGATAGTGTAGAATTTGAAGAGAGCCCTTCAGAATTTCCATCACAATCTTCTGAACCTCATAAAAGGGAATTTTAAAAGATTTAAGGATATTACATGTAAATTTCGATCTGTTACAGAAGGGCTTTTTTCTTGGCACGAAGTTATTGAACGATATAGAGCAGTGGTCGTCAGCATTCGTTGAAATGGGTAACGGGTAAGCGATGCAACGAAATATGCACCCTTGTGCAGAAAGGAGAGGTACCCGGCCAGCAGCCACGGATGCACGCTGGTGCTGTAAGAGACCTACGGGTAAGAGACGTTACCCGAGGGTGCACTGTGCTGATGACCGCTGATTTAGAAGATCAAGACCGACCAGCTGACCGTTGGCCTCACCTCCACACACCTCAGAAGGGGTGAACGATCAGCTAATCAGTACGGGGATATCGTATGGTAACTTTTATTCAACAATAATGTGACTTTTATTTCTAACTTTAATCACACACCCGTCAACAATGGGTATTTCACTCAACATAGCAACACAGTAGTCGTTATTGCACTCCACCGAACGACAATGACAATGCACGTGCATTATTGAGAAGAACAACAATGTACTCTTAATTTCAACTAATGTTCACAAAACACTATTCACAGAACAAAACTGTCAGTTCTCAATTCACAGTTCGTTCGCCTTGGCCAGTTCTTCTAGCTCACTCACTAAAGTTCACTGTACGTCGAACCCAAGCCTTCCAGATACAGTTCACTGCACTTCTAACCCAAGACTTCCAGACGCAGTTCACTTTACTTCGAACCCAAGACTTCCAGATACAGTTCACTGCACTTCTAACCCAAGACTTCCAGATGCAGTTCACTTTACTTCGAACCCAAGACTTCCAGATACAGTTCACTGCACTTCGAACCCAAGACTTCCGGATACGCCGCACTCGCCTGGACGCTGCCACTAACTGACTTCCGCAACTCCCGGTGTTATTTATTTACCACCATCGTCTAGAATGTTCTGCGTCGCGAAACCTCTGGTGCCCACAATCTGTTTCCAGACGTTTCCCCTCCTCTCTCCTCCGCGCGTCCCGTAGCCTTCTTTCCCCTTTGCTCCGCGCCACAGCGTCTACTGAAGCTTGAGTTCCGCTTCCGTGCGCCTCCTTCTCTTCCAGACGCGCGCGAAACTCCCCGACGCGGCCAGAGTATTCCAGCCTGCCGCCACAGTATTGTTATACCTGTTTTTAGGAAGATGGGACATGACAGCGACCGAGCTTCAAACTACAGCACTGGGTTGTCAATATGGACGACTACGAGATTAGCTGATGCGAGCTACCAGCTGAAATAAGTTGGTTGACCTTAAAATATTCATTTAATGGCAACTCAGCCGTTGTTAAATTTATCATAGGAACAGTCTCAGTTCTTTTTTCGATCGCAGCGCTAATGTCATGCCCCATCTTTAGAAAAAAATAGCTATAGCACTACGATCCCCCCCCCCCCCCCCGTCGTTAGAGATGATTCGCGGAATCGGATTTCGCTACTCGACCTTATGGCGCGAGACATTTTCTTATTTATTTACTTTTAACTAGAGGCATGAAAATATCGCAGTTACGATAAACGTGATAAAAATAAGTTGCAAGCGTAACTTTTAATAAAATTGTTTCTCTTCCCATTTCCCCTTTTTTCATTGTGATTCATTGTGTACACTTGGTCGAAATGAAAGTGGCCGGCGTCTGAGAGACGAAGTTCGAATCGAGTATTTCCGTGAGCGCTCGGGACAGCCAGCCTCTGTTCAAAAGATTGCGTATATTCTTCTAGTAGTTATAATGGGGAACACAACTATTAATCACTAAAATCTTCCGAGAAAATAATTCTTATACGAGATTTAAAACAGATCGTTCAGAGTGTTTAAACAGTGAATACTGTAACACAAACACTATATACTGTATAAGAGGTTCTCAAGTGGAGTACGACCATTGCTCGTTGCAATGCCATTCTGAATGCAGTAAAACTCTTAGCGTAGTTTGCAAAGCGATGTAGAGAGACAACTAAGAATTCTTGAGGTTGAAAGTTCAAATCTTCGTGGAGTTACTAAACTTTTTTTTTTTTGTTGCCTTTTAAATGCATCAGTGAAAATATAACAGGTTTTCGTCATTTTTTTTATCCTTAGAATACTTTTCGCTTTATTATTTTTTTTTCTTGTTAATAGAAACTTTTGACGCTAGATGGAAGTAACACTAAAGACGACAATTAGGGGCTTTCATATTAAAATGCTGTGTTCATTATTTTATTAATCTCTGCTGCTTTGCACTCTATTGCCTAAGTAACATTCAGTAAATATGTTGACGGTTAAATAATTGGCAATAATTACTTTGCAAGTTGTGCTACAGGGAATATGATTATTATACTAATCTAAATCTGTGATCATCAGGGTCTAAACGTAGTAATTGTAAACAAGAAGAAAAACCATAATTCAGATGACAAAATATATCCTGATTTCCTGGAATTATAACCACAAATTTTCACAAATTTTGTAATTATCTGTAAGTAACATGAATTAACATAAACAAAATTATTTGATTATATTACACTAAAAGGAGTTGTAAAAAAATAAAAAAATGGACAAAACAAAAAATTCACTACGGAGATTCAAACTCGAACTGTTTGCATAGAAATTAAGTAGCTTAACCACTGCTCCACGCCAAGCATTAAAATGCTTTGCTAATTATTTTATCAATCCCTGCTGCTTTACACTCTATTGCCTAAGGAACATTCAGTAAATAATATGTTGACGGTTATATAATTGACAATAATTAATTTGCAAATTGTGCTACAATGAATATGATTATTATACTAATCTAAATCCGTTATCATCAGGACCTAAACGTAGTAATGGTAACAAGAAAAAAAACATAATTCTGATGACAAAATATATCCTGATTTCCTGGAATTATAACCACAAATTTTCACCAATTTTGTAATTATCTGTAAGTAACATGAATTAACATAAGCAAAATTATTTGATTATATTGCACTAAAAGGAGTTGTAAAAATAAAAGAAAGGACAAAACAAAAAATTCACTACGGAGATTCGAAGCATGCTGTGGAGGTAGCCCAAATCAGCGCCTTGTATTATGGAGTTAACTAAAGCGGCGCACGGAAGTTTACGGTAGTGAACTGCGCGCTCACCTGAAGGGATTTGGATAATTTTCGCTACTCAAGAGACCGGCCACTTATATTTTGATCAAGTGTACTCATCCTACATGTGTCAGTATTTATTTAATTCTTAAATCTATCTAAAAAAAATTACATACCAAGAACAGACATTTCACGCAATCCAAGGGATTTCAAAAACCCTCTGTATCATTTTACTTATTTATTTGCTTCATATTAACTAATTTATTTGCTTACATAATATTAAAATAAAAACCATTGAAAGCTGAAATGACCAACAGCTTGCAGATATAGAGTATAAATTATTATAGAGAAGGAGATTCCAAAATATCTCTTTTGTTAAAGGAAGTTTAACTGATAATGATCATCAAACAAATTAATGAAATGACGTAATATGTGAGTGCAGGAAAAGAACCACTCGTAGTCTCACTCTCTTTACCACAAAATACTGCGTAAGCGTGCGCGGGGATTGTCTGAGAATTGAGAAAGGTAGGAAGGAAATGAGTCGTAGAGCTGCTGTTACTAGGAAACGCCTCAGTTCGCCGAGTCACGTGATCCTGTCAGCTGTTGACAGGCTCGTCTTAAGCGTCCATCGGTCCATCTCAAATGTATGTGGAAAGGAGCTTGCTGCTCTTAACGTGTCGTGGGTTTGTCCATCTGCGACCAGCGGCGGCTTGTAACTCGGCAGACAGACGAGTGCTGTTAGGCTATTACACTATCAAAGTTCTTTGACAAAGATCTTTTATAAAATATATGATAGTGTGATGGGTTTTCTTTTATAAAAGTTTCTTTGATAAAAGATATTTTATAAAATATAAGTGTATCTTGTCTTTGATGAAAGATTGCTATACCTTGAAACATGGCGGAACGCAAATATAACTGGACCGTTGCTACCATAAAAATTCTGATATCGGATTGTGAAATGTTGTAAATAAATAATTTGTACAATATAATAATATTTTATAATAATTTATATAACTTTTCAAGTCCTTGCATTGTAGCTCTTTCAATAAGTTATGATGTATACCTCTTTTATCATGTTTTGCAATCTAGGTTTAACCCACCAGGCGTTTCTGTTTCTGTTTCTGTTTCTGTTTCTTTCTCAGTAAAATGATTATGTAATAATTGAACTAATTGTAGCTAAACAAGCATAATACTGTTCTTCATTCATGGAATAGCGGTTAGCGCGTCTGGCCGCGAAATCAGGTGGCCCGGGATCGATTCCCGGTCGGAGCAAGTTACTTGGTTGAGGTTTTTTCCCTCAACCCAATATGAGCAAATGTTGGGTAATTTTCGGTGCTGGACCCTGGATTCATTTCATCGGCATTATCGCCATCTCATTCAGACGCTAAATAACCTAATATGTTGATAAAGAGTCGTAAAATAACCTAATAAAATAAAATAATCTTCACGCGTAAATATAAGTATCAATAAATCGTAAACTTAAAGCGAAAATATTACTATCAACAAATCCTCGTAACACGTGTTAACAGTTGTGGAACAAGTGTTAAGTGAGCTTTTAGGTTATCTTCGATATAATATTTTATAAAAGATTTTATGTAGTGTAATATACCCCTAATCCTATCTTTTATCAAAGATCTTTGATAAAATATTTTATCATATTCTTTGTCAAAAGACTTTGATAGTGTAATAGCAGCCTTAGATTTTCTCAGAATAGAGACAGGTTCGCTTTAAGAATTTCAGTCGCACTTACCTCTTTCAATTGTTAGCATGTAACGCCATTTCATTTTCTCATTATACGACATGTAGGTCCATTAAGAGTAAGACGATGGTTATAGCATGATGCTGCGAAATACTAATCCGAGATTTTCGTGGAAATACAAGTTTTCAGCATGACTGATAAAACTGGAAAGTGGTTTTCGGTGCCGTCTGTCTGTCAGTCTACGTAAATCGATTTTTCAACTGAAATGACCTGAAAAATTGACGGAGACAGTGTTGTTGCCAAACCCGAAGAAAAATAATACCAACAAATGTAATGATTTCAAGACTATCAGCCTAATATCACACTGGGCGAAAATTCTCCTGCGAATACTGGATCGACGTTTATAATTTAAGATGGAAAGAGAGTTGCAAGAAGAGCAATTTGGTTTTAGGAAGCGAAAAGACACGAGAGATGCAGTTGGACTGCTTAATAACATTTGCCAAAAGATACCTACAGAAAAATAAAGATTTGTATGTAGTATTTGTGGACCTGGAAAAGGCTTTTGACAGAATAGACTAGGATAAACTTAAGGGGATTCTGTAGAAAGTGAGTGTGAATTAGAAAGAGAGGAGGCTATTCAGTAATTTCTATACGAAACGAGCCAAAGATAAAAAAAAAATAGGAGAAGAAATGCTAGAGGAAAGTTGAAAAGTGAGAGGAGTAAGGATGCTCCTTATCACCTATCTTGGTCAAAATCTATTTTGGGGATTTAGTGGAGAACTGTTTTCAGAATATGGGAGGGGTGATAGTAGGAAGAAGAATACAAAAGAAAAATAAAGAAGGTAAATGTGCGAATTTGAAATGAGACAATAGAACAAATGGACAGCTTCAAATATTTGGGGTATACTGTAAGCAGTAATATGAGCTGCTGCAAGGAAGTCAAAAGAAGGATAGCAATTCAAAGGAAGCTTATAATAGAAAAAGGAGCATCTTCTGCGGACCTCTGGAGAAAGAACTAAGGAAGAGACTAGTGAAGTGCTTTGTGTGAAGTATGGCATTGTATGAGGCAGAAACATGGACATTACGAGAAAGTGACGAGAAACGACTAGAAGCATTTTAAATGTGAATATGGAGAAGATTAGAGCGTGTGAAGGACAGACAGAATAAGAAATGAAGCTGTGCTAGAAAGGGTGGATGAAGAGATAATAATGCAGAAATTGATCAGGAAGAGAAAAAGAAATTGGCTGGGTCACTAGCCAGGAAGAAACTGCCATACTGAAAGATACACTGGAAGGAATGGTGAATGGAAGAAAAGTTCGGGGCAGAAGAAAATATCAGGTGATATACAACATTAAGATACATGGATCATATGCGGAGACTAAGAGGAAGGCAGAAAATAGTAAAGATTGAAGAATGCTGCGTGACTGTGTGGTCAGCATGATGCAGGTTCACCGCGGAGACGTCACAGGACAAACAATCAGTCCCACGAAATGGAGATAAATCAGTTCCCATGCTGAGAATCGAAGCAGGGACTGCTTGGTTGGGAAGTGCATGCGTTATCCACTGAGCTATAACGTCGAATAATAATAATAATAATAATAATAATAATAATAATAATAATAATAATAATAATAATAACACTATCGCTTACTATAAAGTCGGAGTTCGAGAATTTAGAAATGATAATCACAGTAGCAGTTCTGAATGGCAAATTTTCACACAAGAATACTTCAGCGCTTACTGTTAAGTTGTCCATTAAATTATTTTTAGCGTGAACAGTATAAAACTTACAATTAGACATGCATTCCAGAGCAAGCAGCTCTGATTACACATCAACATAGCAGACGTTGTGATTGCTTGACTCATAATCCTCATGCTTTCATTCTTTCTGGTTTCGGATTATGTTATCTCCACTTCCCTGCTAGGAATTCAACTTGTGATCGTTGGAATTGCAGTTACATACTTAAGCCATGGTTGGTGGTGATTAATTATTAGGCTGCGAAAATTCATACAATTTTGCATATTTTTATTGAATGGACATATATCTAAAAATCGGCTTGGTTAGCGCCTTCTATGCCCGAGGTTGCGGATTCGATTCCGGGCCAGGTCGACGGTATTTAAGTGTGCTTAAATGCTTCAAGCTCACGTCATTAGATTTACTGGCATGTAAAAAAAAAACTCCTGCGGGACAAAATTTCGCCACACCGGCGACGCTGATACAACCTCGGTAGTTGCGAGCGTCGTTAAATTAAACATAACATTTTTTTATATCTAAAAAAAAGCGTATACACTTACCAATCAAACCTTACAATTTGAAATAAATTCCAGTAGATGCTACATATTTTGCATAGGCTATATTGACGTTTATTGCCATAAACGTATATTTTAATTTATTTTGCACATATAAGGGCATGTACTGAGCATTTTTGTCATTCGATCTATTTTGACGTGAGTAGGCTTACGTCTATTCTTTCGGTTCGAGATATGGATGGCAGTATGAAAACGACACGCGACACTTTTCGCCACACTTATATCAAAGAAACTAGCCTATACAATCTAGAGCTAAGTGATATATATCATCGTGTAAAGGACATAATTATGCACGAGATAACATAGGCTAACAATCTATGCACGAGATTACATAAAAATCACATCCGCTGATGATATATACTTTGCATACTTCCACTCGGTAATGAGTTTTGGAATAATATTCTGGGGAAATTCCACAGATAGTAACAATATACAATGTATTTCTATTACAAAAAAGAGTAATTAGAATAATAGTAGGCGCCAAATCTAGGGAATCGTGTAGGACTATTTTCAAAAAACTACAAATAATGCCCATGGCTTGTCAGTAAATCTTTTCATTAATAATCTTCCTCGTATGTAATCGTGAAAACTTTGTAACTAATTCAACAGTTCATAGCATAAATACACGTCAAAAAATTACTTTCATACTCCATCGGCAAGTCTATCGTGCTATCAAAAAGGAGTGCGTTATATGGCAGTAAAATTTTTTAATAGCCTCCCTATCGATGTAAAAAATGAAACTCAAAACATAAAATTATTTAAGGCCAAATTAAAGAAGTACCTAATTTCTCACGCCTTCTATTCTGTAGGTGAATTCATGACATTCAATAACACTTCACGAAATTGATACTAAAACTTTGTGTTGTACTAGTAGACTATATTGTAAATCTCGTCTATATATATTTCATCTAGACTGTGACTATAAATTAAGATTTTATAATAGTATTAAGTTTTTTGACTTGTTCCATATTCTAGCTGTAAGCATGTATGAATACCATGGAATGTTAATAAATACAATACAATACAATGTCATTGCAGGACAACAAAATGGCGTCGATTGCAGCGCCATTTTGTTTGAATATCTCCTGTAACTCCAGATTGAGTGGACTTATTTAGATGATCGAGGTTCACTTGAAATCTAATGAATAATTATTTAAGGCCTAATATGTAGATTGCTTTACAGTACCATTTAAAACAAGCGACTGGTTGTGTAAAGTGTAAAGTAAATGGTTGTGCGCATATAAAAGTGAAATTTGACGCCAGAACTACAAAATGTCGAGGATTGTCGCTCAAAAAGCCAGGAATAAATCGATTAAAGGGTATCAGGATAATAGAAGATATCGAGACGAATCGATTGTGTACCTGAAAGCAATTCTTAATGTTATAGAGAGTATAGGGCACATCTTAAAGTCGAGCGTCAGAACAGACGAGGCGCGCACGGCGCGAGCGAGTGCAGTGTTTTTTTTTCTTCTGTTGTGCGTGATATCGAAATTAAAAGGCGTTGTCGCTGCTGACGTTTACTTAACAGCAATTCTATCAGCGACGTATTTACGAAGAAAACTTTCGGCTGTCTCTCCGCTACAATTTACAAAACTAAAAGTCGTTCAATCATTTATCAGAATTCACTGCTCCCTTATATTCACTGAGGATACTGGGAATTTAGTCAATTTTTCTATAATACGTTACTGAACGGTTCATCTATAACTTTTTTTTTTCAAAACGTGAGCAAAAATAAACAAAATTGTTTCAAATGTTCTATTTTGAGACATCTCAAAGATTAACACCCTAAAATTAATGACATGACTCACAGTTCACTCTACACACACACAAAGAAGTTATACATTCTGTAGAACAGTCGAGTTGTTGCGTAATACTGTGTTACCAGTATGGGTTCAATATCAAGGACAACAGCTGTCGCGTATGCGTTAATGTTTTCTTTTCTGATTATAAAAATTATTATGATGCAAAAAAAACAGGTTTCCATCACCCCTGATACTGAAAAAAGTTGTCTTGAACATGCCGTCTGTCTGTGGCCGTTCGTCTTTGTCTTTACAGAGAATAGTTCTGAACTAATGCAAGGTTCTGTTCAAATTCAGTGCCTACGAGTCAATTGATCCGGATAAGATATGCATGAAACATAATAATTTTCATAAACATAAAAGCTGTCCATTAAAAATTAAAAACAGAAAATGGTGACCAATTCTAGATAGATTCCATTTTTTAGCCTTAAATGTTTATGCTCTAGGACCAAATTGATAAATCGTTACGAGAACTTTTAACATCTGACGTCATTCGCTTAGCAACGGCAATGAATTCGACGCCACTTGTTTAGCAAAGGATCAGATTCTTGTATTGACATGATGTTTATTGGAAGGATAGACTTACCATAATATTCACAATCCTTATCAATAGAACTAATTACTTAGAAGACTAAATATTACAATAACAACCAACTGACAACATAAACGTTTAATACATTTACAGGGATCCTATGAATCCCCTGTCACTTTTTTGCGTAACAGTAATAGATAAAATGAAATAAGCTGGCTAGTATTTTTCCCAAAATCTATGTTTTGGAGAAATTAAATTATATGAAAATTATTTATACTTTTCTTTGCGAATTTTATCAGAGTCCTAATCAATTTTGAATAATAAGAGAGTTGATTCTTGTAAAATACGAGTACCTATAGAAACTTTAAAGGAAGATATGGAAAAAAATGGGGTACTTCGAATAATGCTATACTGGACAATTATAATACGACCTATAGCAAGATGATCTTGACCAGATGTTTCAAATGTCAGTTGAAGATATTCAACGGGCATTAAATGGAATGAAAACGAATTCAGCTGCTGGGCCAGATCGAGTATTAATTCGGACTTTGAAATTAATAGATTGTGCTTCAGTTATTAGTAGAATTTTGAAAATTATGGTGAACTGGAATATCGTGCCTGATGGAATGAGAGATGCTAGAACTATTTTAATTTATAAGGGAAAGGAGAGCGATGTAACCCTTCCAACTGAAGACCGATTTGTACAATTATGTTCTGTTGTTAGACGGTTAATTGAGAGAGTTATTGATGTACAAATGAGACAATTCGTCCTTTTGAATGAGAACCAAAGGCGTTTCGTCAGACAACCAGGTACATACATCAATATTTCGTTAGTTGACGGTTGTTTACGACAAGCTAAGCAAGATAAGAAATATCTTAATATCGTCATGTTGGATATAACTCAGACATTTGATAACGAGGGTTTTGAACATCTAGAACAAACACTTAACACGCAGCCTTTACCGACTTGCCTTCGTGAATTAATAAAAACATTAACCAAAGAAAACTTCACTATCATCCATTCTTCAGGTTCAAAGTCTGATCGTATCAAACTCAAAAGAGGGGGTTTTCAAGGATCCCCATTTTCCCCTCTCCTTTTTAATTTATCCATTGATTTCATTATTAAGAAACTGACAGAAAAACATGTCATTGTCCAATATGGTTTCCAAATTAATTCAGATTTAGACAGTCTTACTATATCAGCCTTTGCAGATGACCTAGTTGTCGTTAGTAAATCCATGAACGCAACACAAGTTCTAGTTACGATGGTTGCATCTTTCCTTCAAAATATTGACTTACAGATCAATGTTCAGAACTCGGTGTTAATTAATATTCATGGAGGAAAGCTACTTGAAAAAGATTTATTTCTTCACTAAGACTCATATATTAAGGCCATTGGACTAGAAGACAAAATATTTAGGAATAACTTTCAATGATGAACTACAGTTTAATTCCGAAGAATCCTTTTGTCAGGATCTTTAACTTTTAGTATCGACACCTATGTTGTAGCCTGACCAAAAACTTAATAATGTTAATCAACATATATCTGGCCCAAGGTTATAAATCCCCTGCAAATGGCTCCTTTACATAAATTATCTCGAAGTTTTTTAGATGACGTTGATAAGATCCTTCGAACCTCTGTTAAAGAAATGCTTTTCCTCCCGACTGATATTCCAAATAGCGTGCTGTATGCTAATAAAAAGTTAAAGTGTAATTCCCTCTGCCTTTCTTTTCCCGAAGACTTTACTAAAGATACAATTAAAAATTTTCAAAAGAATTGCGATGTCGTGAATATGAATTACGGAAGACCCTTTCAGGACGGGGAAAAGATGTTGAGATGTACAGTGAATAACAGCCGCCAACAGTTGAATTGCTAACAGAAAGGACTCTCGACTAGTGAATCGATATCTAGCCTGCTGTTCGTTCCTTTCCCCAGCAGATCTCTTGACGGTACCCGGTGCAGGCATGGCTGCTCGGAGATCGAAACTTTAGCACACGTCTTGGGATTCTGTGAACAGGGATTGCTCTTGAAGAACTGTAGACATCATCTTATAAGATCCAAAATTGCTGCTGTATTAAGAAATAAGGGCTGGATAGTAGAAGAAGAAATCTCCTGTGTAGCTGAAAATGAGTCAACGAGACGAGTCGATATTTTAGCGTACAATGCTCACACTAAACAGGGCATCATTGTGGACCCCACGATACGTTTTTAAATAGGATGTCATCAGTCAGCCGAGGTCCACCATGAGCAGAAGTCATCTATGAGCCTACAGTCAACTATTTCAAGCTGAAACATGCCTTAATTCACATTGAGGTATTCGACTTGCTCATAGGTGCTCGAGGGATTATACCAGCTTTTTTCGAAGAATTTCGACGGCAATTTGCTCTGCCTGCATCTCGGAGGGATGACATTGTGATAACAGTGTTGGAAAAATTCTGTCAAATCCTAATTAATCACATGGTGCCACATTAATAACAATTGTAATTTGTCATGCCCTTTTCTTTGTTTCCTTTTTTATTATTCATTGCTATGTTTACATGTGTAGGCTATATATTTTTTTAGGATCTACTAAGTCCGTAAGGGCTTCCTGAATGGGTGCAGTTTGTATATAAATAAGTAAATAAATAAATAAATAAATAAATAAATAAATAAATAAATAAATAAATAAATAAATAAATAAATAAATAAGTAAATAAACGAAACAATGTACGGATTTTATTGTTTGTAGTTGGTCGTATACGAACGTCCGTTCGTACTTTCTAACGTCCACTGAAGTCACCCAACGCTCAAGCTTTACCATGACACGTGTAATCATAATTATCATAATGTTTGAAGGGTCATTTACCTGTGATAAAGGTAACAACTTTTTTTTCTTTGCTTCTAGGGACACCTAACCCATAAACTCCTTCGATATGTCACTGCATTTACTATTTTTACTATATATGTAGGAAGGAACTCTGAAATTTAGATTTCGACGTATGTACGGTTAGGGTTCCCAGAAAAATCAGAAAGAAATACTGGACACACTACACTGATTTTGAAAATGGAGCTTTGGTGTATATTATCCATCACGCTTGTCCAAGTTGTCTCTGAACATATTAAATCAAAACAACTAAATCAAATTAAATACCTACTACTATAGGAAATAAATTACTTAAAGAATAAACTGAACAAAACGAATTATTGAAGTACTTCTTACAAAATAAGTTCACCTGAGAAAATACTGTTATAAATCATAGTCACTGGTACAATACTTTTCAAAAGGTTGCATTTCTTGTAAAAATTGCTTGTTTTAAAGCATTAAGTCGCGAAATGCAACACAATCCTTTCTGACAAATGATTTCACAATAAGCATTGATTTTACTCTCTTTGTATGCAACTTGTTTTTCTCCCGTCTACAGTGAGTTCACGAGAGAGAACAATCTTTCAACTTTTGCATTTGTACCAGGGATAGACATAATGAACTCTATCATTTTTTTAAATTTGGGAGCTTTTCATCAACACTTCTGAACAGATACACCCAGAATGTTTTGATTTAAGAATTTCCTTCATTTCACTATCTTATTTGGAATTTTGTTAGCAGAAGAGGAGATTATACTAAGTGTTATGCTACAGGAGCTAAATGACAGCTGTGAACTATGGGATGAAGATAAATGCAAGTAAGCCGAAGAGCATGGTTATAGGAAGAAAAATAAAGAAGGTAAACTTACTAATTCTAAATGAGGCAGTAGAGCAAGTGGACAGCTTCAAATACTTGAGGTGTACTGTAAGTAGTAACAAAAGCTCTTACCAGGAAGTCAAAAGGAGGATAGCAATGACAAAGGAAGGTTTTAATAGAAAAAGGAGCATCTTCTGCGGACCTCTGGAAAAAGAACTAAGGAAGAGACTAGTGAAGTGCTTTGTATTGTATGGGGTGTGGCATTGTATGGGGCAGAAATGTGGACATTACGACGAAGTGAAGAGAAGCAAATAGAAGCATTTGAAATGTGGATTTGGAGAAGAATGAAACGTGTGAAGTGGACAGAATAAGAGCTGAAGCTGTGCTGGAAAGAGTGGGTGAAGAAAGAACGATCCTGAGACTGATCAGAAAGAGGAAAAGGAATTGTTTGGGTCACTGGCTGAGAAGAGATTGCCTTCTGAAGGATGCACTGGAAGGAATTGTGAACGGGAGAAGAGTTCGGGGCAGAAGAAGATATCAGATGATAGACGACATTAAGATATATGGATCATATGAGAAGACAAAGAGGAAGGCAGAAAATAGGAAAGATTGGAGAAAGCTGGGTTTGCAGTGAAAGATCTACCCTTAAACAAAACACTAAATGAATGAATTTGGAATTCAGAACATTTTTCATAATCATGATCTTATCAAAGAAGTGAAATTGAAGAAAGTTTGATCTGGTAACGGTTTGCTTCGTAGTATAAATTGTTTTAAGAATATTGTGTTCACTCGATGTCACCTCCAATATTGCCAATGCAGCGAATTCGAATGTCACCAGCAGGACGAAGACTGATTTTTATAATATAATAGTAGTTGATATTCACTGTTTTGTTTTCAGTCACTAATTTTCAAATACGGAAACCTTTGTTTATGGCTTATTATAATGCTGAAACGGACCCTTCAATTATTTCAGTAATACGCTGTTCTTAATACAGTTTGCAAGAACACTGGTTGCATAATGCGATGTAACCGGTGTACATGTATAAACATGAATTCAAAACCAAGGACAGCAGCTGTCGCATTTCCAGCTGTAGTGTATTGCATCATGAAGAGGTCGGTTTCCTTTTCAATTAGAACAGGAAATGTTCGGCTTTTGTCACCAGATTCCGCCTCAAATGAATCACATTGTCGCCTGACATAATATTATTATGCGTTTATAAGTAATTACAGTAGATGCGGGAAGGAAGAGTGTCATGTCTTGAGTCAATTTCCTTTCATCATGATTAGAGCAATGACGCACAACAGATTCTCTACAACTTGTATTTCTTACTAAAAATGGATGAATTAATTCAGTATTAAGACTTCGCTGGGATGTGGGTATTAGGGGCCTAGTGTACACCCAGAATTACCCTCTCTTCAACCTTCTGCCCCGCCACTCTTCATAAATATTTAAATTAAAAGCTAAAACGTATTTCAGGCAACTTCTAAACCAATATTTTTCGTATTATTTTATTTAGAATCTGATATAGATGCTTGTGTTTGTCAGAAGAGACAGAATAGTTTACCATTTTTTTCCGCTATACAAAGAAGAGAACGAGTCCTTACATAAACAATGAATTTAAGGGAAAATGACATCTTTGTATTAAAACCCCACTAATATTTATGATATTTAAACATTATGAACACTATTTAAGTGGTTTCTAAGTACTGAAACGGAAAATTTTATAACTGATGTCATGATTTCATTCTGTAGCTTCTTCTTTAGGAAGTTTGTATCTTTCACACATGTAACGAAAGTTAATGATTTAATCTCTCTTGAAGCTATAAATAATCTGTGACAGTAGCCTAATGTTATTAATATTATATATAGGCCTATTTTGAAAGAAAGGAACTGTTGGAAGAATATAACATAACAGTATCCCTAAGTAAAACTAAAGTGATGGCTTTCAAGGGAAAAGAGAGCATCCGATCAAAAATTGTAATTGAAGATAATATTGTGGAACAAGTTACAGAATTTAAATACTTAGGATGCAATATATCATACAGTACCAAAAAGAGTCTGATCAAATTAAAGAAATGGAAGTATTTAATCATCTTAATGGCACTTTAAAAAGGTGTTTGAAAAATAAAGCAAGAAAAGACACAATATTAAAGTTTTATAAAGTAATGTCAGTGCCAAAACTATTGTACGGGAGCGAAACTTGGATCATGACAGAGAAAAATAAAAGCAAACTTGAAGCAAATGAAATGAGATTTCTAAGAGCAGTTGCTGGCTATAAGAAAATAGACCATAAAAGAAGTGAAGATATAAGAAAGGAATTAGATATATATAATCTGAACGATAAAACTAAAGAGTATAAAACCAAGTGGATAAACCATGTAAAAAAGAATGAACATAGACAGACTACCATTTCATTTTAAGAATTATAAACCGATAGGGAAAAGAAATATAGGAAGACCCAAAAAATGGTGGCATGAACAAGATATGTAGATTGCTACAGACAATAATGTCTAACGCGTGAAGAAGAAGAAGAAGAAGAAGAAGAAAAAGAAAAAGAAGAAACTGTTGGAGTGAATACATCCTTTTTTATCCACAACAAATGGTTGAGAAGTAGTTTTCTCAAAATGAATCGTAGGGTCAATGATATCGGCTCTACCCTTTTTTTTCCTACTTATTGTAATAATATCTGTTCTACGATTACTACCGCCAACCGCTATGCAATGGACTTTTTCATAAACTTCGAGATTTTTTGTCTAAGCGCCTTAGCTATAGACCTAATGGTCCTGATGTCATCATGGCATTTTATACGTAGTGATTCTCCCTGGGGACATTTGCCCAACACATGAGATGAAGTTTCATACTAGCTGCAATGCTTGCAGTGGCTTGTAAACGTAGAGCGCCACGAATGTGTACATACAAAAATGACCATTGCCGTCATTTTAATCATGTCCTTCCGTCCCGAGCAAGACAGTCTATTGCGTTTCGCAATCCAAGAATTGGCTGATAGAACCTCTCCTCTTTTCAATATCAAGATTTTGCAGACAGTGATTTCGGATTGCCTCATAATCTCTAACAGAATTTACATGCGGATTATTAGTTCATTTTAGCTTATTATTGATATTTAATGTTGTTGGAGAGATGCTTTCCATGTGATTACAGAACTGAGAGGCCTTTGAATTTGTAACTTGAATATTAGATATGAACAAAACTAACTACCGCTCTCGCTCGCTGTGTTCGTTGCATTTGTCTTTTGAGTCTCGGCTCGTCATTCTCGTGCGCTTCGAGTCTCGCTTATCATTCTCGAAATAGCATTTGGTCGGCGTGGAAAGATTTCGTAACTTTGAATAACATACATCATTGAAATAAATAACACTATAAATGTTTAAATGAGACAAAAAAAAACAAAACAGAAAAGTATCCTATTTATCAAAATTATCTGATTCTATTGTATGATATTACCTACGGTTATATAAATAGAAAAAAACAATTCTCAAATAAATTTTCATTTCTAAGAAACATAGGAATTATAGCGTTAATATCTTTATACTTGAGATTGCACACTGGATCTCAAACATATGAAAAGAAAATTCCTAGCCTTTTAATAAGGGCTTAGTAATTAAATAAAAACTGGGGAACGGATTATTATACACTGAAAGATAGAGATGATGTTACAAATAGGCTACTTGATTGTTTATACATATATAACAGTTGCCAAAGTAGATAAAAGTTCAGTCAGGTATAACCAACTGCAGCGATTCAAGGCTGGCTTGACGTTTGGGACTTCGGGAGTGATCAATCTCGAAGTCTTGAAACGCTCACAAGCAGTCTTTACGTCAACGACGCGACGCATACAACATTGTCGTGCGGGTTTTCGGCTTTGCGGGCGCTGTTAGTCTTGCTTTCTCGATCGTTTTTCATCTCTAGTAAATATCCTTTCGTGCTAGTCTTTATGCAGAATGCATCCTTATGCCTATTCATACAGCAATCTATCAATCAAGCACAATTGCGAAAGAACACTTATTGTTAGGTTTTCATTTCATTTACAGCGAATGGACCATTGCAAGCTGCTACTGTCAATATACTTCCTCTTCCTGCACATTCCGACCTCCCACCTGGAAGCAACTTTGAATAGGCCCTATACTATTGTCTATTCAAAACTGACGCCATCTACAACATCAGAATTTAGTATTTTTCCGCATTACTTTTTTATAACCGGTCAAGCTATTTCCACATAGCATCTCCAAGACTACTACTCACAAACTCAGCTGTTTCAGCTACCAGATGACGTAATAAAATATAATCATTCTAATGAATTCGCTAAACGCTTGTGAAGCATCTATTATTGTCTATTCTAAATGACCACAGCATACACACTACAGCAGAAACAACAACAGCATTATCTATCTTGCATAGGCCCATCTCACAAAAAATTGCCAACAAGCGCTAAAATTTCCCTCCTTCAATCCAGACATGTGATAGTTTCACGAAGAATTGCCAACAAGTAACAGTGAATTGTTATTACCTGAAATAATTCAATTACATTATGCAAAAAATTCGCATACACTAGGTACGAGTATAATAGGTCTATTACTTACAGTCAGTTTTCTAATTCGGTTTTTCTTTTCTACAGAAGTTTTTTAAAAAGTGTTTCTGCGTCTAAGTAAATTCGTAGAGGGTTTGCCTACTGATCCGAAGCACCTTCCGGGCAGGAGTTCGAATCCCTCTTGGGTTGTTACCTAGCTGTGATTTTTCCGAGAATTCTCAACTATAAGGCAAACATCAGGTAATTTCATAGCAAATTCACGAACTCATGTCACCAAATGCCATTTCACTATCACCAATCCCATCACCATCGATTTTACGAAACGTCGGAGTTGATGCAGCAATAACCAATTTTAAAAAATCATGTGACCATGGTATTCCCAAGAAACTAGTTCGATTAATTAAAATGTGTCTCAGTGAAACGTATAGCAGAGTTCGTATAGGTCAGTTTCTGTCAGATGCGTTTCCAATTCACTGTGGGCTAAAGCAAGGAGATGCACTATCACCTTTACTTTTTAACTTTGCTCTAGAGTATGCCTGTAGGAAAGTCCAGGATAACAGAGAGGGTTTGGAATTTAACGGGTTACATCAGCTGCTTATCTATGCGGATGACGTGAATATGTTAGGAGAAAATCCACAAACGATTAGGGAAAACACGGAAATTTTACTGGAAGCAAGTAAAGAGATAGGTTTGGAAGTAAATCCCGAAAAGACAAAGTATATGATTATGTCTCGTGACGAGAATATTGTACGAAATGGAAATATAAAAATTGGAAATTTCTCTTTTGAAGAGGTGGAGAAGTTCAAATATCTGGGAGCAACAGTAACAAATATAAATTATACTCGGGAGGAAATTAAACACAGAATAAATATGGGAAATGCAAGTTATTATTCGGTTGAGAAACTTTTATCATCCATTCTGCTGTCAAAAAATTTGAAAGTTAGAATTTATAAAACAGTTATATTACCTGTTGTTCTTTATGGTTGTGAAACTTGGACTCTCACTTTGACAGAGGAACATAGGTTAAGGGTGTTTGAGAATAAGGTGCTTAGGAAAATATTTGGAGCTAAGAGGGATGAAGTTACAGGAGAATGGAGAAAGTTACACAACACAGAACTGCACGCATTGTATTCTTCACCTGACATAATTAGGAACATTAAATCCAGACGTTTGAGATGGGCAGGGCATGTAGCACGTATGGGCGAATCCAGAAATGCATATAGAGTGTTAGTTGGGAGGCCGGAGGGAAAAAGACCTTTAGGGAGACCGAGACGTAGGTGAGAGGATAATATTAAAATGGATTTGAGGGAGGTGGGATATGATGATAGAGAATGGATTAAACTTGCTCAGGATAGGGACCAATGGCGGGCTTATGTGAGGGCGGCAATGAACCTCCGGGTTCCTTAAGGTTATATGTACGTGAACGACCACAAATATTATCAGAAAATGCAGGCTCTAAATTTATAAAATTTTATAAGAAAATGAACTCACAATTGGACAAAAATTACAAGGTACCACAGCAAGACTTATTACAACTTAAATATCTGATAAAAGTATAAAAAAAGGTTAATAATAATATTTTTCAAACCAGTTTTATCAAAGTATGAAAACAAAAAACAAAAAAATTCTGCAGTTACATCATTTGGTAAGCATAACATTGTTATGGTCTCTGACATGTTTAATATTTTTCCTGCATGTAACTAACACTTAGGAGAGAGTCGGGTAGTATCGGATATCGGGTAATATCGGACAGTGAGTTTCTTTCATCTACCACACGATGATAGTACCTGATTGACACGGTTACGTTTCTGTGATGTCGCATAGAGAAACGTAACCATGTCATTCAGGTACTACCATATGGTGGTAGATGAAAGAAACGCACTGTCCGATACTACCCGATGTCCGATACTACCCGACTCTCCCCTACTTCTGAAAAGTAGACTACTCTCAGACATGTAGAGTTGTTTATTTTACTACAATTAATTTCTTATTTGTGCTATATAAAATATATTAAAATTTACATAATGTTTTGTGACCTAATTTTTCTATTTTTAAGGAAATGGGCATTATTGTAGTCTACATTTTGCATAAATGCATGTTAAATCTGTGTACAAAATTTCAGAATCCTATCTCTAATGGTTGTGAAGTTATGAAATAATATGATGAAAATTTTCAAATTTTGAAAAATTTAATTTAAAGTAAAAAGTGAATTCTAAAAATTATTATTAGTAACCTTTTTTATACTTTTATCAGGTATTTAAGTTCTAATAAGTCTTGTTGTGATACCTTGTAATTTTTAACAAATTGTGAGTTCACTTTCTTAGAACATTTTAGAAATTTAGAGCCTGCATTTTTTGATAATATTTGTGGTCGTTCACGTACATATAGGTACCCTTAAAAGCCAGTAGGTAAGTAAGTAAGTATGTGACCACTGGTTTCGGGTGACGGTATCATGTACAGTTGTCTTAGAACAGGTATGTCAAGGACACGGGCAAGATTACGAGCTTCTATCAGATTGGACTCTGCGAAACTAAAGGCCCGGTCAAACAGAACGCGGACTGTCCGCGAGGACTTGGCGGACCGTCCGCCGCGAGCTCTGTCGTACGTTAGAATGCATCATCCTAGTCAAACAGCGCGCGGCCCAACGCCGCGGTCTAGTCTGGTTCGCGGCGCGGCGGACTGATAGGCAGTTGTGTTTTTCCACAGAGTTCGCGCGGACATCTCGTAGAAAATAGCCTATGAAACGGAAAAATTAATTGAATTTGTGCGGAAATATGCTCATTTATATGATACGCGGTATCCAGACTCCACCTCCGTCGTCTCCTTTTTTTTTCAACCAACTCATCGTGGTCAGATAATCCTAATTATATACATAATCCTTCCAATGAAATTAATTATACTGACCTGGAGGTAGCTACCACATCTCCGATGTCATTAGGTTTTTTGCCACTATTGTTTCTTCTGCAAAAGATTTGTACGAAAACGTACTGCAGCTCGTAAATAAACCGCAAGAGGGAAATAACAGTACTTCTCAATAGTAATTTTGTCTACGAAATAATACTGTTTTCTGAGTCGTGTTTTCTTTTCTATATTCATACTTATTTTTCAGTTGATTAGTAATAAATACAGTTTAAAATACAAACGAATATCTTTTATTCACCTCAAGCAGACCGCTAGTCTTTCCTTCGTTCCAATCGGTCTCCTCCAGTTTGTTGTCATTTTCAATATTTTTGGGTCTATAAGGCTATGTAATTCCTCAAACTGTTGTTTAGGCATTCCAAAATAGTCGTAAAAACGGTCTTCAAATGAATTCAGTTCATTACACAGTCTGTGAAATTCGCCTAGTTTCCCTCTTTTTCATTTATTTCATGCACCCACTTCCTTTTCCTTTTCCGCTTTGATGAACGGCTCAAAGCGAACAGAAGAAGCAATTCTTCTTCATCTGAGGAGCTGCTGGACATGATAATTAATCCAGGAGAGAAAACGAATGTAAAAGTACAATTTCAAACAAATTTAGAAACAAATCGAGAAAATACGATGAGTACTGCACTTGGCAACAATTCTTTCCACACTGGTTCGTCCTGCACTGTCCGTGTTCTGACTTCCTCAGTCCGTGGCGGACTGCGATCCTCCCGTCCGCGCGGACAGTCCGAGTTGTTTGACCGAGCCTTTAGAAAAATCGATTTCGATATGCTCGTAGAAATACGTGTATGTTTTCAGATCCCTGAGAATGCAGATGTAGTTTTGGGTAAATATAAATAAATTTATCTTCTCACCATTCGTGAGCTGCAACAAGGGACAAAGAGTACTTAACCATAGAAATTTTTACAAGTTCATGAAAAATCATTGATTTTGTTTTAACAATGAAATTCCTACAAGTACATAGCTGCAAATAATTTTTTTGAGATTAGTGGAAATATACCTATTTTTAGAAAGGTAAGTGTTACAAAAAAGTAAAGAATGCTACTGAACTTAGTTTGATTTCGAATAATAATAATAATAATAATAATAATAATAATAATAATAATAATAATAATAATGATTTATTTTAGCTGGCAGAGTTAAGGCCGTAAGGCCTTCTCTTCCACACAACCAGCAAAAAGTGTATATACATATGCATGAACTTACAAAGAATTCAACAATTTGATTTAGATGAGAGTTACATATATACAAGAGTTATTTACGAATTAAACAACAAAATACTATGAACTATTAATTAAACACTGAAATAAACTGTGTAGCAGAATTAAACTAAAATACATAGAATGTTAATATATTTCAAATTATATTAGATAATAGAAAGAGATTATTATGAGACAATTTTGAAAATGCAGCACAATCAGGATGATGTCTAAATAAAAAAAGCAACAGTGTAGTCTGTAATATTTTAAATCAGTATGATTGGAGTGAAATGCTAATAAGGTTATCTTTTAAGCTGTTCTTAAAGGTGTTTCTTGTCTTGCAGCCCCTAATACTTTGTGACAAGGAATTCCATTGACGCGAGGTGGATATTGTAAAAGATGAGGAATAACAAAATGTTCTATGAAGAGGTATATTTAGCGTGCCACAGATAAGTGATCTGGTATTTACGTCGTGGTTAGAGTATAGATAAGAGAAACGAGACGAAAGGTAATTTGGTGTTGAGGTGTGCAGAATTCGAAAGAGTAAAGACAAAGAGTGTAAAGTTCTGCGTTCTTTAAGTCGGAGCCACGAGAGACTTGCGAAGGACGGTGATATGTGATCATATCGTCGGATGTTGCACACGTATCTGATGCACATATTCTGAGCTCGCTGTAACTTGACTGACAGTTCAGAACTTAGATCACTTAACAAAACGTCACAATAATCGAAGTGCGGCATTACTAGGGTTTGTACTAGGGTAAGTTTTAGTTGCTGGGGCAAGAAGTTTCTCAAGCGACTCAAAGAGTGAAAGGAGGAACAGATTTTTTTTATCGTTTCTTTAACTTGAAAATTCCAACTTAGATTATTATCAAAAAAGAAGCCAAGATTTTTTACGACAGATGAATAAGGGATTAGCGTGTTGTTAAGGGTAACAACTGAAAGATTACTGTTATTAAGGGAGTTAACTAAACGCTTATGTCCAATAATTATGGCTTGAGTCTTACTTGGATTAAGTGCGAGTCCGAAATTGGCCGCCCAAGTGGAGACAGTGGCTAGGTCACAATTTAACTTGTCAATCGATTCATTGATCGTATTGGGTCTGGAATGTATGTAAAGTTGTAGGTCGTCGGCATAGAGGTGATATCGGCAATATAGGTTATTCTTCAGGAGAGCAATTGATCCTTTCAATGCAGCTAAGGTTACAATCGGAATAATAGATGTAGGTATTCCAAGCCTCTTAAACACATCTTTCATGAAGAGAGTAGCGGTACCTCTTGCTCCAACCAGAAGTCCGATTACTCCAAGCTCTTTTAGCTGGTATTTTTTGAGGTAATAGGGAATTGTAGGATTATAGATATTCTTTTTTTCATTATCCACTTCTGCTGGCTGTTCCTCATCCGTTTCGAAACGCACAGTGGGATCAATATGTATCCAGATCTTGTATATTCCTTGAAAGCTATTATATATATGCGCCGTGTACTGCCAGTGACGGAGAGACCATGTACTTCTTCAAAGGTGTTGTAATCGGCATCTTTAAGGGCAGTGGCTATAATTGATCGTACTTGGTGGTGTCTAGCTTTTCGCAGAGCTTCGCCGTGCGGACAGGATCCCAGGACGTGTGCAAGAGTTTCAACCTCGTTGTGGCAATGCCTACAACGGTTGTCCTGAGATCTTCCCGGCACAGCACGTACTGCAGCAACATTTCCAACCATTTTAATGCCATCGCGCCATTCGCTGTTGGAGAGTCCTTCGTGTTTACAAATCCATTTGTTGGCACCAGGATATTGTTTCTGTCTATCTCTATGTACATTGCGATTTTTTTGTACTCCAGCATTATAAACAGTTTTTATTGTTAGTGAAAATCAAGAGTAATACATGCCATATTACTGTACTAATACCGTAAAATATTATCATGCCAACTAAAACGTCATGACTTCTGCTATGAGTTTATGACAACATAACTTTTGCCATAAAGTTGACATTGTGAAACGATTTGCCAATGTTATAATAGACTATTTATATATCATTGTTGTCATAGAAACCTCTTTCTTCATTTACCATGATATAAAACTACCCATTATTACAAGTATGATGTTATTTCTTTATTAATTTGTTTTATAATGCTGTCGTACAAAAAAGTATGAAACACATTTATAATGTTATACTGTTATTGCATTCGTCAAAATCAGAAAACATTATAAACTTGTTTCATAATATACTATTCCTAAACTATTCGACGCATTTTGTATATTAATTGAAATCAAAAGACACAAAATGACAATGAAATCGAAGTCTATTCTAACGATTTTTAAATTTAATTTCTCACATTAAGACTGAGTGATAATAGAATGAGTTGACATGAGCTGTATATGCAAGAACGGTGTGATTCCAAATATTTGGTAGTAAGTTACAGTGGAATTGGAGCTGAGCTCCCAATCGTTTCAGCGGAAAAAGGAGGCAGCTCCTGGAGCTATATACAGCATAAATCGCATAAGTAGTGTCAATTTCAGGGGGGGGGTCATTCTTTGATATATTTCAAACAAAAAAGTTCAATAAAATTGTTCTCGTTTTTACTTACTTTTCGAGATAAAAATTATTTTACATGAAATATTTCATAGCGTTTTCTGGGAAAGCCATTGATTTAATTCCCAAACTGTTCAGTCAGTTTAAGAGAGCAGTGTATTATGACAATAAAATATAGATAGAATTTTAGTTTTTTCCCTTAAATGAGCGGAAATTTGAGCCGAATAAATGTAACTTTTCGTTCTACATAGAAATTTTACAATGTTACATTTATTCGCATCAAGTTTCTTCACATTTAAAGAAAAAAAACTAAAATTCTTTCAATAATTTATTATTATAATACACTGCTCTCTCAAATTTATTTAGTATACTGAAAATTAAATCAATGTCTGTCCCGAAACACGCTATGAAATGATTCCCATAAAACAGTTTTTATCTCCAAAAGGAAGCAAACACGACCAAAATTGTATTATACCTCTTTGTTTTAAATGCCTCAAAGAGCAATCCCCTGAAATTAATTATATTATTTACGGTTCATTCTGGGTATATATATATATATCTGCTATGCCTTTTGTTGTAGTTTATGAATATTCGCACAATATACAGTATATTATGTATGTTCAGTGCAAAAAGGAAGTATATGTTTATATTTTAACCCTCTAAATTGCTGATTATAATAAATGAGTAAATGATAAAATTACATTCCTAAGTACATGGACATACTCTGAAAAAACGAAGAAGCTCAGTTAAAATTAAAATTTTTTAGAATGTTTTTGTTGTTTTCCACAACTTTATGAAAGTGGAGTTACCTCCTTTTTGCAGGGAACCCTTTAGTTCAAGCAAATAAATTATAAGCAGTAATATAATTCACAACATGATATAGGAACTGAAGTGTTAGGAAATACCTACAGCAAGTCGTAAAATGAGAAATTTTGTTGTCACCTGTCACACATTCATTTCTTTCTTTATGTAACCTCGTTCACACTTTTAAAGTAGCTTGGATCAAGTGACTTGATTTGGCGAAATTGAAAAATGTGAACTGTGTTTCAAGTTGACTTGAAGTCAAGAAGTAGCTTGAATTCAAGCTTCAAGTGAAGTTGAATCCTTTTCTACTCTTTACAAGACTTGAAAGGACACTTGAAACAATTTCAAGATTATGAACGTCACTTGATAAATTGAATTCGAGGGAAAAACGCGCGAATTCAGTTTGACACCTATATAAAGCGCGGTAATTTAACAAATGATTTTTTTTGTACTAGGAAGTAAAAAGAATAGGAAACATTGGGTAATCAAAAGTAGTGTCACTGCAAAGATGATTAAGAATAGTGTCGCCGTTGTGGAAGGGATAACCCCATTAAAGACGCACGCACGTATATATCATGGTTTATATAGCAGCACGTGTTTAACCGTCAGGTTTACTGTGCCAATCGTCACGCTGAGTTGCGAAGTGTACGACGTATCTTATTACGTGATGTTTACTCTGTTGTCTCCGTCTTAACAGTCCTTTCATTGCACTTTTTAAGAACAAAGCAATCACCAGCCGGTACCGCGAAGACTTGTTTTCGTGGAATGAAATGTCTAGATATCGAAAAGAATTTAAACCTAATCACGGTACATATCTTTTACTGTATCTCTGCCCCTATGCAGCGTCACAATTTGCGATGTGGGGGAAGAGAGATACCAAAATGTTATACTGATCTGTGTGAAAAAGGATATCTAAACTCTCACCTTACACACAGGCAAGCAGTGACCAGAGCATTTGAATGAAGGTGACCAGATATATTTTCATTTGCTTTTCAGTACTTCGATGCCCACGATCACGATTAGCCCCTTGAAATCCAACGGTCACTCACCGGCAGAGATATAATGCAACATCTGTACGCAAAGAGCAGAAGAAAACATTCTACAACATTCATGTAGCGATATCCCTCTGGGTTCTTACTGTCAGTCCACTGACCGTTGATGCATTGGTTTTACAAAATAACGATTTAACTATGGACCACGCACTCCATTCCCTGTTACTGACAGGGTCTCCACCTCTAGTACTTATTAAGTACTAGCGTACTAAAAAAAATTAACAACAAAATCTAGTACCTTCTTCTGTTTTACTTATTTTTACAATGCTGCTAAATATTTTGCCTTCAGATGCCTTTGTATATGCCTGGGAGAATGTTTTCATGTGACCACTGACCAGAGATCATATAATGTACGCTGCCTCGGGAACAGTGTTGGCAACAATTATTGTCACCTCAAAGTCGCCAAATAAGATGTCAAATGAGACTTGAGACTTTCCCAGCGTTTGATGTAGAATAACTCTTCTCGGGTTCTCGGCCTGGTGAGTTGGAGATTTGCTTCCAAGCTTTCGATGGCTAGCTCTGCCATCTTCTTCAGGGAAGCTAGCCATCGAAAGCTTGGAAGCAGATCTCCAACTCACCTGGCTGAGAACCCGAGAAGAGTTATTCTAAGATGTCAAATGTCGCTAAATTCAATTCCATTAAAAAAGAAAAGCGTGGGTTCTATCCAAAGAAACGAGTAAGATTAATAACAGCAAAAATGTATCGTAACTTTTACAGATATAAATCATTCATATCCTCTCCTTTCTATTGTAATTGCTGACGTGAAAGACGAGGATTCATATATACCGGAAATGGAACGTATATACGCATCAGTATTTCCAGTCTTCCGCAGAACACTTTCAGGAAATTTGGTATTTGTAACTCGTTTTTCCCGAAATCCTAAAGGTGTTCCTGACGTGAGGTATAGTTATTTTGATATGAATTCTGTTGCGTAGTTTTGGTTTCACTAAGTTAGATTAGCTGAACAGACGTTCTACCGCAGCATACGAATAGAAAAGAGGAAGTACAGCTCATGCATTATGTCCAGACACTCCCCCACTCTTCCTACAGAGATGCACACGAGATCGGATGAGCTTATTTACGAATTGTAGGGGAATAGGTTAGCCTTTGCCTTGAAATCGGTAGACACACGTCCGACCTTCCCTTCTACTCCTACCCCTCTCCACAGAAACGTTGTTCCCCTACTGCGCATCGCGAGCGTCTTGACAAAATGCATGAGCTGTACGATCATAGCGAACATATTATAAAATTATTAGAGTTATCTCGGCAGAATATTTCTAGCTACTGGTACATCTCAACTCAAAAATTTATACTATACCATTTAACAGCACCAAGAATTCGCCAAAGGAAAGATAATGCAGGGAATTACCCAAGATATGATATGTTGTGCAGGATTGTTCTTATGAACTTTTGAAATTGTACGAAGAAAACATTTTCTCCGTAATAATATTTAAAATGTCAAAATATTATCAAACTAAAAATGTTTCCAAATCCACCTTATTAAAAACTGTAAAAAATGACAAAATGTAAAAATCACTAAATTTCTCGTCAAATGATGAATAAAAACTCCAGAAAAGTCGTTGGTCGCTATTTCGTAATTTTTGTCGCTAGATACCCCCTCAAAACCGCTAGATCTAGCGACTTGTCGCTGAAGTTGGCAACACTGCTCGGGAATCCCAACAATCACGTGAGACCAGACGCGTGACTGTTCAGTGACTAATTTCCACGCCTAGTGGCGCAATTATTGCGTCTTGTACATAACTGACGGCTGGTTTCATTGTCTTTTTGTCTTTTATCACTATTAGCCTCTCAAAACTTGTGGAAATTATGGAGTTCACCACTGTGGAGTAACGGTTAGCGCGTCTGACCGTGAAAAGAGCGGACTCGGATTCAAATCCTGGTTGGAACAAGTTACTGGTTTAGGTTTTTTTCCGGAGTTTTCATTCAACCCATCAAGAGCAAATGCTGGGGAACATTTGACGCTGGACCCTGGATTCATTTCGCTTGCCTTATCACCTTCATTTAACTCAGATGCTAGATAACCACAGCAGGTGATAAAGCGTTGTAAAATAAACCAAATTAAAAAATATGGATAGTGAATTGAATTACAAAGAATGAACTATTAAAATCTGTGAAGATATAAATTTAAGATTCAGTTATAAATAAGTTGCTGTTTAGTGCTTAGGCCTACCACATTTTTATTTTATTATTTTGTAGTTGTGAACCTGTGTCGATATCTGAATAATACAGAGTAGATGGCTAAAACAGTCGGTTAGAAAGTTTAAATACTCTTAATTCTGAAGTTGTGTAAAGGTACTATTTTTAATGTTTTATATTTTATAATGCGCCGGTATATGTAAAGCAATTGCGCTCCAACGCGGATTCGATTCTCGCTTGGGCTGATTACCTGGTTGGGTTTTACCGAGGTTTTCCCCAACCATAAGGCGAATGTCAGGTAATCTATGGCGAATTCTCGGGCTCATCTTACCAAATACCATCCCGCTGTCACCAATCTCATCGACGCTAATTATCCTAGTAGTTTATACAACGTCGTTAAATAACCAACTAAAAAAGAAAGAAATTTTGGATAAGAGGAAAGAGAAACTCTGTAAATTCAAATGTTACATAATAGACAAAATAAGGGAAGAAGCATTCGTAAAATTGGGAGAAAAATTAATCTAGTACTTTCCTCTCAGATCTAGTACTTTTTCCTGCCAAGTTGGTATTTTTTATTTTTCATTTGTGGAGACCGTAGTTACAGATTGTTTTGACGGCAGTGTAGACTACCGCACCGGTGTAAATTACGCTTTGGTCGCGTCACCTCTGCTGCCGTCTGGTCAGTCCATATGTGAATAAAGTAGCGAAGAATTTCGACCTTGTTTCTGCCATAGCAGTATTAGCACAGTCTAGTATATACAGTCACGAAGCTTGAGTTGTGAGGGTGCTAGGAACAATAGACTGCGCCGGTACTATTTCGCATTGTCTGTAATGAGGCGATAGTAGCGATCCTAGTGGTTAGCAACTGTCTATGGATGCATATTTACTACGTGTTGAGCTTCGTGACTGTATATACTAGACTGTGGTATTAGCTTGCTACTGTTAATGACTTCAAGATTTTCTTACTTGTTAAGTTACTTCCTTCCTTCATCATTTCTTTCTTTCCTTCTTCCTTTATTTCATTATTTCTTTGTTTCTTTACATCTTTACTTCCTTCTCGCCTTCTTAATCCTTTTTTTCTTTACTTCCTTTCCTCTTTTAATTCCTTTTCTCCTCATTTACTTCCTTCTTCACGTCCTTCTTTCCTTCCTTTCTTCTTCATTCTTTCTTCCTTCTTTCCTCTTTGCTTCTTTACTTCCTTTTCTTCTTCACTTCTTTCTTCCCTTCTTTATTTCTTTCTTTCCGTCTTTACTTTCTTTCCTTCTTTACTCCTCTCTTTCTTTATTTCCCTTCTTCTTTACTTCCTTCTTTCCTTCTTTACTTCTTTGTAGCCAGTGTTTCGTGATGTGAATATGTCTAATATTGGTCAAATCCAATGCTCGAGCCTACACCGGAGTGGCCTGTAAGTCCGCATAACGGGGAAGTGAAAGAAAGAAAGAAAGAAAGAAAGAAAGAAAGAAAGAAAGAAAGAAAGAAAGAAAGAAAGAAAGAAAGAAAGAAAGAAAAATAGGAAAAAATGAATGAACTAGGCCACTATTATTTTTGTTATAATTTTTTTACTTTATTCATTTACTTTAATTAATTCGGTCGCTTATAGCTGTTTGAGGTCCTGTAAGACACGCACATTAAAAAACAAGATTCACGCTCATGCTACTGAACTTCCAAAGAAACAGCTCGTGATGTCCTATTGGAGTTCATTCCGGCATTTGTGAGAGGCCTATTGCGTATTAAACGGTGTCCATATATTATCTACATGTGAAGCTTGGGTGAGTAAATTGATTCGACCTCCCAATTTATACTTTCTATTTCGTTCGGTAGAAGAATAAAAAGAAAATTGAATAATGATATTTATTGAATGCAATCTTACAGTGGCGGCTCGTCATTTACCGACAAGAAACAAATACACCGAGGTTTATTTGTGAGTTAGTTATTCGTAAATCTTCTGGAAATCGTTCTTTAAACTTTCAGTGACACCTTCATTATTTTTTACACAAATTATATAAAAATGCAGTTCAGACACGTTTCAAGATTGAAATCCATGTAAGCTCAAGTAGGCCTATATGGACGTGAAGATACAGCTGTTTGAATATTACGCATAACAAGACTTACAAATGGTATTTAAAAAAAAAAACAAATGACTATGTACAAAGGAAAAATCAGGACCTTCTATATTCTATATAGGAGGTCCTGGAAAAATATGTGTCATTCTTCTGAGATCATCTGAGGGCAGCACTGTTCTGTAGAAGAGAAACGCCGTTTGTAGTTCCCTTGGTTACAAGGATGGACATGTTCTTCTAGCATGACGGAGCCCCTGTACATTTTAACCGTCAGGTGACACATCATCTAAATCTCACATTCCCTGAACGATGGCTCGGTCGCGGTTGTCACATGCATTGGCCATCAAGATTCCCAGACCTTATTCCTGTCCATTATTGTCTTTGGGAGTGGATAAAAGGCAAATTGTACAAAAAAACACAAGGGACGAATTTATTGGTCACTCGCATTATTAATATTGCTGGCCTCATGATCTCAGAAGAGCGACACCAGCTGTTGTCAAAAGAGTGGAAAAGTGTATTCAAGTCGGTGGTGGAATTTTTAAACCATTACTTTGAAATGTACTGATAACGTGTAAACAAGCAATAAATGTAATTATTAAGTCATTTAACTTTCCTTCTTGCCACTTATAAGCCTGTTATGTGTAACATTAAAACAGTTGTATCTCCACACTCATTGAATGTATATTGGACACATATTTATACGGCTTTTTTTTTACTCAGAGTAATCCATACTACCACCCCTAAAATATTTACTGTTCTTCCTAAATCATCTGCAGGCTATTATAACACTAGTTCCTAGAGGAATTGAAGGGCTCCCTGCAAAAAGGAAGTAGCTCCATTTTTTCAAAGTTGTGGAAAACAACAAAAATATTATAAAAATTCAAATTTTAACTAAGTTAATTTCCTTTTTCGGAGTATGTCGTAGGTACTTAGGAGTTTCATTTTATCACTCAATTATTACAATCAGCAATTTAGGAGGTAAAATATAAACAAATAATGGAGCGACTCCCTTTTTTGCAATAAAATTGGATATAGCCACATTTTGCACTGAACGCACATACTGTATATTGTTGCGAATATCATAAACTAAAACACAAGACATAGCAGATATATATGTACAGAGTGAACTTAAGCAATGTCATTAATTTCAGGGGTTACTCTGAGACTTTTCAAACAAAAACTTTTCACACAATTTTGCTCGATTTTGCTTCCTTTTCCAGATAAGAATTATTTTATATGAAACATTATATAGCGTGATTTGGAAAAGCCATTGATGTAATTCCCAATATGCTCAGTCAATTTAAGTGCGAGTAGTATTATGATAATAAATTATTGAAAGTATTTTAGTTTTGTCCTTTAAATGTGTAGAAATTTGATCCGAACAAAATGTAACATTGTAAAATTTCTTTGCAGAAGGGAAAGTTACATTTGTTCGGCTTAAATTTCTGCACATTTAAAGGACAACACTAAAATTCTTTCAATAATTTATTATCATAATACTAGCTCTCTTAAATTGACTATACATTTGGGAGTTAAAATCAATGGCTTTTCCAGAACGCTATGAAATATTTCATACAAAACAATTTTTATCTCGAAAAGGAAATAAAAACGAGAACAATTTTATTGAACTTTTTTGTTTGAAATATCTCAAAGAATACCCCCTTGAAATTAATGACACTACTTACAGTTCACTCCGTATATGGCTCCAAACGCTAGCTCCTTTTTGCAACGAAACGATTGGGAGCTCAGCTCTGACTTCCTACCAAATTCTCGGGATCACACCGTTCTAGCACTAAAAGATCACGCGTATTTTTAACGTATGAAACAAGCAAAACATTAATTTGGCCAAAAAGTGAAGCCACTCCCTTTTGCAGGGAGCCCATCAATTGCTCTTTTCTTTTCCTTCACATTATATAAATCTGTGTTCTCTGGGGATATACTTCAGAATTTTATTATTATCCCTTAATCTCAAAAAAGAAACACGATAAACTCCTTCTCAGTCTCTAGCTAATTTTGGTTCACAGTGTACCTTCTCCGCGTGCTATCAGAGAAAGCCCGACCTTTTGACTCTGACAAATGATAAACTGATAAGGCATCAAAGCTATGCGCCTGAGACGGAATGAAGACTGTTATTAAATATATATAATTTATAATTAATACATAACAACGAAAGGTGAAATGTTTTTATTAAACATATGTTGACTGTATTAATCTATTTAATAGGGGACAACAAAAGCGGTCATATCATAAAATGGACTATACCTCTGCTAGGATTAATAACCCTAGTTGATAAAAACAATCTGAAACTTTCAATAACAATGACACATTAGCTTAAGGAAGTCTAAGTATGTTTTCCTGAAACATTTCGTGATTATTAACTGTTACAATTTTGTAACTTTGCGTATTATTAAATTGATACCGGTGCCATTAGAAAGAACGACTCAGAGAATTTCAGGGAACGTGTAATTATAATCATGGCAGAAAACAATTGATGGCACCAATGACCTCCATGTACTCTCGGTATGAGCAATTTTACACAAAATTAGTATGTAACATACACATACATGTATGATTAAAGTAACATTCAACAATGCAGTGCATTCAGAGAACACCAACATAGCGCGGGGTATTATATCGCGGTTGAGACTAGCCCCGCTTCCTGCTACTGAGTCATAGCGAATCGATACACCCTCCTCCCGATGTTCTAGAATAAGGTGGTTAGGAAAATAATACAGGAAAATGGAGAATGTTACACAACGCAGAACTGTACGCATTGCATTCTTCACCTGATATAATTAGGAACATTAAATCCAGACGTTTGAGATGGGCAGGACATGTAGCACTTACGGTTGAATCCAGAACTGCGCATAGAGTGTGATTTGGGAGACCTGAGGAAAAAAAGACCTTTGGGGAGGCCGAGACGTAGTGGGAGGATAATATTAAAATGTATTTGAGGGAGGTGGAATATGATGCTAGGGATTGGATTAATCTTGCTCAGAATAGGGACCGATGGCGGGCTTATGTGAGGGCGGCAATGAACTTACATTTTTGTTATTATTATTATTATTATTATTATTATTATTATTATTATTATTATTATTATTATTTACTTATTTATTATGTACAATTTGAATAGTGTAATGGATGTTTCTGCTATATTGCACTCTAATCATTTACAGTAGGTGAGCTCATATCAGCTTTGCAAATAAATCTTTCTGTGCTTCATTTTTTTTTTGTAACACGTCAAAAACTTTATCATCGTGGGCTTGCAAGCTGCTTCACTACAAAATCAACATAATGATATTGTACTGCTAAAATTAATCGTATTACGAACGACGGTTTCGTATCAGCACTGCATGGAGTGACTAACGCCATGCTTATCAGGGCGCTTTACCGCAGAATTGTATACGAATCACATGACTGATAACGGCGGTGGAATGCTCGGCGTGTATCGAATGTCACCTCAAACACAAAGCGACTCGAGGAGACCGTCACAGTCACGAGTGTGTGTGCGGATGACGTATTTCCGGTCCAGCACCAACAATATCTCGCTTCTGACTTGACACACGTCTGTGAAAGTCCCAGAATATGTACCAGACTACAGTGGAATACTGAAACAATTGATGCAGAAATAGAATTCTGTCTTTATTTCCGTGACTACTTTCTCCTCCATGAAACACTGTTATACATTGTAACTTCAAATAGAGTCGATGCACTTTGATTTATAGAGAAAGGCATTATTATTAATATTATTATTAATATTATTATTATTATTATTATTATTATTTACTTATGGCTTTTAAGGAACCCGGAGGTTCATTGCAGCCCTCACATAAGCCCGCCACAGGTCCCTGTCCAGAGCAAGATTAATCCAGTCCCTATCATCATATCCCACCTCCCTCAAATCAATTTTAATATTATCCTCCCATCTACGTCTCGGCCTCCCCAAAGGTATTTTTCCCTCCTGCCTCCCAACTAACACACTATATATGCATTTCTCGACTACTACTACTACTACTACTACTACTACTACTACTACTACTACTACTACTACTACTACTACTACTACTACTACTACTACTACTACTACTACTATTCATAATCGGGAGATTGGAAGATGAAATTCAGCTGGCAGTTCTTTAGCTGAATCTTGTTGCCAAGGAACTCAATATGAAAAATATCAACAGAAAGTAGTAATGACATTTCAAGTAATAAAACCAATTGTTAAAATGTAAACATTGTAAAAGATAATAATTAATAAGATTATACAACAAGTTGCTGACCTCAACATATCTGGGCTATAATGTAATGTAATAATAAATCACAAGACCTCTATTTCAAATTTAACAGATTTAGACGTTTTGTAGAAACAATACAGCGTAGGCTGTAACACAAAATAAGGAAAGAGAGTGTGGCCCACCGAAGTGGTGTACAATTAGAAAACTGGGTCACAGTCCTGCCATCTATCCGCAATATGCGGAATCCGAATCACGTAAAGTGAAGTGGGTTTGCATTGGATACATACATACATACATACATACATACATACATACATACATACATACATACATACATACATACATACATACATACATACATACATATTAATAAAACTTTATGAAGTGATAGCAGTACCGCTACTACTAGTCTATATGAAAGTGAAAACTGAACACTAACAATAACACAACTGTACATAGATAATTAACATTGTCAAAAGAAATCCATGTACTCGGCCAAAAATATTAGCGTTTCATGTACCTACCATTTGTAATAAATTAGTAGAAAAGAAGGCTATCTACTGATTATTGCCAAATTATCATACATGATCCTTTTACAACACATTATCAGTTTGATTAGGTGATTCAAAAATAATTATATCATAATGTTATTATTGTAATTTCATATTGTTCCATACAGTTCAATAAATAAAATCTTTTCCTCTGTAGTATAATAATCAGGGCCTGAATTTTGATTACAAGTCATCTTTTTTCTTCATGCAGTATGCATTGCTCTGAAGTATTAAAATCCTGAACAGGAACCTTTGGTTTTAAAAAAAAGTAATTCTATTGTGCATTTTTTCGCCATATTTTATATTTTTTAAGATTTGGGTCTTTTTTCAAGTTGTAAGGCATTCTTGGTCATTGTTTTCGCATTTTACTTCCTTTTCTAGTCCTCCTCTACCTTCCTTTTTTTTTTTTTTGTAAAATATTAAATTAATTTACATTATTACATTATTTAAAATTTATTTTTAATATAACGAAATAAATGGAAGTTTGTTCAGTGGCTCGACAATGTACAGTACATGTTGAGAGTCTGTGTCTTGGCTATATTTACTGTGGTCGCTGCAACCAATTCTCCTATATCCAACCCGCCTGTTGTAAAAAAACAACATGCCGCTCGACAATGTACATACATGTTGAAAGTACTTGCTACTTTCTGTCACGGCAAGCGTTTGATTCACTATTTTCACTGTCACAGATTTAATTAATTACAGATTTTCAGAGAGGAATGTTTGGTGTTCAGTTTTCAGTTTCATTCAGCCATGCCTAAAATAAAGCTATCTAAATCTTGTCATTTGTGACAAATTGTATCTGAATTTGGAGATGATGTTTTCTCTACGGAAGGTGAAGTAATATTTCGTAAATTGTGCGAAACAAAGGTATCAGCCGAAAGAAAATTCACTGTTCTACAACATGTGGGACGCGATAAGCATATACGGGCAGTGCAACTCGCAAGTAAGAAGAAATCCACGCAACTTTTACTGCAACAAAGTGTATCCATGAAGGAAAATAAATCGTCAAATTTTTACAGAGCCTTTTGTGAAGCATTTGATATTTCCAGCATTGAAGAAGATTTCACTGCCAGTGATTTAGCTTAGCGCATTTCAAGAATGCTCCAGTTGTATCAGCGGATATGGAAAGAAGTTTCTCACAGGACAAAAATGTGCTTTCCAACAAGAGGCGTTCTCTAAGTTTCGAGAACCTGCGCATGCTGGTAGTTACCTACTGCAATAATTATTCTGAATAAGGTAATATTTTTTTATACGTGCACTTTCCCAGAACATACAAATTCGCGAGTTTAAATTAATATTATTTATATTTATATCCTTCATCATTAGTTTTTAATTTCAGTCCTAACATTAGTAAAGGCTGGTTCACAATAAACCGGGAACGGAAACGACAACGTGAACGAGAGCGGAAATAATGTTAAATAAATGTATTTAACAATATTTCCGTTCTCGTTGTCGTTTCCGTTACCGGTTTATTGTGGACCAGCCTTAAGAACTGTGCCGTATTTCCATACCCTAAAATGAAGACAAAAATTTTTAAGTCTCTTTTAGACAATTTTATTGATTTTTATGTCATTTTATAGATTTTTTTTTAGATATTTTTAGGTCATCAAAATCCGGGTCCTGATAATAATCCATTGTTTCAAAATTAATGTTGTTGTTTAGTTAACTGTCCGAAGACAGGTCTGAACCTCACAAGCAACACCAAGAAGGCACCACTTATGAGGCAACTAAGCCAGGAGATAATGGGGTAGGATGGACAGTTCCTTTCCCACTCCATTGCATACATGGCCGACTAGCTACATATTAGACTAGTCAGACTTCAGATGCATACAAACAATATTGTTCTTCCTCTGAAACGTATCGTTAAGCGAGATATACTGTCTGATAAAGATGTACATATCATTCAGAACCTCAATCAGAGGATAGATTAATGTTATCAAAGATAATTTTAGTTGGCTACATGAAATTCCACTTTCAATTTTTATACGTGAATTTCTTATAGAAATGTTAATTCCATATGTAGGGCCTACTATAGTTTTAAATACACATTGTATAGAAACGATTGAAATGTAATTCCTCAGATACCTATATGTAGCCGGATATTCACTGCTTGACCGTGAGTCAAATATAGAGATAAATGAATTGAATGTCCAGAGTATTATAGATAAAATTACAGAATAGAGACAAATGGATTGGACATTTACAGCCTATGTCAGTTATAGGATAGCTAAAACAGCAGAAAATTCTGCACCTGCAGGACGACGAAGGCAAGAACGCCCATAAAAGAGGTGAAGAGAGCAGATTAAGGAGACGGAACAGGTCTGTTGAGCCTAATTCTTGAAATCGGCAATGGTGATGATTATTATCTTTTATTTGGCGTCTTACAGAAAATGTTAACTTCTTTTAAATCCTGATATAGGTTCAATGTTTGCAAAATAGGTATAATTATTTTATTAATTGATCAATTTGGTTATTCTTTACCCTTTTATAATTTCGAGTCACTTTTCTTTTCACATTAACCCTTTGAGTGCCATTCACGATTACATCGTGATTGTATAATTTTGATATAAGTGCTGGTCACGATCTAATCGTGATATACAGGATGATCCGTTTGGGTATGGATAAAATAAAAACACCGTAAATCATTTACTACTGAACTTTATTTGTTGAAACTTTGTGCAATTCAGCCCATGTCCGTTGTAACATAAGAGAGGTGATTTACTGAAAAGCTTGAGTAATTTTTACTCTCAGATCATCAATGTTCCTGGGTTTCTGCGACTAGACTATGTCTTTAACAAAACCTTACACGAAGAAGTGAGGAGGAGTTAGATCTGGGGAGTTTGGTGGCCAAGCCAAGCTGCTTCTCGTACTGGGTTTCGCCTGCGATCTCCTGCATGTTTTTAACACAGAACCTGTTTCTACTAATGTTTGATACCACAACATTATGGAATCGTATTTAGGTACATTATGCACACCATACTCACGTAGAAATTCCCTTTGAACTCTTTTTAACACTCTTAAATTTAGCATACCAAAGAACACATTGTGCCCGCTGTTGATTTGAAGTAACCATTTTAATCATCTACGATTTTCATTTGTCCTTTCAGATTATGCATTGTTGATTGCCATATATGGAAACTCCCATCTTTTAATCATAATATAACCAGCAAGAAATTTTTCCTACTATCACAATAGCGTCATAATATTAAATTAATGTTATTCATACCCAAATGGATCAGACTGTGTAAATTTACTTGGCATTTTCGCATAATACTGCGCAAAGAGGTCGGCACTAAGAGGGTTAATATGCTTCGTGTTGACCCACGTTACCACTATATTCGTTGTATGATCGTTCACGTCTGCTGAGTACGTGGACGTGAGACCAGCAGTTGGGTGGTAGGTCTTCTTCCCACGTATTTGTTTCATTTCATAATTGTTTTCTGGTGTTACAAATTTGTCACTTTTATAATTGAACAGTGTAAACAACAAAGGTTGTAGGTTCACAGCGCAACATTTTTCAGGAGAGACGTTTTTCTCAATCCAAATCGTATGGCCTACTACTGGTGTCGACTGTTACAGCATTAAATAGAGCCTACCTCCACTTCTAATTTCATCGTATGACTTTTGTAGTTTATCGGGCTTCACACATACGGCCTGTTTTGACAGCTAGTTAATAATGACAAAAGTGGTTCTTATAACCTTTGTTGTTTACACTCATCAATTTACGGTTCACTTCGCACCAGTTACGACACAAATTAAGGCTGGGAGGGATGGCTCCTGTGGTTTACTGCCAACCATTGTGCCGCCTCCTATTCCACACAAATCTTGGAAATGCAGTTAAATATTATTTCGGACTCGAAATCAGTTTTTTCATTTCTTTAATTAGTATATATTCTGAACAGGTGTTGCTTGGACTTCAATTGATCATGATAAATACAGGAATTCACGACCTTTCTAAGGTTTATACTACTTTCGTCAAGAGGTGAAGAAAATGTTAGAGGGGATATCCTATTCGTTATAAACCGCTAAATCAACTAGAAGTCATGTTTTCTCCATCTGAAAACGAAGGTGAAACCAATTTTAGAAACTTCGTGAATTCTTATACTCAACATAAGTAATTAAAGAAGTTCAAGCTGCAACTTTTCTGATTAAATCACTATTGCTTTCTCCCTTATTCCGAACGTTATATTTAGCTCGAAACTTTCTCCAACAGTTAGCCTACTTCTCAGCCTTCTTATCGCTATGAATAGGGTTATCACACGTCCTTATTTAGCAGGACATGTTCGTATTTTGAAGGGTCGTATTTATTTTTGAAAGATTTTCAAATGTCCGCATTTTTATATGAAAAAGTACTAATGATCTTATATTCAATAACTAAATTTCAAAACATATTTCTGAATCGAATTATATGTCATCCAAAAAAATAACTACAGACTATAAATATAGAATACAACCTAATACCTTGACAATTTACAAATATTTTAACGAGTTAGCAACTTAGAAGTAATTCCAAACGTTAAGACTGTTTTTAAAAAGTGGATCAAGTGCTTTTAATTTCATGCCATTCGGTTAACCCTTTAGTACCAGAGTTGATATCAACCACAATTTCAAATTTTTAACTGAAAATCACCATGAGTGAAACTGCAAACATACAACATTTTCTTCGGAATATATTGGAAACCTCACAATCTTTCTAGACACCTGCCAGCAAAAATATGTACTGGGCATTACAGCGCGGACACTAACGGTACTGCACTATAAATGTATTGATTTTTGTGTTAACTATTTTTATTGATTTTTTTTATTGTACAGGTATTCATTCATTCATAGCTTTCTGCCCAAAAACAAATGTAAACCCAGCATCTCCAATCTTCCCCACTTTCTGCATTCCTCTTAGTCTCCACATATAATGTTGTCTATCATCTGATATCTTCTTCTGCACTGAACTCTTCTTCATAATTCCTTCCGGTGTATCCTTCAGTAGACTATTTCTTCTTAGCCAGTGACCCAGCCAATTTCTTCTTCTCTTCCTGATCAGTTTTTAGCATTATTCTTTCTTCACCCACTCTTTCTAGCACAGCTTCATTCCTTATTCTGTCTGTCCATTTCACACGCTCCATTCCTCTTCATAATCACATTTCAAATGCTTCTAGTCGTTTTTCTTCACTTCGTCGTAATGTCTATTTCTGCCCCATGCAATGTCACCCTTCACAAAGCACTTCACTAGTCTCTTCCTTTGTTCTTTCTCTAGAGGTCTGCACAAGATGCTCCTTTTTCTATTAAAAGCTTCCTTTGCCATTGCTACCCTCTTTTTGACCTCCTGGCAGCATCTTATGTTACTGCTTATAGTACATCCCAAGTATTTGAAGCTGTCCACTTATTCTACTGTCTCATTTCGAATTCGCATGTTTACATTCTTTATTTTTCTTTCAATAGCCATGTTTTTCGTTCTCTTGTATAAATAATTATTTAATATAAGCCTACATAAAATAACGACTAATGTCAATTTTGCATCTCCATTTGACCGTTTCAAACTAAAAAAATGTTACAATATAAGGTATCCATTGTGTCCTGCTTTGTCCTGCTCTTTGCACCAATTTGTCCTGTTTGTCACTGATAAGGTCATGAGCAGACAGAGGATTTTAGACCCTATCAACAATTATTTAAAAATTTTCATGTTTTAAATTGCCAGTTGTTCATTAGATTTGATCTGGAGATTGTCTTTTTTACGTTTCAGCGCTGAGTAAGTGAAAAATTAATAGTTAAACTATGCTAAGCAGTACAAATATTTAACATTGCAAACATTTTTATTGATAACTGATATAGTAATCTACTCCTGTAACAAGTCTATTAGTGCGGGGTACAAGGCAAGAAGGTTGTTAATGTTTACTAAGTTCTGCCCACAAAATTTAAAATGCCTGACATTTTTTTATTCCGTTAAATTTTTTTACCTATACCGTACTGTAGGTTGTCTGAAGAAAGTTGTTACAGTAAATACCACGTACTGCTCTAACAGTTTTACAATATTATACTGCAACGTTACGCAACAACACGAAATTTCTTTAAAACCAATGTACAGTAGTGGCAAAAAAATCCGGACCGACCCTTGTAGCTGAATTCAGAGTCACAGATTCAAATTTTGCTAGTCACAAAACACATCCATCTTGTATAATTAATTGTAACAATGAAATTTATTGCATTTGTTCGATTCTTACCGTCTTTTATTTGCTTCAGTGCCTCAAATTACAGACGAAAAAACTTTGAGGGTTTTATTCTCATCTGGCATCAATATTACATTTCTACCTCTATTCTGCAAAGATAACTGCGTATTTTTCATTAAATAGCAGTACATACCTCTGGCTTCACTATCCATATTGAAATTACCACAGTTTGACACAATGCACAGTACAGGATTCTTTTATATCAGCTACAAGAGTCAGTCCGGTTTTTTTGCCACTACTGTACATGCACAGTAGGACCACTATAAGTTTAGGATTAGCTAAGTGAAATCTGAAAATTTTTAAAATTTAAACTAGTCTTGAAATTATATTAGGCGTTCCACCATTACTCATTAATCATTATCATCGTGCTATGTAGTTCGCCTCCTTTCGTACACAGAAGGCAACTCAACAGCGGCAGAACGATCTACAGTTTCCGTACGTCGCTCTTAGAGAGGGACACTTGAGTGACACGAAGTCAAGTACCCCCCCCCACTGCATGAAAAAAATATTTACGTGTCAAAGACGTAAAACTCGGTGAATAATACAGGGTCTCCACATGAAACTTTTACAAATTCAGATGTAAATAAATTATTGAGACACGATATCTGGATGCCATTTTCTGCATGTTAGTCAGAAACTGTCAAAGTTTTAATGGGAATTTCGTTGGATTGTTGAAATGCGTTTTTTGGTTGCAGGTGTGAATGTTGGTGAAATCTGAAATCTGACAGTGATGTGAAGGAGATGTAGACACCTCAAGAGATGGCATAGGCCTAATGTGTATCCTGTGTTATCGAGACACGACCAGATACACAGGTGCAACGTCACATCCGGACCCAATATGGAACAGAGCCGCCATCCGAGCCAACAATCTGAGAGTGGCACCGAAAATTTATAGAGATTGGGAGTGTGCTGCGGCAAAAGGACAGTGAAACACAAGTGTGGAGGACATTGTACGTGTGCAATGTGCATTTGACCAAAGAAATCCTTCCTCGACGTCAATTCTAGCTAACATGTCGACAGTAAATTCTGTGCAGCGTGAACGATCATCTGGCTGAAGAGTTTGCACTAGCTCAACTTTGTACCCAAACAGTCTCAGATTCTTGTGAAGTAATTTTTGGACAGTCGAATGCGGCAAGTTCAGTTTCCTGGCAGCACTGCGAATGGACTTCTAGGGCTCCAGACAAATGCACTTTGCACACGTTCAATGTTCTCCACACTCGCGTTTCGTCGCCCACTGCCTTTTGTCGCAGCACACTTCCAGTCTCTATAAATTTTCGGTGCCATTCCCGGATTGTTGACCGTACGTAACTACTGGGTCCGGACGTGACGTTGCACCTGTGTATCTGATCGTATCTCGATAAACCAGGATACACATTGTGCCATCTCTCTTCACTGTCAGATTTCATCAAAATTCGGTGGTCTCTGTAGAAGGCAACAAAACAAGACAAAATTCAGCATTTGTTTCGCCCTCACGACAAAATTCAGACTTTCACATGCTGTCAGCATGATGTACTATTCAATGCCATCCGGCTTCATGATGTTTATGTATAACGGGAACCTACTGAATGTCGGTCTAGTATGTAGGTCAGATAAATACTGAAACCTTGACAGGGAAAGGTGCAAGTGAACAAACATTACAAACAATGAAGCCTTGGTTTTTCTGAACCGACGCATGCGAGATGCGAGGCTCCTGTCGTACAAATCCGGACTACACGAGAGATAGTGAGTGGTTTCTTTAGTTGCGAGGTGCACAGACCTCGCATCTCGCAGTTATAGAAACCACTCACTATCTCTCGTGTAGTCCGAATTTGTGTGAGACGGGCCTCTCAACTCGCACGTCGCATGCGTCCGTTCAGAAAAACCAAGGCTAACTAGAGTGCTCAAAGAAATTGTTCATATTATTTTATTGAAAACTTGTGAAATATGCGATATATATTTTGTGTTTGCTTAAAATATTGCTGCATATTAGATTATTGCAAACTTATAAAGAAATATGCATTTCTTTTAGCACAAAGCAATTTGCATATTTCTTCGTAAGTTTGCTATAAAATAATATGTAACAATTTCTTTGAACACTGTACTATTATTATGATTATTGTTATATTATTATTATTATTATTATTATTATTATTATTATTATTATTATTATTATTATTATTATTATTATATATCGTTTGGAGAAGATAATCTAAATGATAATGGAGAAAGGCTAATGGATATTTATGAACAAAATTCACTAAAATTTTTTTAATTGATTCTTTCTCAGCTGCTATTATGAAGCAGTCTCTGATAAATTATCTTTTACTAAATGGCTTCATATTTATTCCAGTAAGTTCCGCAATTCTAAAATAAAGTTTGACAACATTCTCAATATTAGAACCATAATAACTTGTGGTTACAAATCTTTAAGTTTCTGGGTTCTGGCTTCGCCTGGAAATAAACAATCGCGAATAATAATGCAACTATTATAATTTTTTAAAGGATAATGTTTTATTTCTTTATTAGAAGTAATAGTGCAGTTACCATAGATCATATCATAATAGTAAGTTATTCATTTCAGCCAAGATTCACGAAATGACAGATTTAGCATTCGGCTTCTATTACATTACAATTTCAGTTTAAATGTGTGCAAATACAAAATTTAATTGTGACTCCTGATTTTTTATAATACAAATATGTTAGGAAAAGAAAACTGCAATCACATCAGATATTCAAATAAAAAAATTTCATCCAGGGAAGTGGCGTCTGGAAAGGTTCCCAAAATGCGTTTCCACGTTGGATGGCTATGCCTATTCGTTGCCCTAGATAATTGGTGCAGTGAGGATCTCCAGTAATAGTCATCAAACTTTTACCAATTTCGGAAACTAGGTCTTTTGCTTCTTTACACCAGGAGCCTATTGTTTCGACAGCAAAGACCAGCGCCGGGCATGAGAGCGGCTCCGTGTAGCCGGCCAGAGCTGCTCTCGCTCCGAAAGGCACTTCAATTCCAAGCCAGAGCAGAACGCTCACGTAGTGGCGGACTCGCATTACAGCTACCTTCCCTGCATTAATATAACAAGAGCCACGGTTGTTCTAGTCATTCAGTCTGTCAGTACATAATAGTTTATAAGGATATTACATCAATCCATTGTACAGTACAGACTTTATAACACTCTTATTAATTTAATGAAATAAACTTCACTCTACATACATATACACACGCACACACACAAATCATTAGGCTTATTTACACAATCTATATGCACAATACTTTAACAATTACATAATGATATTAATAATATAAACATATACAATAAAGGATTAAAATCAGAAACACAAGATCAAAATTAATAATAACCATTCTCTTACACTTTTTTTGTATTAATAAACTTTTGCAACAAAATCGTACTTCTATAATCTGAAATCAATAAATACTTGCTATTGAAACAAAACTTTTTCAAACTCAATAACCAAAATATCTACGTACTTATTTTCCGAGACTTATGAGGTCATTTCATTTGCAGAAGCCGTTCAATGTTTCGAACAAATGAATTAGCCATGTTCAGTCTCAAGATATAATTTAGGTTTTCGTCTGACATACAGCTTCTCAGGCGGATGCAATTTCAAAGTTCGCCATCCTACTGCAGAGTCAACCACTGCACTGACAGCGAGTGACGTACAGTATGCAAGCGTCACACCGCTCGGGAGAATTGCTCTTCAAAGTAAACAGTGCTCATGTCTCAGAATCACGTAATGTGCCCAGCCCTGGCAAAGACGATGAAGATGTAATTATCTACTAGATGTACTTATTTATGACGTTTACTGCGTACGGCAGATTCTGCTGCAGAGCTTGCGATTTTAGAAGCTGACGGCAAGTGCGATGGAGCTAAGGTATCCACGCATGTCGTATCCCACATTAGCGATTTTCCTCTGCTCCACGGGACCAAGGTTAATCCATCAGGGCGCTTTCCATCCGTGCGACTAATCCCAGTGGGTTCTGAAATAGCAGGGGTACCAGAAGATGTTAATGCTCTCTTGATTATGTCGTTAATTGTTGAATGTCTAAAAAAAAACGTGCCTTACTCTTGACACAGCTCAGAGCATGATGACCGTAAGTGTCGACAATTTCCCCACATACACATTTATGTGGTAGGCAGATTTTGCATCCAAGACGTAGAGCGACTGCAGTCTTAATAGAGCTTGTAGCCAGGAACCCGCTTCTTTTTCTGGTAGAGCCAAACGTCGAGCTTGGTCTGTTTCTGATGTACAAGATGTTACAAGAGACTCTAGAATGTGCCTAATAATTATATCATCCCAACAATTCTGGACGTCTGGATGAGCTGGCGGATTAGAGTTCCTGGATATATCATTCCACCTATCCAAAGCCTCCGGCAAATAGCAGATTTCGACCTCATCACTGAATAAAGGAAAAATAGATTGGATGATATCGAAAACTCCATATGCAGAAGCCAAGAATGCCGGTGTACAGATGTCACTGAGTTTTCTAATAACTTACCGAGACCTCCAAGTCTGATAGGAAGACAAGCTTGTGTCCAACTTCTGTTCTCAAGTGTAGTATTGAGAATTGTTTCTAAACATTTTCGCATCATATCGTCTGATTGTTGGAGGAATAATGAAAATAGCCACGATGGAGTTGTCCTCATGAAATAGGCGACTTTAGGAATACTGAACAGTTTTTAAGAAGAAAATATGATATATGACGATTAAGAGACAATAGACGATCAAATAGAGTTTTCAAAGCCAATAATTTCTGTTCAGCAATAGTTTCCACTCCTTCCAAGAAAACAGGAGAACCAAGGATGGTTAGATCAGACTTGGAAATGATTAAATTAAATTAAAATGTGATTAACTCATAACGCATACACTAACAATTTAAAGTTTTGCGTTGCTGTTTACGTAGCCTACATGAGAGATATGTTTATCATAGTCATTAAGGTGGTATTTATTGAAATGCCTTGAACGTTATTACGGGAGACACATGATAAATGTTTATTGCAATTAAGACGCTTAATACAGGCGCAATCTAGAATACAGAAGTATTCAACATGTTACGTCTTGATGCTAAAGGCGACATTGTCATCATTTTCGTCCGTTACTGCTCTTTAGAGATGGCCGATATTTCACAAACCGATATTTTGTCACAGGTATTTTTTTTTGTCACAGATAAACCTATGACTGATGACGCGAAATATCTGTGACAAAATATCGCTATCGAAATCTGCTCCGTATTCAGTGCTGTGTGACTGATATTTTCTCCTCTACGTCGTAGGTTTGCGCGTGCGCATGATACAATAACAGCAAACGGGCGGTAGTTTCTCCATCTTATTATAAATGATGTAGTTATTACACGATTTAAATAATAACACCATTGGTTACCAGTACTTTATCTTGTGTAAAATCCTGTCTGAACAACTGTCTTGTTTTGTAATTATTTTCCAATATTTTCCTAATACAGTGAAACTTGTGTAATTCGAATCTGAAGGGCATAAGAAAAAATTCGAATTAAAAAATGGTACTGCAGAAGGCAAACTACAGGTGTACTGTATGTACTATGTATTACTTGACATTTCAAGACAACAGGGTATTATAATACAAGAAAATATAGTGCTGTATAATGATAGGCCTATTACATAAATACAGTACGGTACAGTAATTAGTAAACATTTATGCATAACACATACAGTAGTTAAAAAAAAACATACCTTACTAGGCCTTTGTTAAGTAGGATGTGATTTTAGTCTGTTTCTTTTTATTGATTTGCTGGGTTACTGTAAAGTCCTCCAGTTTATTTAATGCATCAAACAGAGAACCATGCACATTTTGGTGTCCCTCAATGAATCTTCTTAGCTCTCGGAAGTGAAAGATCGGGGTTTCGGAGTTTGTGAAAAGCAATGCACAGTGACCGTTTTAACTGAGTACGGTAACTGTACTTTCGAGGTGAATGACACTCCAAGGGTTGTCAACCCGCACTGGGACCACTTTCTCCGAAAAGGAGATACAATGCATTCCCGGTTCCAGCCTCCAACCCCTATGGTCAGATCAATTTGTTACAGTACTTGCTCGTTCCGCCTTTGCCACAGTTCACTGTAAAACTCATGTCCATTCTGGATTTTTTTTCTTCGAATTAAACAAAATTATGTTCGAATAAAAGACGATATTTATGCACTGTTTCCATAGGAAATTCAAGGGGACAAAGGAAAACTTCGAAATAAAGAATAATTCGAATTAAAAACATTCGAATTACACAAGTTTCACTGTACTTATGTTTCATTAATTTTTATTCTATGGCTCAATATTATAATTTTAATGCACGACTTAAAATAATTTATCCATTATATTATATACAATAAAAAGGATCAATTTTTAAAACGATTGGGATAATCACATAACCTCAATTTCTCCATACCCAACTACATTTAAAAATGATCAACTGGTTCAATATCTATAATAATAATAATAATAATAATAATAATAATAATAATAATAATAATAATAATAATAATAACCTCTTGGTACATGAGGTTAACTTTTGATATGTTACTGTTCAGGTTAGATAGGCTAAGTATTTATTTGTTAATGGTACATGTATATAATTTCTTTGTTGGATTTTCCCATATAAATCACTGATGAGTGGTGTGTATAGAGAAATCGTATTCATATTTCACTGCTCTTCAACATTTCCTGCTAATTTGTATCGGTGTGACAAAATATCGGTGTAATTAATGCATATTGTGCTTACGTATCTATATAAAATATCGGTGTGACAAAATCACCGATAAAAGTCACAGATATTTAATTGTCACAGTCACAGTTGTCACAGATACTTGAAAATATCGTTTAAGCTCATCTCTACTGCTCTTCCGGTCACTACAGTTGGCTAATGCGGTGGGAGGGGTGAAACTACGGGGAAATTCACTCACAGGTCTCGTGTGGGCACCGCTGATTTACAACTTCTTTACAAAAACATTACAAAGAAAAGGCCTACAATTCGAAATTAAATTTAGATAGCAGTAATGGATAAATTATTGTATAGCACACGAGAGTAGACAGATTTTATACGATCGTGGGTATTTTCACCCTCGACTTCACCTCGAGCGCTAAAATTTCCACTTGGGGATAAAATCTAATTTTACTCTCTTTTACTAAAGATTACTATTACTGGCAATAAATGTATTTCTTTTTCTTTTCTTTATATGCGTGATATTAATCCATTACAATTAACTTCGGAAGAGGGATTAATATTTCCCGGAGGTAAATTCCTCTACCACCGGAAATATGACCTGACTTCATCGAATACACTGCACGAGTAGTTACGGATATGAGACAGAAATAAAGTTGCATAGAAATGTTTCTTTTCACATTCTCTCCCTCAAGGCACGGAACAAACAAGCAAGCATGCGGCTGGTGGTTCATTGATCTGAACACAATAAGACCGCTTATCAAGCCAAATAGATAACGGGTAGCTTAGCAAGCATATTTACACACCACTTACCAGCAATTTCTATTGCTACAGCTGTTACCAGGCAATGCGACGTGGCCTCTAGACAGCAGTGGTACTCCCTGCTCTCTAGAAATTTATTAGAGGAGAGCCAGAAAATTTAGTGAGAAATAGTAATTTTCCGAGCTACAATACAGTTTATGCAATCCTAGCATTGAAACGCGATTATGACGCTACAAATCGTGCACAATTTGGCCTAATTCTGGCACTGGTGCCAGAAAAGGTTACCTAGCGACTAGTATTCCATGACGTCATCACCGCCTTCATAACACCATTTTATACTGAACAGCGTACCCGTAAGAAAAAGTTTCAAAATAACATTATCTTAAAAGCGATTACTTAGCAACCATGAATATATTACGTCATATCTAGTACTCATGTCTACTACATCATAACATTGCATACGGTATTGTAAATCTATAACAGTTTTTTATATGCTAATGCTAGAATAGCATCATTTCTTTTTCCATTCTTTCCTGGCTTAGTTACCTCATGAGTGACACCTTACTGGTGTCATTTATGAGGTACAAACTTGTCTTCGGACAGTTGACTAAACAAGAACATGTTATGTGATGGTTGTTTATTGAAATCAGTAAATTACAAGAAGTAAAATTTCAATAAGTAAAGATGCATTGTTGGTGTGCACTTTATTCACCTCTCCTACCGAGAGTCAGGTGTCATATAAAGATAGTGCTGATGTGCTGAAAAGTTAGATTAGATTATGTTTGTGACGAATTTATAGGAAGAAACACATTTGCTTCACTCCGTGCTACATAATAGTTAGTCCACTTTCGTATTATCAATTTATAGTTAGAAAGAATTCAAGTCCCCAAGTTAAAATGTTTATTTAATTGTAACGTTCTAGTTAATTACTAAAAATAGATAATTGTCCAGAACAGCTACGCACAAGATAATGCGGAGATTTTTTGTATATAGTTACTAGTATGAAGGAACAAATTGATATTCACAATCCAAAAGAATGTTACCTACAGATCAAGAGGACTATAAAGAGGGCTAACCACAGTTAATCAAACAGTAAAGCAGGAAAAGTTAAGTACTAGAATTGCATAAAAATAACTTTTCCAAAGCCTCCTTAGTACCGTACCACGTTATAAAATATCTGTAGATGCAGTAACTAATGTTTGTGTTATTATAACAGTTACCTTTAAATAACTTGAAAAAGATTAGAGATATCTCAAAACAGATTGCACCATTGTTTTTTCTCACAAAATTTCATATGATTTTGAGTACCTACATGCCCCTTTCCATTTAAAATTTCAAAGTTGCATCCAAAATGGCAGCTTTTGAGATAGCTGAGGGCTAGAATCGAATTTGTCACTGTAGAGCAGCCGTAGCGAAAATGTAACTCGCGAGTACATTGTGGCTCGCAATGATAGCTATGCATTTCTCTTGCTTCCTACCGCCCACAACCCCCAGCCTCTCACTCATTGCAGTCAAACTCCGTTCCAATTGTATATGTCTCTCTGCGAGTGGTGTATCGTCGCAATGTCTCTCTAGAAAACATGTACCTCTACAAAAACGAAAGTTTCAAGTAGGACGGGAGGATGCATTTTTTTGCTGCCAATATGATGAGAATATTAAGTGTATGATTTGTTCACAAATATTACGAGGAAAACGGTTGTATACCGTAAAACGGCATTATACTACATGTCACTGATGAAACATTAAAAGGTTAAGTGTGATTACTATTATTATTATTATTATTATTATTATTATTATTATTATTATTATCTCTGTGCATCGATCCTTTTTCAGCAGCTGTACGAATAATGCGGTTAGATCTTCAATTTAAACTCATAGATTTACAATGTGATGTTAAATGAAAGCTAGATGTAAGGACTTGACAAATATTGAACTTTTCAAATCTTTGCCAAAAAATAAATATCCGAAGCTTCGTTCTTTCGCTTGCTCTATTGAAGCCATCTTCGCTACAACTTACGTTTGTGAAAAATTATTTTCAACAATGAAAATAGTAAAAACCAAATTTAGACCACGACTGACAGACAAATACCTCCGTGATCAACTACGACTGGAAGTAAGTGACATAATTCCTGATTTTGAAACTCTGTCGCAGAGACATTCTGAAGACAGTTAATTTTAGGTTGTGATAATGTGTCCTACGTTTTCTTATTAATTTCTTTCTTCGTTACACGTATTAAACATTAGTTTGTAGCCTTGTACTGTATAAAATTATATTTAAGTGCTTGACGTAAGGAAAACGAAAATCCGTTACTAAGTTGCTTCACTTCCCCTTCGGGTGACCGCCTCCCTCCCCAGATGCTATGCACGTTGCAGGTTACACAGTGCCTCGGCGCACGATCTCATTTTCGCCACTGCTGCTGTAGAGCATTTGTCTTACAAATACTAGTAACACCTATAGTAATCGAAAATCAAGCATATGGAAGATATTTATATGGTTCCAGACTTTTGATTCACCCTGTATAATTATATTGGGGAAACAACTGCAAATAGCTACACGAATATCCACGGTGATTTTTGTCACATAGAGATCCTAGCCTTCCTATTAAGTACTATGAAGCTCTCAGATTTCTGAACTACAGCTGTGCCTATCCGTTCGCAGGTGGTGATGCGTTTATTCCATACATCGCATTATAAGAAAGGGTTGAATGACGTCAACAAACACGGCATTCCCCGATGAAAATAGCACAGACTGAGCAGTTCGTCATCCTCAGTCAGCTGTTGAAGTAGGAAGCCAGTCGATAGTACGTCTGTTCATGTTTAAGAGCTATAAATTTTTTCTCAGCATCATCCCACTTTTTTTTTATGTCTGTCTTATGAATCACGCTATGCCTCTGTACTTTGAAAACAAGAAGTAAGATTCTATTCTCGCGTTTATCTTATATTGACTTGGACGTTGACCTTGCGCCTTGTTAACCTAGCGACCAACGAGTTCCGTACAGTGGACGCAACATATCTCCGAGCCTGGCCTACATCACAGAGAAAGAAGGGCGAGATAAGGAAGAACAAGTCGGCCTGGGTGGCGCAGTTGGTAGAGTGCTGGTCTTCTGTGCTCGAAGTTGCGGGTTCGATTCCGGCCCAGATCGATGGCATTTAAGCGTGCTATTGGCTCATGCCAGTTAGGGTCGTAGGGCCGCGGTGACCAAAACTCGAACGGCAGTGATTACACGCGAGAGACAGTCTAAGTAGTAAGGAGAGTGGGGAGAGGTACATGGCATGAGAACTATACTCTATTTTATTTCAAGGAGTGCAGTTCGGTGGCTCCTTTGGTTGTGATTGGTTACTGACAGGAGAAGACAAGATTTCCGTCACACTAAGAAAGACATGTATTTGTGACAACCAATTAGTAGGGGGCAGTAGAAGGTCTGTCGGCAAAGTTCTTTCTATGAAACTGCACTCCATGAAATAAAATACAGTATACAACCAGTGGTGGTTCGTGCACTAACATTGATTTCTTCATCAACCCCGCGAATAAAAATAGCAAGCTTTGCTGTATCAGTAATGTTACTACTGTCATCAAGAACCAATAAAAAATATTTACAAATTTTCTTGTTTTTTCTTTTCAATATTCCTCAATGAACACAATCAAAAATTTCCTGAATTCTATTCTGGATATTCAGTCGAGAAATGCGAAGTTTTTCATAATTAATTAACAACTTTCATTGGACAAATTATAAAACTCTCCTTCGTTGGAACGAGCTATTTCGTTCGTCACTAGATAGCTGGCTTGCTTACATTTATTTAGGTCACCTTTCTCTTCATGACGATGATTAAAGGCTGATTTCAGTTCTTGGAGTTTAATAACTCACTTCATTACTACACTAGCACGTAATATTCAATTGGTTTCTCTATATTATTATTATTATTATTATTATTATTATTATTATTATTATTATTATTATTATTATTACTATTAAATCAATAGCTAGAAAATAACTGATAATAGCCATCAAAAGATTAAAAAAAGAAATGAAAATGAAGATATTGCAAGACATTCCAACATTTTGCTATTGCTCTCTTCCCTCTAAACACAAACTGTGACGTTGCACAGAGGCAGAGATTTAGATAATAAAAGATCTGTACAGACTATGGAGCGGTAATGTTTTTGAACGGATGATACGGAATGTTATCTCAGGTCGGCATATCGCATGCATAGGTCGCGCGCGAGGTTAGCTTCCCCTAGCCCCACTTCTCCGCTCTCGGAAGTAGCTACTAAACGTAGCCCTACAATAGCAAGTCTGTTGTCATATAAAAGGCGCTAGTCCAGTGATGGTGGATTGCCTATACCCTATAGCAGAGATGGGCATCGTGCCTCACTTGAGAATTTGCGCCTCACTGACCTTCACAGAGCTTATCGCTCCCTCACGTAGCTCCTAGGCGTGGGCAGGTTCTATATCAGTTTCATAAGCAATATCAGTGGTGGCATAATGGCATTATCAAAGCAGTGTGTACGCGTTAGAAAACGATTATTTCATGAGAAATGGGAGGAAGAGTTTTTTTTTTTTGCTGTTTAGAATACGATGTATGTTATGCTCGAAAATCCTATTAGGCATTAATAAATTTAATATATAACAACATTACTCCTTATGTCATAAAGAACATGCTGAATTAGAAGGTAAGACAAATTAAATGTTATTTTTCGTACTATTCCGAAGAAAATTTATGATCTTAACATTTGCATAAGTATACTAAATACAACATTATACCTTAAACACGCTGCATTAAGAGGTACGAGGAATTAAATGTTGTTTGTACATATTATTTCCAAAAGAAATTTATAAAAAAAATATCAAATGTGCATAGAAAACGAAATATGATTTTCTGAAATTATTTTAGGTCGAGAACGTGCAAATCTATTAAGTAATCTTGAGAAACGCCAGAATATTCAAGAAAATAAACGTAGACAACGTGATGGAATATTATTGGCTAGTTACGCATTTCTCGCCTGTGATTTAAATCAATTGAGCTATGGAGAAACAGTAAAGAGGTTTATGATTAAAGCTGCCGAATTAATTTGCCAAATTGAATAAAAGTTTTCGAGTCTCTCATGTTAACCAAGCGCTTTCCTAAAAATTCGCCACTGACCGCCTTAGCAATTATGATAAGGTGACGCAGGTCACAGCAGTTTATATTTCCCATCCTACTCTGCAGTCTCCTCTCCTAGTAAACAAACTATTTCAAATCGAGTGCCTCACGTAACCGAAAATTCTGCCCATGTATGCGGCCTATAGGAAGTCAAAGAGATGTCGCTATATGAGTGTGAAATGCTGTTATATCTTACACGTGATTTAGGTTTGGCAATAGAGAAGCGGTATGTAACAACAGAGAAGTGGGTGACTTCATAATGCCATCATTCAAATACCAATCACATAGTGTAATTATTTCACTGTGATGGAATGGTTCAAGTGGAGGGGTGTCAAGGTGAAACCATAACGGAACTCAACCACCGACCTGCGAGTAGCATTGCAATACAAGCAATACTGCAAGGATAAAGCCAGGGTCAACCATTTCACAGTGTTATTCTTTTCAAACAAAGAGTGAAATTTGTCCTTGAAATGGAATGGAATTTCGGGAGCGGGGCACTACGACCCAGCATTGCAACCTTTTAAGATCTATTGCACTAAATCTCAAGCTAGGCGATTCCCAAACCCATACTGGTTGACTACACTAAAGTTCGTTGCGTACCCAGGTTTCGAGCAGGCAACTCTCTCTCGTCCCTAGGCCAGCCCTCTTCTTGCGTCGCCAGCCCGCGTTCGGGGGATGTTATGGAATGATAACGGAATGGAGAAATGTTGACGGAATGATGTTGGCCTAGATGCCTAATATAGGAAACGGGAGAACCTCGAGAAAAATCCCAATTGCGACCTTGTCCGCCACAAGTGTCACTATAAATTTTTCAATGAAAAATCCCAGGTTTGACAAGGACTCGAACCCGGACCGCCTGCGTGACAAGTGAAGGTCTGACCACTCAACCACCACAGAGGACATAATTGTCCTTAATTTACCGCTAACTTTGCCTCTTGACAATTTCTTTCTAATATTCGCATATAGGTACTGTCGATGACACAGCTCATCTGCCCTGAACATTGGGGAAGTTAGGGGTGTTGTTTAGAGGGGTGTGAGGCTAACTTTGGTGCAAGCGGCTAGCTAACGGTATTTTTGGTGTGAATACCCTCTGCTTAATCCTCTTTCTATTTTCTCCAAAAAACATTTATCTCTCTTCATTTGTACTTGGAAGACGAAGGTGAACGTTTGCTTAATAGAATTGCTGCTGTAAATATATATTCAAAGTTAAGACGTAGGAATATAACTTTCCTGTGTAGTGTACGCCGTAGTAACGTGGAGCGGAATTGGTAAATCAATGTTTTTATAATGCATGCTACATTGTATTTATTTCTCTCCATCCACTTCATCCACTACTAATGCGAAACTACTACCTTAACTCCGCAATCCTTCCTGGGCAGATGAACTACGTCACTGACAGTAGTTATATTTTTAAACAATCAATTTAAAAGTTACTTCTTCCTCGGGTCAGATTGAACATATCGGAGGACCGCACTTTGTCACCCCTGTTCTAGATAGGCCTAAGTAAAATATCAAGAAGGAAATCATTAAACGTTTCTTGCAAGTGCACCGCAGTATGTATATTGAATTTCAAATAATTATGGACTCATATTTCACTAAAAATTATATTTGATGATTCATAGTTACGTCTACACCTGTGGAGTAACGGTTAGCGCGTCTGGCCGCGAAACCAGGTGACCCGGGTTCGATTCCCGGTTGGGGCAAGTTACCTGGTTGAGGTTTTTCCAGGGTTTTCCCCTCAATCCAATATGAGCAAATGCTGGATAACTTTCGGTGCTGGACCCCGGACTCATTTCATCGGCATTATCACCATCTCATTCAGACACTAAATAACCTAAGATGTTGATAAAACGTCGTAAAATAACCTACTAAAATAAATTCATAGGGCCATATTCAGAGACACTCTTAGCGCGGGCTTCCCGTGGATGATCAGCGAACTAACGTTTTTCGTATTCATAAACCAGTGTTAGCGATATGATATGATATGAATCCTGTACAAGTAACCAGTCGATAGCCGGGGCTAATTTAGCACGCTTTTAGCGCGTACTAGCGAAATGTCTATGAATAGCACCCATAGTTACTAAATATGAACAAAATTCGGTCAGTTATTACGAGCAACAGCTCTAGAAAGAAAAAGTACATGTCCAAAGTCAATGTTTCGGTATCAGGAATGCTAAAAACGAACATTTCCGTAAAAATCTCGTTTTTTTAGTGCAAAAGCCTAATACTTATATTTCGTATACTCGTAATAACAATGGAAAAATAGCATAATGTACAGTAGTGGCAAAAAAAACCGGACCGACCCTTGTAGCTTATTTCAGAGCCTTGTTCACTCAGAGCACGATAGACTGGTGACCAAGACTTTCGTGGTTGGAATCCTGCCTGGTAAGGAAACTTTTTTTTGTTCGTTATTCAAATTTATTCCCAATACTTTTCGATTGCAGCAATATTTTACTACTTAATTAACTTATTATTCCCAGAACATGAATTTTACCAGCAATCGAAAAGTATTGGGAATAAATTTGTGTATACCACTGCCACCGGGTGCTTGCCCACTTGCAGTGTAAATAAATAAATAAATAAATAAATACATACATACATACATACATACATACATACATACATACATACATACATACAAATTTAAATAAGGAACAAAAAAAAGTTTCCTTCCCAGGCAGGATTCGAACCACAAAAGTCTTAGTTACTAGTCTATCGTGCTCTGGAGTGAACAAGGCTCTGAAATCAGCTACAAGGGTCGGTCCGGTTTTTTTTTTTTTTGCCATTACTGTACATGACAGCATGTAAGGGAAGCTGAAAGCGCTTACTTCTTTGAAAATCCTGAAATTTCTAAGAGACAGCAGATTCTGACCACAATAAACATTTACGTCCAACAACAAAGACAGCAAGTTGACGCGCAGCTCGAGTTCTGAGTACTTGTCATATGGAGGCCAGACGGAGCATTGCTCATCCAGCACAGCACGCTTTATTGGGTGGGAAGTAGGGACGTGGGAGAAGCAATTGTGAGCGCCCCTCCACACAGCACTGCAAGTGCGCGTGTGGTAATGCATGCAATTCCTGCTGCAACACGCCGCTGCCTGTCCAGGCGACTAGGATTTTGGATTACCAGATGTCCGTATTTACCAGGATATGTCCGTATTTTGAAGGTCTATCCTGCCGTCCGTATTTATTTTTGTAAATTTGTTAAAACACATCTTAAATTACAAGAGTTCATTTTTCTCATTTGAAGGGCCTGCTGCAGACGTTTGACGTTTATTTTTAGATGTAACATTTTCTACATCAGGTAATATTACGTTAGCAGTTGCAATCCTTAAAACTGAACATAAATTATTATTTTCTTTTTAATTATGGTTTATCAACGACGCTCGCAAACTGCCGAGTTACATCAGCGTCGCCGATGTGCTGGAATTTTGTCCCGCAGGAGTTCTTTTACAAGCCAGTATATCTACTGACATTAGTCTGTAGCATTTAAGCACACTTAACCCCTTACCGCATGGGACAGTCTTGCACACACCGGTTTAATATTCAAATAACTTAAGTAGTTCTTTTTTTCTCAACTGATGTCACATATAGTCAAATCCAATTCTTGACCGTGTCCCATATCTGTCCCAGTATGCAGTTTGAAATATTATATGCTTATATTATAAATTATATGAATATGAAACCGGTATGTGTCATATCTGTCCCAGAATGCGGTAAGGGGTTAAATGCCATCGGCCTGAGCCGGGATCGAACCCGCAACCTCAAGCACAGAAGATCAGCGCTATACCAACTATGCTACCCAGGTCGATATAAATCATTATCGGTCAGTCGATTCCTTTTGTTAAGTTTCATGAATGAAGTAACTGTTTACAACTATACGTACTGCCTAACATGATATTATTTCTATAATAATAATAATAATAATAATAATAATAATAATAATAATAATAATACTATACACTTGAGCTACATTAGGCATTGCACCCCGAAAGAGCAGAAGCTCGTGGTCGGGCGCAGTTCACATCAGTTATACAAAACATATCACACAATTAAGAGAGTTCATTGAGCACAATCACATTAATAAATGGTAAAATACATACAGCATGTAATAATAGGGTCTATATACAAATAGAAAATACGAAAGTACATGAATATTAGAGTATCAATTTTTAACTCAATTAGCTTAAACAATTAAATAATTAATCTGATTTGTTTCTTAAATCTGTGTGTGTTAAGTGTACTTAGCTCAGGGTAAGCTCTAATTAATGTATTATATATTTTGGGTCCAAAATTTCTGCTGTGTTTTAATCCAGCAGTTGTGTGGCATTTGGGAGTATTTAGAAAGAAACTGTAGTTTTGTCTCGTCTGGTATTCATGAGGATCAAATTTAAATTTATTGTGGTTTTTATGGAAGTAAATCAGCAATTTTTGTTTATAAATTTGTTCTAGATTTGATACGCCAAATTCCTGAAAAATTAATTTTGTTGGGTAAACAAACTTTTATTTAAAGTTATTGATATTGTGATGACTTCAATGCTCTTTACTTTTATCATGAGGTGAGTGATGCACTGAACTAAATTTGTACTTCTCTATCACGTCTAGCATAAGACTGCAGGTAAGAGACGGGTAGCAGGAGAGGTAAAGTTTGAACACGTGCTGTTGCTGGAACGAAATTGAAGCACAGCATGCAATAGAAAAAGAAGATATCGGTGGTCTACATCATTTAATTTCAATTGGCGAATGAATAACACAGTAGACTATGCATTAAGTATGCAAATCATTGATGAGGAAAAGTTTGTAGTATCTTGGTTTCGTCTCTCGTATCTCATGTTCGAACATTGCATGACGTTACTTGTTTTGACTCGCTGCAAACATTTGCTGAATTACATTCACAAGCAACGGGAATTCCTCGCCATGTTGTCAGCATGACGTAAGACCACTGTTAAAGACAACTGAAGACAAAAGATGTACAGAACAGTGTTGCCAACATCTAAATTATATTCCCGTCAGTCTAATACCTGGAGATCAGTCAGAATCCGTCAAAACACAAAGATCCATTCAATATATACAAAATAGAAATAAAAAGCAAATTTTAACACAATTTACTGACCAATCTTGATTAAAATAATAATTCGTCAATCTTTGACTTGATTACGAGGAAATCTGAAACAGGGGATTCTTTGACATGGTCCGGCACAGGCAGGTCTGTTCAAAGAAAAAGTAAAATCCCCCAAAAATTAAACAATTAAAATGACAGCAGATAAAAAAGTCAAAAGACGATGTAAATCGTAAATTCCGCCAGAAAATCCGTCTACCGCCAAAGCCATTCTTTTCCCGTCCGCTACGCTGAAATTCCGTCAGTTTTGACGGAATTTCCGTCCAGTTGAGCGTATTCCGAATCTCACCGGTGAGCAATCCGATGGCATCACGGTGTTCCGAATTCCACCGATGACGTCATTGATGCTCCACCGGTGTCGCACCGGTGCCATCAGCTTGCAGAGGTGGTGGCAGTCTGCATCAGCCGCCATCAGTGAATCTGATTGGTTCTTGTATAGGGCGGGAATTAGCAGACGAATGACATCGTGCACTGTTGTGTCATGGCGGTGTGTTCTGCTTTATTTCTGCTGTATTGTTTGTAATGAGCACAACGTAAAAACAATATGTTAATGGCTTATGAGCGAACATGTCAACGGACAAGTTATTACTACCGGTTCAAGAAATAAGTTGTTTATGATCTCTTTTCTTTGAACGAGATGGCAGTATGGAAATTTCGCAAAATTTTGCTAGCTTAGCACAGATAACCACTTACACAGTCGCCATGACAGCCACCGATCCTTCCAGCAGTTTTGTTCCTATTCCGCTGCAGCATGATGTCAGTGTTGTCCACCGGTCCGGTGAGATTCGGAATACGCTGATTGGCAATACTGGTACGGAATGTAATATTTAGACTTAAGTTGAGGTCCCAGTAGGGGCGATACAGGTTAACGATAGCGGAGGTGAAGGTGGGGGGAACAGACTAGTACAGCTCATGCATTATGTCCAGACACTCCCCTCCAGACTTCCTACAGAGCTGCGCACGACATCGGATGAGTCTACTTACGAATTATAGGGGAATGGGTTAGTTTTTGCCTTGAACTCGGTAGACACACGCCCGAACTTCCCTTCTACTCCTACCCCCTCGACAGAAACGTTGTTCCCGTACTGTACATCGCGAGTGTCTTGATAAAATGCATGAGCTGTACTTGTTTACTTTTTCCGTCTTCTATCCACTGTGCTGTAGGTCTACAGGTTGACGTAGAAGGTTTCGTAACTACCAGTACTGAAGCTGGAACATTTGGGACGACGTGAAGTCATTGCGATGTCGATATCGACATACATTTGAAACAAATATTTAAATATAGGCCTACATTGTTAACTTTGTTCCATAATAAAATAAAGTAAAACCTTACAATAAGAGGAAAAATGCATCACACCTACTGGAAAAAAAAATTCCCGCCTTAATTGTGGACTAAAAATTTATAACATGATTTTGAAATTTGAAATAAGTTTATACAGACTATAAATTATTAAGAAATAAGTGTGAACTCAAAAATTAAAGAGATATTTACACTACGTAATTGAAATTAGTGTTAATTAATATATTATATTTGACTGATCTATTTTAAATATGAGTAAATATCATGTGATTTGGCGATACTTTATTAAAATTAATTTGATTTTCAGTTTACTGTATTTTATTATCAAGTTAACCTACAAAACTTTGATTTTGACTTCTTACTGAATACAATATAATCCTTATTAAATAGCCTAAAATATAGGGGTTATTTTCATTTTAAATGTATTTTTTTCTTTCTTCGTAATGTGATAATAATAATAATAATAATAATAATAATAATAATAATAATAATAATAATACAGTATTGTTCTCTAAAACTCCATATGAAAATGTTACGTTTCTACACCTGAGAAACGATAATACATTGCATTTTGGACAACATAAAGCAGTATTTAAGTTGTCCTTCAGATAAAAGTTTATTTAATAACGTATTGTTCGACTTATACTGCGAAATCTCTAACTCATGCGGTGTGTGTATGATGGGAGAGGACTACCTCGCCAGCTGCTTTATCCTGTGTGCACAGAACTTCAGAGTTTATGTGCCTCAACATCGAAGTCTAGACTAATATTCCTAGGGTAACATCCGTCCGGCAAAAGGAGGACATATCCTCTTTTTTAATCATTTTATCCTGTCCGGCAGACATTTCTTTTTTAATTTGAAATATCCGGCATTTCGCATTTCAACTAGAATTAATATGAATATTGAATAAGGTGCGATATTATGCATAGAATATCTAAATAAATGGTGAAACCTTTGAAAGAATTTAACTCCTTTCAATGGTTGAAGCTGGAACACATAAAAAACACAAAATATGACGACCTATTGACATGCATTGAATTATTACACTCTAAAAACGTCACTATTCATGATTGTAAGCTATTTTATCAACTTCATTCAGCAGTGTACAAAGATATGCCAATCAAGTTAATTTGGACAAAGATTTAAGTTTAGATAAACAATGGTGCAAATTCTTCAATTCCAATAGTTCTGCGAGCACTGAAACTTTCTCCGAACTCTCTAAAATATGTCAATTCTATTTATTTATCCCAAGTCACAATGGAAGTGTTGAGAGAATACTTTCCCTAATATCTGCTCAATTGACAAAAGAACGAAATCGCATGCTAACGGAGACAGTCAGAGGTATCATCATAGTGAAATATAATTTCAAGGCCATGTCCTGTGAACAGTTCCATAGTTATTTGTTACAAGATATGTTTGTCTCTCCAGGCTCTTGTGCACAAAGTGTGTTCCACCGATAAGTAGGGTACAGATGTAATACTGATCCAGCAACTAGTGAGAAAACTAAGGTGAGCCATTGTTTTTATCTTTACTTAATTTTGTTCATACCAATTTTTAAAATGTCCTTTTTTCAGCAATGTCCTCTTATTTTAGATTCCATGTACTCCTATAGAATTTCTTCTCATGGTAACCCTAAATATTCCTATTGCAGGATATAATCTCTGCTTCTCTTGCAAGGAATCAAACTTACGACCTCTGGATTTACAGTTGGAAACGCTTCTGCTTGAGCCAGAGAAATAGACTTTGTAATGCATTAGTTTCTTATTTTATCTGAACCTCATGTCAGCTATTTGCGTTCTCCTTTAAGACTCAGCTCTTCGCTTCACACAGGCCTGTTCAACCAGCGCAGCGGGACGACACTTCAAGACTAATAAGCTGCACGTGGACTCGTGGCAGACTGGCATTCACCACGTGAAGGCGACGAGACGCGATGGTGCTGCTCCAGCTGTACGCTTGTCAATATTTATATAGGTCTGAAGAGAGGTTGTGATTGAATGACAAAATCTGAGGACTTGCGTACCAGTTACAGTCATCCAAGTCACCCAGAACTGATATAAGATTGTGTAATTAAACCGATCGGGTGATAAAGGAATCGACTTAATTTCACTCGCACGATCAATTGTCATAAGTTTACATAATAATAAAACTGTAACTGGACAATATGATAATTTACACTAAAAATGTGTAATGAAGGTTACTCATATTTTCTTGTTATACGTTTCAAGAGTTTCGTAAAAGTTCATCCCGAATACAGGCAGGCATGTCATTAATATACAGTATATGAAGAATAACACAGGACCTAGTACCGAACCCTGAGGAACACCATGCTTCAATAATTTAAATTTTAATAAATAACCATTTACAAACGCACTTTGGTGTCTATTTATCACATATGAAGAAAGAAGTTTGATACTATTATAACTAAAATCATAAAACCTTAGTTTTTGCAGAAGAAGGTTTGAGTTAAATCAAAAAAATATCCAGCTACTGGCAAACCATCATCAAACCATGGAGATATCTTGCGATACTAAAAAGTAAATTCGTGGCGCTACAGCACATGAAGGGCCAAGACCGACCAGCCGGCTGCTGCCCCACGTCCACATGCCGAAGCAGTGGTGGACGATCATCCAACCAGAATGGAGGTATCGTGTGGTTAGTAAGATGATCCCCCGCCCCAGCTGTTATAGCTGGTTTGCGAAACCGAATTTTCGCTACCTATCGTAGCTCCTCAAGTGCATCACGAATCTTGCGATACTAGATAAATAAAAATAATGGAAATTGTTTAAGATATTATAAAAAGTAATAACCATGGAAATGTATTGTCATAACAGAAATATGAAAACCATGGAAATGTTTCAAGATACTACCAAAACGATAACCATGGACATGTCTAGCGATACTAGATAAATAAAAACAATGGAAATGTTTTACGTTATTATAAAAGTAATAACTATGGAAATGTCTTACAATATGAGAAAAATAATAATAACCATTGAAATATTTTACGATACTATAAAAGTAATGAACATGCAGACGTCTTGCTGTATTAGAAAAATAAAAACCATGGAAATGTTTTAAGGTACTGTAGGCCTAAAATTAATAATCAAGGAAATGTCTTGCGATTCTATAAAAATGAAAACCACCTATACTAGAATAATGAAAACTTTGGAAATGTTTTACGATTCTATGAAAGTAATAACCATGGAAATGTCTTGTTAACAGAAATGTGAAAACCATGGATATGTTTTAAGATATAACCAAAGCAATAACCATGGAAATGTCTTACGATACTAGACAAGTAAAAACCGTGGAAATGTTTTATGATATAAAATGTCATAACCATGGAAAGGTCTTGTCATAACAAAATGTAAAAACCATGGAAATGTTCTGGTATACTACCAAAGCAATAACCATAGAAATGTCTTGCGATACTAGATAAATAAAAATCATGGATATGTTTTACGATATTATAAAAAAATACCCATGGAAATATTTTGTCATAACAAAAATATAAAAACCATGGAAATGTTTTAAGATACTGTACTACCAAAGCAATAACCATGGAAATGTCTTGGGATACTAGATAAATAAAAACCATGACAATGTTTTACGATACTATAAAAGCAATTACCATGGAAATGTCTTGCAATACTACAAAAATAAAATCCATGTAAATGTTTTAATATACTATCAATTAATAACCATGAAAATATATTCAGATACTGGAAAAATAAAAACCATTTAGACGTTCTGCGATACTAGAAAAATGAAAACTAAGGAAATCTTTTACAATATTGTAAAAATAATGAATATGGAAATATCTTGCAATACTGAAAATATAAAATGCATGGAATTTTTTTTTTAAGATACCATCAAAGTAGTAACTATGGAAATGTTTTAAGGTACTATGAAAGTAACAACTAGGACCAAGGTTCATACTCAAATGCATATTTTTCAGTTGCCAGTCGAAAGTCGCGCAATAACATTTTTATAGAACTTTGGGATGTCTGTGATGACAAATATGGAATGTTAATAGTGCATATTTTTGTATATTTGAGGCGTTCCTGCATATAATAAACCATTGTGTATATATTATGGCATATTTTCAGGATTCTGTTGCATAAGCCCCCAATTTTGTATATTTTGATTGTTTTGTTGCCAGCACACAACATTTTTTATTAACTATACTCGATGACTAGAAATTCCTTGTATATGAAGGATAGCTGTGGAAAAATAAAAACAACCGCTCCCTACTTTTGCCCCAGAATTGAGGACACTGAACTATTGCACAGCAAAATGATTCCCAAATATCCCTACCTACTTGACTAACACTCCCTACTGACCAGCCTTATCTCTGTTATTAACTTATTCCCTGTTGGCGCGCCGCAGTTCAAGTGTCAAATGCGTGATTTCGTTGTATTTTTTGTGCAGTTTGTGTGAGTGCGTTCGTTTGTGACTCCTTTTGCAAAATATTTCCAAATAAATAATTGATTAAATGGCGATCTTACTCGTGTTAATTGTGTAAGCATGTTCGGCTTGCAGCAATTTTGGTGCTTCTTCACACCATCCTCAGAGCCTACTAGATCTCGGCGTCATCTCAAACTTCGCTGCCTGTTTTGTGGGTGCGTTCGATTGTTGAAAAGTGTTGAAATGTGGTGTCAAATAGTGTGTGTGTTCTGAAATTGATCTGTGTGTTGATAATTTGATCAGGGTGTGTTTTAGTGTGTCTATATATTTCATATTGTTCTAGTGTGTTGAGTTTTTGGTTTTTGGGTTGTATGTGTAGGATTTGCATGTGTGTATTTATGTTATTGTATGTGTGGTTAGCATTAGTTATGTGTTCGGCACATGTAGATGTATTGTGTCCTCTGGTTATTGCTTTAATGTGTTCTTTGTATCGAGTTTGGAATGATCTGCCTGTCTGTCCAATGTAGAAACTGTCGCAACTATTGCATGTGAGTTTGTATACGCCTGTGTGGTTGTATTTATTTGTTTGTGTTGTTTGTGTGTTGAGATGTCTTTGTACTATTTTTTCTGTTCTGTATGCTATGTTGTATTTCTGTTTTCTGAATGAGGATGCGATTTTGTGTGTGTTTTTGTTTTCGTATGTTAGTGTGATGTATTTCTTGTGTTCTTGTGTTTGTGTTGTGTTTTTGTTTTGTTTTAAAAGTAGTGTACGAAAGATTCAACACAGTAGATTCCCTTAGGGAACACAGTTTTTACACAAGATGAGGCTGTCAAGATAAAGCTAGACATGGTGCTATTTAAAAAAGCGCAGGTTACTGCATTCTGCTCAAAGAAGGTCTTGTACCAAGAAAGTGTTGTTTATTTCAACCTGAATATTCTTTATTTGGTTATTTAATGACACTGTATCAATTACTGGGTTATTTAGCGTCGATGGTATTAGTGATAGTGAGATGGTATTTGGCGAGATGAGACCGAGGATTCGCCATAGTTTACCTAACATTCGCCTTACAGTTTTGGAAAACCTCGGAAAACCCCAACCAGGTAATCAGCCCAAGCTGGAATCGAACCCACGCCCGAACGCAACTCCGAATCAGCAGACAAACGCGCTACCTCCTGAGCTACGTCCGTGGCGAATCGTAATCTTACAAGCTCACAATCTGTCCAGAATATTATGCGTAACCTCTGGGGTTATGGCTGATATGTACATCTGTTACGACTATGAGGCAGTACATAACACACACCTACGTACAGTGTCGCAAGTTTGCGTGCAGCGGATGCCACACACTGTAAATGCTAACAAGCAAACATTCACATGGAGGCAGATAAAAAGTTAATTTTTTTTTCTTTCACTATGTTAATAATGTCAAAACAAGTGCTTGTACAAATGTTGGCCACTCGAGCGCAATTATGAGGGCCATCCAGAAAGTAAGTTTGCCTGGGGCCGTATACAGAAATGAAACACAATTTTATAGAAATATTTATTGAAACAAATACAGCAATTGTTGAGCTGTTTTTCAACATATTTCCCATCGGAATTGAGAAATTTGTCTATTATTATTATTATTATTATTATTATTATTATTATTATTATTATTATTACGGTATGCTCCAAAACAAACAGTACTGAAATTATGGCTCATCTGCTGTCCACGTTTCCCTAGCAACGAAGTATTTATTTATTGTATACAGTAGTTTGACATACTGTGAATTCAGCGTTGTGTTGATTTCTACAATTATGATTCTCACAGCAGAGAAGAAGGTGTTTATCGCCGAGCATTAATTCCGGTCATACGGAGTGAGGCGTCAGAATGGGCCGAGCTTGAACCATGTTAAAGAGCAGTACTAGGAGCGATTTAACAATTTTGTACCAAATAACACAACAATGTTAGCTATCTTCGAGAAGTTCCATTGTATGGAATCAGTTTTATGTCGCCTTGCATGTTATAATGACTTACGTTGATTTTCATAGTAGTCTAACTTAGGTTTGTAATTTCAGTACTCCGTATGACCTGAAATAATGCTCGACAATAGACACCTTCTCGTCTGTTGTGAGAACCATTAATTGCAGAAATCAACACAACACTGTTTTCGCAATATGTCAAACTATTTTATATAATGAATAAATACTTCGTTGCTAGGGAAACGTGGACAGCAAATGAGCGACAATTTCAGTACTGTTTGTTTTGGTGTATACTTTAGGCGTATTATTATATTAACAATAACAATGACTTGCTTATTTACCACATCTCATCTTTATGTTGGGAGGTGTTTTCTAAATAGTTCAATAATTTGTGAAAGAGTAGCCTATATTTCTCTCCTGGATCTCTCGCACATTATGTTGGTAATTAGTAGATTAGTATGATCTAATACTAAAATGTGTTTTGTCTGACATGAAATTCATTGCTTTGACTAAACAGTTTGCTATTCACCAGACTAGCCTAAAAATGTATTTTGTTTGATCACGTGAAATGATTAGGACGAATTCCAAAAACAGAATACCACTTTGAAATGTATATCCTACTTAAAAATTGTACGTACGCATTTTAAGTTAAAATACATACATACTCCTAAGACGCTACCTCTCTTGGACATTTTAATAGAAATCTGTCCATTAGCCACGTGCATGTTTCATACCAAGTAGATCTATAAGTTATATCTTACTTAATTACATTTATCTGTGTTGAATATTGAAATCACAATGCAACACAACTGAATTATATTATACTTACTTACTTACAAATGGCTTTTAAGGAAACCGAAGGTTCATTGCCGCCCTCACATAAGCCCGCCATCGGTCCATACCCTGTGCAAGATTAATCCAGTTCTCTATCATCACACCCCATCTCCCTCAAATCCATTTTAATATTATCCTCCCATCTACGTCTCGGCCTCCCTAAAGGTCTTTTTCCCTCCGGTCTCCCAACTAACACTCTATGTGCATTTCTGGATTCGCCCATACGTGCTACATGCCTTGCATTGATATTAATATTAATACCCAGTGGCGGCTCGTGGGTATTGAATTAAGGGGGGCTGCATACAAAACTAAACCAAGCAACTTACTTTATTTAAAGATTAGTTCCATGCGCCTTATCTTGTAAGTTGTGTTTAAATGAGAGAGATTTACTGGCATTTAAAAGAATCCTGCGGAAAAATTCCGGCACACCGGCGACGCTGATATAACCCCTGCTGTTGCGAGTGTCGTTAAATAAACCATAATTTAATTTTTTATATGCAGATTTGAACCTTAGGAATATCTAACTGGCGATGTTGTAGTGGGTTGTATAATATATATATATATATATATATATATATATATATATATATATACACACACACACACACACACACACACACACACACACACACACTATACCGGTACATCAATAAATGAAAAAAATAACAGCCAGAAATTGAATTCAGGATATCCAAGAGTATGCACAAGGGCGCTTGCCTCATTTATTGTGATGTTAGATGTTTCAGAGTCCATTATGATTTGAAAACATTCTACTGTCTTCGCGCTACGAGTTGGCGCGGGGAGTAGATAGGCGGGACGGGGGAACTTTACGCTACGCTCTGACCTGAAAACTTCGTCCACTTACTTGGCTACACGGGAACGGAGTCAGACATAAAAGATTCCGCATCTTCGGTGCTGTCGCTATGACTATCATTATCACAGTTTTCAAAATTTCTGGAGTATGCTCTGTCCATGATATCGTCTGTTTATGTTCCAGCCGTATATATTAATTCGAATCTCTCAACAAAGACATTAGCCCCACCGCCCCCATCCTGAAGGACAACAATGAGTGTTCTGGACACATTTATGGTAGTCAAAACTCCCGTAACATTTTTATCCTGCCAGCACTTGGGAAACGTTAAATTGGTAGGCCTATCTATCCGCATTTCGTCCAGATACAAAATCGGTTTTTCCACTTTCCTAAGCTTTCTTATTTGCTGTAGATATCTTCGCGTATTCTAATTTACAGTGTTTTCCTAATTTTTTTTTTTTTTTTTTTTTTTGCTGCACACTTCTTCCACCTGAAATCCTTTTTCTTCAGCATTCGTCTTAATGCTGTCTTTCATTTCAAATCAATTTTCTCTTGTAAAAGGGTAGACGTTTGTTGCAGCTTGGTACTATTTTTTTACTTGTCATTTAACGACACTGTAATAACTACTAGCTTCTTCAGTGTCGATTGAATTGATGATGGCGAGATGGTATTTGGCGAAATGAAACCAAGGATTCGTCATAGATTACCTGACATTCGCCTACCGCTTGGGAAAACCTCGGAAAAAACAAAACCAGGTAGCCAACGCAAACGGGAATCGAACTCACTCCCGAGCACAACTGCAGATCAGCAGGCAAACGCGCTACCTCCTCAGCTACGCCGATGGCCCTCTTTCTTTTTCAAATAAAAATTCTCAATTATATCTTTTTTGTCAATCTCCCGTCGAAGTCATCTACATTTGCGTTTCGGTACTCTAGACGTTTACATTTTTTTCTCCCTCAGGTGTCGACAACGCACTTTCTTCTGTGCAGTCTTTCATTTCATTCCTTATACGCTGTATTGTTCTTGTGGATAGATTAGAGTACTTTCCTACCTTTGCTGTAGGTTTCGTAAGAGGAATGCAAAGGCACTGTTGTTCTTTTTCTTCATCACAGAATTATTTTGCACTTCTAATAATATTCCTTTCTTCGCTATAGATTGTCAATCCTTGTTTCCTCTTTGTCGACATATTTACAATAAACAAAAAACTGTTATAAAACTAAATAACAGTATACAATAACATACATTCTATTAACTATATTATTATCAACACTATTAACACGAAAAGCAAAGGATAACTAAAGCAATACAAGATTTGTGGTACACTGAAAACAATTGTCTTGCTCAAACTAATAAACACTACAGTAAAAATCCCACTATTATTTTCACAAAGTCGCAAAGACTCATAGACACGTGCAGTAGATGTTTGTGAAACAGGAATATTGCAGTGAACAGCGCGGTGCGCATGCGCGACTGTTTCCCCTCCGCCCCGTCTAAGTACTTCAGCCGCCTTCTCCTGGCGTGACAACAGTAGCAATGCCTCCTTCTTCTCATGAACAACATTTACTGTTCTTATTTTAAATCCATCTTGTTACCCCAGCTGATGGAATTGTCTTTAAAACACATTAATCTAATACAGACTGTGTGGAGATCGAGAGAAGAAAGCAGGGATACTGGATAAATTAGCAAAAAATATGCGAGTCTTTGTATTTTGTTTAGCGGCTCTTTCCATTATGAGATTCAACTGATGGGCACTTAATTTCACATTTCTCCTGAATTGTTAAGGTACTGAACTGAATAGACTGTAAATATTGTACAGAATTAAACATTGTTGCACTTGTTATACTCACAACATTAAAGAAAATGTATTTAAAACTGCGCGCTACTGACAAACTGCTGCAAATTTTGCAGCGCCTGGAAACTCTGGATTCGCGGCAAGGGGCAGCAGGGAGGAGGGGTAAAACTAACGCGCAAAGCATCCGAGACGAGACTGGCAGCTCCAGGGGAGGAAGTGGCTTCACCCTATAGTCCTTGTCTCTGGTTTCGCTCTGGCAGCACCAGGGGAGGAAGTGACTTCACTAACGATTGCGTGCATGTCATTGAGAGCGAATTTTTTAAAAAAGACAAGAGCCACACATGTCTGGGGGTGCTGCAGCTCTGCAGCTCCTCTTCGAAAGCCGCCCCTGTTAATACCTATATTACTGATTCATTATTAATTACGTTCAAATTTCACAAGCTTACTTATACTTCCATTTCATCAGTTTCCTTTATTGAAAACCAAAATTATTGCTGCCAACATAACAGTTAGAAAATAACTGCCAGTTGTATTTTTCAGTACCCTCGAAATTCGAAACGAGGTTGGTAAAAGAAAATTCAACCTGACATCTAGAAAATCACTATAATAATATGTAGTAATAGGGGGGAAATGGTTAGATTTCACCCTTAAGGTAAAGCTGATCCGGATTATAAACACGGCAGACCCAGTGGCGGACAGTAAGAAAGGAGTTAGTCTTTGAAGAGGTAATACGCAGACTAATCCCTTTCCTACTGTCCGCCACTAGGTCTTTATTGTTTACTTATGAGCATAACCGCGGGTGTGTTCTGTCTCAAACAGTAGGCTGGGAGCGCAAGTGATCTGTTTACATTTCCCGGCCATTTATGTGCATGAGGGTATACATATATGTTAACATACACGAAAGTAAATCCAGCACATTCATAATGAGTTTTCATAATTTAAATTTAAATTATTAGTAGTTAGTTAATTAAAATAATAAAGTGTCGCTTAATTTTCATACGAATACTCCTACTAATGCATGAGTAATAATCCTTATCTGAGTGATGTTTATAACAATCAACACCCACAGTCAAGGTCACATTCTTTCAGCTGAGTAACCAGCAATGCATGAATCGTTGGCGAAATTCCTTCAGTCCAAGTGAACTCGAGGATATCAATCTATTTAATTCAAATCCAGTTAACATAAGCAACGTGAAGACTAGTGTGTTTAACTCCTCTTTCATAAAATGCTCGCCTATCGAAGTAGGTCTAGTTTTCCTTTGGTCCGATCGAATCTTCTTGCACTTTGGTATGGCCTAATAATAATCACTTAACAACAAATTTTTACTTTTTGGCTTGCTCCGAAATAAAAATAGGTGAATATTACTAATATGTGTGCCCTAAATCTGAATTGAAAATCCAAATTGTCCCATCACGTATCATTTTCCGGGGAAAGTGAAAAAATTTTTTATGAAAAAAACTTATTTTTTTTTATTTTCACAGCTACTGATAAAATTACAATAGATTAGGAATTGAAAATGCCTCATAACACTGGAAAAATGTGTACTGGATGCAAAACTAATGTTACGTAGTTCAAACCCCCCCCAAAAAAAACGCAACAACAATAAAAATATTTAATGTGTGTAATGAGAAGAAAAACTTGGAATTTGAACTTACTATTTAAAAGGGTTTTCTGGATTTCTTCCGTTTATAACTAGACCCGGACTGTCTTTTACAAGGAACCAACAATAGTCTGCAAGCATGCTGGATGATGATCTTCCTTTATATCGCCTTTCCATTTCAGATATTTCTTGATGAAATCTTTCCCCATGCTTGTCGCTTACTGCTCCAAGGTTAGGAGGAAAGAAATCCAAATGAGAATGTAAAAATTGTATTTTGAGAGACATAATACACCGCATTTTCTCATATACACTTAACATGGTTTCCACAAGTTCGATGTAGTTGTTTGCTCTAGAATTTCTAAGCAAATTTGAGCAAATATCTTTGAAAGCGCGCCATGCCATTTTGTCTGTAGTCTAACGGAAAGTTTTTCCTCAAACAAAGAGTAAGCCATAACTTTGCGAATTTGTGGACCCATGAAAATGCCCTCTTTTAATTTGCCTTCACTCAAACTCGTAAACTTTTCTTTTAAATACTGAAAATCACATCCTTGTTTGTTCATTGCGTAGACTTCACTATGAACTGTATGACATTACTGAATAGAAGATAACAATATATGTTCATTTATTAGCAGTACAAAAGAACATGCCAACAACCATAAGAAACCGGAAATAAGTCCTAAACGCATAAAATGCATTAGATTTTGTTTTGGTTTACAACCCCCAACCCGCGCCAGATGTTTCCTGGGAGAGTGAAATCATAGTATTTTAAAAACCCTTGCGTGTGAAGAACAGAGGTGCATTTTAGGATTAAGAGCACCCCAAACTATAAGGGACACATTATTTTAAGTCATAGCAAAATTCTTGTTGTTCAGTGTAATCTATGAAAACAATAGTCATGCCTTGATTGAAATGGAGCCATACAGTTCTGTTCTGCGGCTGACAGAATGCTTCTCAGCTTTGTAGTGATGTCCGCTCACCCACGAAGAAGGTGAATGAAAATTAATTATTCAATTGTTAAGAGAGTTCAGTGTGGGTTGTCTGCCTCAACAAAGAATCTTCTCGCCTGGCAATGAGGCAAGGAAATCCCAAACTTCGGCCTCGAAAATTTTTGAACTCTTGCCAAAGGAAAACAAACCGGGGGATGGCCGTCAAAACGCACGTGACGAAATTAGAATGAAGGGCATTCATACGCAGAATTGTCGTAACAGATTCTTCCTACCTTGAAGATACTGTAAAAACAAAATGTACAATAAACAGACTTGTTAGTAGCAGTCGTCATGACGACTCTTGGAGAGTTCATTGTAGTATAATAATAATAATAATAATAATACTAATAATAATAATAATAATAATAATTATTATTATTATTATTATTATTACTCATCATCATCATAGCACTACAGTCCAAAGTGGTTCTTGGCTTCTCTCACAACAGCTCTCCACTTCACTCTGTCACGTCTCGCAATACGTCGTCCATCCTCCTCTTCGGTCTTCCTCTCCTTCCTTCTCCCTCCATTCTTGCGTTCATTAGCCTTCCCTCGTCTATTCTCACTACATGTCCTAACCATCTCAGCATAATAGATTTAATAAAGCTCACTATATTCTCGCCTTCCAATAGATGATCAATCTCTTTATTCATTATTTTTCTCCAGTCTCTTTTATTGTATACTGGACCATAAATCAGGTCTAAGTTTTGTTCATTTAGGCAGCATCCTTGATATGAACATGTGTGAGAACGAGAAATAAGTTCTATTTCCTTACATTATTCTTTTATGTATTTCATTCTCAATTTTATTTTCATTATTGATAAACGACCCAAGGTATGTGAATTCTTTAACGCTTTCGAAATTATAACTCTCCATTTCAAAATTTACTAGTCTTTCATTTCTCTGTTTATCCAGTCTCATATATTTTATTTTTTCTTCGTTTATTTTTAAGCCAATCTGTTTTCCTTCATTATCTAAAATCCTATACATCTCTTTTAAATTGGAGATGCTACGTCCTACTGTCACAATACGAGGCGCGTCCATAAAGTAACTTTCCCACTCGTCCCACAGCTAGCAAACCATATGTTGCGCGAAGCGACTGCGTGTACGTGCTAGAGCAGGACTGGGCATCGGGAGCGCATCTAGACTCTATACTGGGATGCTTAATATTCATCAGTCACGGAATCAACGCTGCGCGGTGTTCGGCGGGGAAGAAAGGGGATGAAGAGAAATCGTATGGCTCCCCGTGCGAGAGTAGAATCCGCTCTTACTGCCCAGCCCTGTGCTAGAGCAATGTCCTGGTATGGCGCATGCGCTAGCGGAACTTCCCGAGTGCTCAGTGCTCTCAGTAGCTTCGTTTCAGTGGTTGAAGATGGACGCTCCTATTCCAGCTCCCGCCGTGTGTGAAGTGCGATCAGTGATAAAGTTTTTGAATGCACAGAGCATAGCGCCAATTGAAATTTATCGTCAGCTGTGCCAGGTCTATGGGCCTAACGTCATAAGCAAGCCGATTGTGCGTGGACGCCAAAATGTGCATGACGAGGAGCACAATGGGAGGCCAACCACCATCACAGACGACCTTGTGGAGCAACGCAACATCTGCTTGCTCATGACGTTAGGCCCATAGACCTGGCACAGCTGACGATAAATTTCAATTGGCGCTATGCCCTGTGCATTCAAAAACTTTATAATTGATCGCACTTCACACGCGGCGGGAACTGGAATAGGAGCGTCCATCTTCAACCAATGCAACGAAGCTACTGAGAGCACTCGGGAAGTTCCGTTAGCGCATGCGCCATGCCAGGACATTACTCTATCACGTACAGTACGATTATTTAGTCCTGACAGTCGCCGGAGATGTGCGCCTAGGTCAGGCGAGTCCATTTAGTTACGCCAAGGGGTGTATGGGTTATTCACTCGCTTGCCTTCGAAGCGATCGGATGTCATGCGTGCGGTAGAGCAGTATGTTTCCAGTACAATTAAGCTGTACTGCATTCCTTTACCGACCGCTCGCCCTTATCTCTACTCCGGAACTCTCCCCACTTCTCCTATTGATTTCCCTGTTTCGCGTCGACGAGCTGTCAGGACTAAATAATCGGTCTGTACACGCAGTGGCTTCGCGCAACATATGGTTTGCTAGCTGTGGGACGAGTGGGAAAGTTACTTTATGGACGCGCCTCGTATCATCAGCAAACCCATAAACTTGCCTGGATTTGCATGCAATTGTTCCAGTAACTTCTATTTTACTAGTTATTTTATGTAATACTAAATTAAGAAAGAGTAGTAGATAAAATATCACCCTGTCTTACTCCGCAGCTTATCGTGAATGCATTTTGTAATTTAATTGCCTACTATTACTTCCGTCGATGCCTTATCTAATGCCATTTTAACCAGGGATATCAATTTCCAGGTATTCCGAACTCAAGTATAAATATCTACATGTTGAAGAGGCCTATACACTGCTTGACATTGTATCCGCGAGAGTGGTAGAGCACTGGATGCAAGCTGTCGCAAGAGAAGTGACAATACAACAGCATTGAATAGAGCAGTGGTAGGCATTTTTATACTTTTAGCCGTTCTGCAGTAATCGCAGCAAACCAGCCTAGCACAGTCACCTCGTTTGCTATAATGTCTCAAACCCTCTTTGCTACTACTCAGTGGTGACTCGTACATTATAACAGTATAGTACATTCAGTATTTATTTATTTAATGGGTTATTTTACGACGCTATATCAACATCTAGGTTATTTAGCGTCTGAATGAAATAAAGGTGATAATGTCGGTGAAATGAGTCCGGGGTCCAGCACCGAAAGTTACCCAGCATTTGCCCGTATTGGGTTGAGGGAAAAACCCTCAACCAGGTAACTTGCCCCGACCGGGATTCGAACCCGGGCCACCTGGTTTCGCGGCCAGACGCGCTGACCGTTAGTCCACAGGTGTGGACACATTCAGTATCGGAAACGACATTGTTAACATATGACAATTGTACTTGATACTGTCTTTCACCCAGTAAATATAGTACTTTTAACTTTATATTATATAATTCGATAAATATTTGTATTATTTTAACAATTCAATTTTATGTTTTGTATATCCATGAAATATATTGTAAGATTGTAACACTCACAATGTCTTTAGTGAAGTTTTTCACTCAGGACAATAAAGATTATTATTATTATTATTATTATTATTAATATTATTATTATTATTATTATTATTATTATTATTATTATTATTATTATTAGACTTCGTTGAATTGCCACATGCAGCATGCAATCAGGTTGCAGATGTACGGTAGTATAGAGGAGGCGAGTGACCTCCCGGTCTCGTAGTAGGAGCAGTTCATGTTAAGAGTTGTGACTGGCCAAAATAGATGGAGCATCTACAGCTAATGTATACCTATGTAAGCACTTGTTTTTGCTTTACTGTGGTTGGAATAGTCAAAGCTTAACATCACACATGCCGCGATATAATACTTCATAATTGCGTGTGTTTATAGAGGAGTTTGGTACAAAGTATTTTAGTGTTAAAGAACAAACCATTTTTTGTAAAATATGCACCTATTACATCGTGTGTTGATGAACGTACATTTTCCCAATATAAAAACTGTTTAAGTGACCTCGGAGGAGGTTCACTTTGCAGTCGCTCAAAATGTACGTAACTCTTAACTGCAATGCAATATTCAAGGATGATGTATTTTACATTTAAGAATTAATATATCTCACTATAAAATAATAGTGTATTTACATGTTTAGATGTTTCCTACTTCAATGATCATTCATTATATTTCTGGAATGTAGGATACAGGTTTTATTGTAACCGCAGTATACTGCTCAGTGTTTACATCAGAGGCATACTCCATCCGTTGCACGCCCCCTTCTCATGCAGTCTATACAGCGTACGCAGTAAACCTTGCGATTCTCGTGGCAATTCCACGAAGTCTTTTATTATTATTATTATTATTATTATTATTACATCTTGGGCAAACTCGAGCAGCAGTACCTGTACTCAAGCAAAACGAACCCTCGGACGACCTCCACTCTTATTCCAGCTACTGTATGCTGTACATAGACTACAGTGTAAAGGTTATCCAAAACTTTAAACTTGTAAATTTGAAAGTCATTTTGAGAGTTAATTTCAGATAAGTTGAAATTTATATTAAAGTATGCTTGTGTAGTTTCAGTCTACAACTTACCAATCTATATTAATACAGAATTAATTTTCTGTCTTATTGCATTACAAAATTTTATTTCCACAAATATTTTCGACTTATTTAAAAAGTCATCTTCATGTGAAGAACACAATAAATGGCACACTGAACACATATGATGTACAGTGAGAACATTTGTGCATACTATAAAATTGAACATGTACAAAAACATTATAAAATTATATGTGAATACTAGAGTGGTTCTAAGTCATTTTATCTTACAATAAATAACATAATAAAAATTAAAAATTAATCTTATAATATGATAACCACACTTTAGTTGAGTCTATAAATGTTATATAACCAATTTTAGGTCATGTTGTATGCACATATTTGAAATTTAATATATATAAAGGCTTAAAAATAGCAGTGATTACCTGCTAGTGATACTATGTTCAGAAAAGAAAAGTCATTAAAGATATACAAGCATTGGCATTCTACTATATGTGTGTTTTTGTTTTCAATCACAACTATAATTTAATTTAAACTTGTAGTTATTCATTGGTTTTATCATCAGCCACGGAAAAAACAGATACAGTGGACTCTCCTAAGTTCCACAGAACAAAATTGAAATTTCTGTCCACTAAGGGTAGTGGGTGTGGCAAATGAAATGAATATAAATTCTTATTGGTTATCCATCAACGAATACAGTACTGTACTTGCTTTTCTTGCCCGCCCCGAGACTTGTTTATGCGCTTCTAGTACCACAGTGGGTTTCGACAGTTTCCGTCTCACAAACTGCACAATTCTCAAATGGAAAAATAAGAGTTCATTAATTTAAAATCAGTAATCAATATGGATATCCTAATCAATAAAATATTCTGTTTTCCTTTAACAAAAGTATCACTACAAGACAGAATCAATTCCCATTCAAATGGCAAACCCATTTCTTAGTGCCTGTATAGGGGCGTGTCTAATTCTCCTACGTAAGCAGTCGAACTATAGGATGTCGAACTTTATTTCTGTCGAACTTAAGAGCTTCCACTGTACTTTCATTCATATCATTTAATACCTCATGAAAATAAAGTACATAATATGAATGGTGGGGAGTTAATTGAAAAACTTGAGAGAATCCGAAACGTTTATCTCCGAGAGCTGAGCTTGCACATCATAAAAGTTGCTAATTTTGAGAACACATAAAAATATTATGGTTTCGCCTTCATTAAGAAAACAACATTGCTCGTATTTAAACAATATTTCATTTTATCTAACAACTGACCTATAACTTCGTTTTCACTTTTAGAAACTGTAGAAATCTCCAGCATAGTCTATGTACAGTTTTCTTGTTGTACTGTATATTAGCCTAATGACATGCGATTATGTATTAAGTTATTTGTTACCTCATTTTAAGTAGACTGCATGCTGCTTCTTATACGCTTCTTCAGCCAAGAAGTCACATCTTCTTAGAAACTTCATAGAGCCTACTAATTTAAAAGTTTCCACAAACAATACACGCACTGCCTCTTTTGGTAGTCGACACGCGGTCTGCACTGGGTACACACACTGACTAAATCAGACGTAGCTGGCCTGCATCTAGGGGTGCGTTCTCTTAGCAAAATTTGATATCTTGGTGAATACCATTATTTTTCCCGTCGTGAAACCTGAAAGTCGCGTTTTCTTGACGCAAATTCATATTGCTTAGAAACATTGATAAAATATCGACTATCAAGATATCGAATATCATGGCATAAAATGTCCTGTAAAAGTCCACTTTTTAACTACTATAAATATATAGGGTTACCAGATATCGTCTTTTTAAGAGTATTATACGCAGGGCGAGGTATTTATGGAGATTGCGAAAATCACGACATAATAGATAAACAATACATTTTTACTAATCTTTACGAATTAAATGATTCTGATTGATAATATGTAGATAAAAAAATCGCAAAATAGAATTCTAATAGCGAAATATGAACACATTCGCGAATTATTACTATTGCGTCGTTTTATAGCGAATTTCATATTCTGAGTTTTTTTTTTTTTTTTTTTCAGATTTGTTTCACTTTAATTTGTTATATATCCGAGTAGGCTACATTACATGGTATTCCAGGTGTTCTGATTACGTTAGTGAACTCAAAATACGGAGAATTCAACATTTCACTAATATAATTTGAAAGTGTTAATTTGAGGACTGCAAGTTTTTTCGTTTTTAATGAATATGTGTTAAATGCATGTTTAATCGAACAAAATATTTTGTCTTTTGGCCATATCGCACCTTTACCAGAATCCAACGAAACTTTAATGTTAATTATTTGGAAAGTAATATTCATACTGAGTTAATACAATTCCAAAACAGTCGTATTTTCCAAAATTTCCATTAATCTCCGCCAGGAGTACAAATCAATCTCCAACAATCTCCGTCGACACCAATATTAAAAAAACACAAATGATGAATTTAATCTCCATAAATAGCCTACCTGCCTCTGATTATACGATACACTTCTAGAGGTCCAAATATTCTATACTCTTTCCCAAATGAAAATATCCCCAATAATAATTATACTCTTTTCTTTATTTTTTACAACTTTTGACATATTTTATAATTGAATGTCTTGTAATTTTTAAATTCCAATTACATTGCACAAGATGTAGTTGAAAGTTAATCTTAATCTAATCAATGTTCATTTAGCCTAAGTGTTTGGAATGGAGTGGAATTTACGGGAGGCGGGCACTATGGCCCAGCACTGCGTCCTGTTACGATCTATTGCGCTGACCTTCAAGCTAGGCACATTCCCAAATCCACACCGGCTGACTACACTAAGGTTCGCTGAGTACCAAGGTTTCGAGCAGGCAACCCCCTTGTTCCTAGGCCACCCCCTCCGTACGTCGCCAGCCGGCGATCGGGGAATGCTATGGAATGGTAATGAAATGGAGAAATTGTGACAGAATAATGTAGATGTCTAATATAGGGAAAACGGGAGAACCTCGAGAAAAACCCCCAACTGCAACCTTGTCCGCCACAAGTGTCACTATGGACTTTTCAACGAAAAATCCCAGACCTGACCGGGACTCGAACCCGGGCCGCCTGCGTGACATGCCGGAGGTCTGACCATTCAGCCACTGCAGGGGTGACAACGCGCGGACCTGTACACAATATGAAATGAATTCGTATCACAAGTAATACTGGGTGTTCAGTTGAAAGTGTGTCACGGCTCGCTGTATGCCGTCACGTGGCTAGTCGATGAGCCTAGAAAATTCAATCTTCCTACACTTCCGCAGAGATGTATTACTTATCTGCCAGAGGAGTTGCCTAGCGAGTACGGCGTTCATTCAGAAGAGTACTTACCGATACGTACGGTAACGCCGGTAGTGGCAGGAATGTGAACTGTTTTGAAACATTTACTGAGGTGAGTTTTTTCTTACTGTCGGGATATGGGGAGAGGGTTAAGACGATTACTTACATATTTGTTGACATTAACTTCGACGGTCAACATGGACACGAAGCATTTGATTTGTATTGTGGAATGTTGCCGTGCGCAACCGATGATAACAAATACCCTGCGTACGACTTGGCCGCGCAAAACACAGTTCGAAAGAGGTTATGCTAGCACACAGACCGTACAGACCGCCATCTGTTGTTACGACGTTCAAGTTATACCGTACACGTTCTCAAGTTCAGATTGAACGCCTTGATTAATAGGCAACTTCTCTGACACAAAAGCTGAAACTCGCTTCAAATCGCTGACTCATCAACAGTGACGTCATGACACACTTTGAAATGAACACCCAGTACATGAATGATCAAATTTCATTGAACATCATACGCACAATTAACCAAATTCAAGCCGTGCCTACAGCTTAGCGCTAGCGCGCTCTGGTTAGATCCCCGGCTACGTCGTGATAGAATTTATAGTGTACAAAGCAGACATTTTATAGGATTTTTTTTCAGGATACTTCCGTTGAACTCTTTCAATCCATCTACACACTCCATTTCTCGTCATGTCATCTAACATTTACAATAAAAAAAAAGCTGGAATGAAGTCTTGGGGTAGTACGGGTCTCCGTACTGATACAGACTTTAGGTTCTGGGTTTATTATGTATATAAGTAGGAAGTTTGTACCAAAACAGTAGATTTTAATTGAGTACAGCGAGAAGTATATAGTAGATGTCACCCGCGCCTCGCCCTGCTCCCGCTCGCTACATACGATATACACTTTGTTCACATAAACAACGCATAGTGGCATTCTGTGGAACTGTGTAGAGTCGTGAATATTATGAAGAATATTGTTAATTTATATTAATACTTTAGGTTCTGAACAAAGTGAGCTATTCTGTTATTATTGTATTATGTACGTAATGTTAATACGTATTGTGCATGATTCCAAAAAAGTAAACTCATCTATTATTAAATAATTATACAAACAGGAGTGTAACATGTTTATTTTTTCCGGATTATTCTTCGTTAAATGTTGACGTCTCGTGCTGCTAAGCATTCAATTGCGTTACAGTCCAAGTTCAACATCAGAATTACGATACAAACTTCCTAGCTGTTATTACAATAGAAATGAAATATTTTCTTGAAAACAATTATGGGTTTAATATTAAGTCCCACATACGAGATACACTATTACATTCACAAGTAGTTGTTCACCTGATGATAGTAAGATATACTGTATCATATTTCAGATTTGCTCCAGTAACGTCTTGTGACGAACGAATATTTTCAGAGTACAAATATTTTTTTTTCTGGACATAAAAAGAGTATTTCTTTTGATAAAATGAAAATGTTCATTGTTATTTTTGTTATAATGAGGCCAGAATCATAATGTATACTTTGTATATTATTTGTATATGTATGGGTAAATTATTTTAGTTTGGGAGTTACAAAGTTTATAATTATAAATTATTGTTTTTTTATATTATTCGTGTATTATTTTCTTGTTCTAAGGCAGTGGACGATTGGAGCTCATGTTTGGTTACCACCCGGCTCTTAAGAAATCCGGAGGTTCATTGCGGCTCTCACATAAGCCCGCCATAGGTCTCTCCCCTGAGCAAGACTAATCCAGTTCCTAGCATCATATCCCACTTCCCTCAAATTAATTTTAATATTACCCTCCCATCTACGTCTCCGCCTCCCCAAAGGTCTTTCAACTAACACTCTACGTATATGCATTTCTATAGTCGCGACGCTGTTATTCCCGGCGTGACGCCTCCTCTTTGCTTACGTCTTAGGAAGTGAAGGCTCTATAAAGTCTAGGTAGGTAGTTAGTATCGTTCGCCATTTTTGTTCTTTCGTTGCCGAGCTACCATACGAGGAATCTATTTGCCACACCGTTAAAAATTATCATGTTGTAGCTCCTATGATAATAAATCAAACGCACTGTAATTCAGCAAATAATTGAGCGGCAAATAACGTCTTCGTGTGCTTTCTGTGAACGCCAACGAAAGAGCCAAAATGGCGGGCGATTATATTAAGTATTTATCGAGCCTTAAGAAATGAATAACGTCTTCCTCAGCGAATCACAAGACGCACACGTTTAAGTAGCCGACTTGCAAAGCGATTGACTGCCGGAAATTAGAGCGACGGGACTATAGATTCCCCCATACGTGCTACGTACATGCTCTGCCAATCTCAAACGTCTGGATTTAATGTTCCTAATTGTGTTAGGTGAAGAATACAATGCGTGCAGTTCTGCGTTGTGTAACTTTCTCCATTTCTCTGTAACTTCATCTCTCTTTGCCCTAAATATTTTCTTAAGCACCTTATTTCGAACACCCTAAACCTCTGTTCCTCTTTCAAAGTGAGAGTCCAAGATTTACAATCATACAGAACAACCTACCTCCCTCAAATCCATTTTAATATTATCCTCCCATCTATGTCTCGGCCTCTAAAAAGGTTTTTTTTTTCCATCTGGTATTCCGACCAACACACTATATGTAATGATGACAATGACCCTATATATGCTTACTGTATAATATACCAATAGAGCACAAGAGAGACACTACCAGCATAACGAGGAGCGCAACCCATGAAAGTAGTTGGTAGACTGGCTTTGTCCTTGATTTATTAACTTAAAGTATTTGCTAATGGTAACCTCTGACCCGCTCTTCTTAACGTAGGCTGGCCGTGACGTAATGTGGGAGAAGCAGATGGACTGTTGTCTGGCCTGAAGTGTGCTGGGACACGTCACATCTTCCAAGAAATCTTGGGCGAACTGCGACCGCGCTGACAAAAATATTTTACTTTCTCATACATAATATAGAAAGTATTGGGGAAACAGTAAATAATCAAATTCTAGATTTTTACGGTATAGACTTTTTGAACACCCCTGACACCGAACGTGGCTTTGGACATGCCGTCTGTCTGTCTCTGTGTACGTACAGCGATGCTTCCTAAACTATTGATGGAATTGGTTCATATTTACTTACACCAACCGAGAATGACTAAGAATTACCATAATAGGTATTAATCTTTCTTCTTTCTTCGTTTAGTACTTTACCTTCTCGCATTGTGGGCCTCTCTGTTCGGTGGTCAGCACAACAATGAGTCACGCTGAAAGTGAGACAACACAGATGGCACATGCCAAGGGACAAACATCTAGTTCCGTGGACGGAAGATAAATCTCTTCCATTGTCCATGCCGGAATCGAACCATGGATCTTCTTCTTCACTTCATGATTTAAGCTTTGTTGCCTGTTCCATCTTCACATTTATTCAGCTCCACCACTTCTTACGACGCCCGACATCTCTTTTACATTTGGGTTAGTACTGTTAAACCACTACTGGTATTCGTCCATTGTTCATTCGAGATAGATCCTCTCTCCATTTTTGTCATCTATTTTCTCATGTAAGTTATATTGTACTTATATATTTGATTATTTGCGGATGTCATCAGTGTTTAATTAATAAAATTTAAGATAGAAGGACCTGAAATCTGGCCCAGGTGGAGATGATTCCAGGAGATATCCCTCTCCCAAGATAGTCTTTCCCATTTAATTCTGAAATAGGGCTTAGAAATGATTTATTACTCGACCAAGTCCAGTGGAGTCCTGCAGCCCGGAGCCGTGGCGCTACTGCTCCTGCGTTCGTAATACCGCACCGCGGTAGTTCACATTACGCCCGCGGCTCCACTCGCCTTGGTCGAGTAATACATAAAAAGTGCTAATAAAACCAGAAATATTATTCTTAATCTGAGTAATATATTTTAAATAATAACTTTTCTGATATTACTGAAATTCTTACAGGATCCACTTGAGGTGAATAAAGATATTTATTTCAATGAAAGACGGGGAGCAAGTCGTACACTTAGGAATAAAAAAGAGAGATTACTTGAAGGAAAAACTCAATGAGGTAGAAACAAACAGTAAGAATAAAAATATTAGAGATTTATATAAAGGCATAAAGGAATTTAAGAATGGATATTAGCCAACGGTAAAAGTGGTCAAAGATGAGAATGATGACTTGCTTGCAGATTCTCATTCAATTTTGAACAGATGGAAAAACTATTTTGGGCAACTACTGAATGTACGGAGTACGTCAAAAACGCATGACGGTTTTTGCAATGCAATATAAATCATACCCGCTGAATGTCGCTGCTGTAGTGAGTGTCCTTATGTTGTGTACGTTTTGGAGTTCAGTTGAGATGGAATGTTGATTTAATGAACACAGCATTGCTGCGGTAGAGTTGTTTATCAAAACAGAGTGGGTTTCGACTTCAGTTTGATGCACCCATTCGCAATGCCTTGGTATTGTGGATACCAAAATGGCGTAAAGAGGGGTGAATAAAGGCTACCAAGCCACCAGGACGTCCTCGTTCGGCTCGTACACCTGCAAATGTGGAATGGGTTCGGGAAGCAGTGCGTCGTAGTCCCAGGCGGTCAACTCGGCGACATGCTGTCGCTCTTCGTTTGCATGACAATCTTCTAAGAGATCCTAGCTGTGTGAGTTGTTGCTCCATCTTGCTGGAACCACCACTGACGATGACCACGGACGAAATTCGAAAGAAGCGTTTCCAGTATGTTAATGTAACGCTCGGAGTTTAGTAACCAACTGTTGCTGCTTCCTTATCCTCAAAGAAATAAGGCCCAATAATGCCATCCGAACAAATTCCGCATCAGACTGTCACCTTTTCACTGGGCATTCATGCAAATCCTGAGGATTGTTGGGAGACCAATATCGGTAATTCTGCTTGTTAACATATCCACTGAGGTGGAAGCGTGCTTCATCGGACATGATTAACGTACCCACAATACCAAGGTATTCCGATTAGGTGCACGTCTATCAAACTGCAGTCGAAACCCACGCTGCGTAGCAGTAACGGACTCTGTTTTGATAAACAACTCTACTACAGCAATGCGGTGTTCAGTAGACCAACGTTCCATCTCAACTGAACTCCAAAACGTACACAACACAAGGACATCCACTACAGCAGCAACATTCAGCAGGTATGATTTGTACTGCATTGCAAAAATCGTCAGGTGTTTTTGATGCACCCTGTACATAAGTCAAGTAGAAATGATCAGGACGAAATTCAAATACAAACTGCTGAGCTATTTACACCCGAACCCACACTTTCTGAAATCGAAATTGCGATAGAAAAGCTGAAAAATTACCAAGTCTCCAGGTATCGATCAAATTCCATCAGAATTAACACAAGAGGATGGAAGCGCATTATCTAGCGAAATTTATAAGCTTGTAGACCTATTTACTATTTGGGAAAAGGAAATTGTACCAGAACAATGGAAGGAGTCCATAATTGTACCTATCTTTAAAAAGGGGCACAAGGACTAACTGCAGTAACTTTCGAGGAATATCACTTTTGTTGACGTTGTACAAAGTTTTGTCTAATATTCTTTTGAGAAGACTAACTCCATGTGTAGATGTATGGAGTTCTAACTCATCATTGGTAGACTTGCGTGACTGCTTCTTGTGACTGGAGCGGTATCTGAGATGCCTAGTCAATAAAACAAACTTTTCTTATCTTTAAAATGGAAAGCGTCCGCTTTGATACCAGCTGAATAATAATTCGCCGAAGCCAATATACAAGATAAAAGACAAACATCCAGTCTGGGAAATGGATATAAATCTCCGACCACTCCGGAATCGAAATATGGACCTCTTGGTTGGGAAGCGCACGTGTGCTACTCATAGAGATATAGCAGTAAACAAACCAAGAGCAGCCTATTATTATTATTATTATTATTATTATTATTATTAGCAGCAGCAGTAGTAGCAGTAGTAGTAGTAGTAGTAGTATGTATCTAGGAATTGGAACACAACAGCACTGAACGGTTGTGCATCAACCCTTGTAATCTATTTTCATTTTATTTTTATTATTATTATTACCGTTACTATTACATATTATACATTTATTGAAGTGTATTTAACTGTGTCACTAATGCACATACATTATCAAAATTTTACATTTTCAATTTTATTGAAATTACAAATTTGTTATAAAGCATAATCAGTATTATGAAATTATAAGAACTTGAAAATAAATAAAATAAGCAATCACCTTTATAATACAAAATTTATCACATTTTATTATTATTTAATAATTGACAAACATGTGGAAGCTATATCTTAGTAATAATTTCTGTTCAGTAGGGTAATGTATTTGATTTTTAAGCCTGCAGATTCTTTTTATATCCGGTTTTATAGTGTAATGTTGTAGCACCATTTCTACGTCTGCATTCACCATGCAGGCAGCAATACTACGACGCTCCGTGCACTTCCTCGTTTCTCGCTGTATGCCCCCAGTGGGCAGGAATAAGAGAATTTTTTCTTTATTGGTTCTATATTTATACTTTGTAATGGATTTTCTCGTTATTTGTTGGTAATTCGATTTTGTATTAATATAAGACATTATATATATATATATATATATATATATATTAATTAAATAAAATAACCTAATTCCCCTTTAAGAGATGAAGGTAGACATTAATCAAATTATTCGGATCCTGTTTCTAAGTAAATTAGCTGTTCTAATATTTTTAAATTAAGATGTTTACAACATTTTCTTGAATATTTAAATGTACATGCGTTTAGAACTGTCCCAAATCAATATTTTGTATGTACGTACAAAATATGACATAGGTACAGAGAATTGTAGTTCCGAGGTCAATAAAACAACAAAACTACAATTCTTTCCTTCCATTACGTACTTGAATATGTTTTCATAACTTAATGCAATTTAGTGTGGCAAGTGTTTAACTTCCAACTGAATATATTAAAGTTATATTTTTTAAAGCCTCTTCAAGTAGCAAAACTGAATGTTTGCATGAAGATGTATGTTAACAAAATTGTAAACATGACAAAATAAATTACAAAGAAGGTTGTAAAGTAGACCTACACTCCTTGGTAAAAATATTTTATTGCTCGTTTGAATTTATTATTTTACTTTACAACCCACAATATTTCCGCCCTGGACTTAGTTCTCCATACCAGTAGAAAATGCTTGAATTCAATACAGCACTGTCCGGAATTGAACCCTTGTCCCCTTTGGTTTGGAATCTTTAGTTGGTCTATGTAATTTTAATATCTCGTACAATAGGGATATAGTGAAACTGAGATGTCAAATATTCAGAGCTGTAATCATATCAAAAGACGCCACAACAAACGAGCTTGTAAACGGCGACTGGCGCTCAAGGGGAAATCACTACCATCGACTTTATAGAGAAAAGAAAGGCTATCCAATGACGCCTAGCGCCGCAGTGGCGTCGCCCTGAAGAGATGGACGACCTTGAGTGAGAATCGATTAAACCTCCCACACACACTCGCAGAATACTACTGCGTATCGGTGTATCAGGAGTTCTCTGCTACTCGTCACTTTCATACCGAATGTTTTATGTAAACAATGCAATGTAAATACATTAAATGCACAATTACGGAAATGTTAAACTTCTTTCAAACGGTATGTTTAAGCTGGCTCATCACAGGGAATGGTCGCCCATACCACTACACTGTGGTCCGATTAGTAATACCTGGTGGTACCCGCACATAGGGTATTCAGGGTGTTGAATGAAATGCTACAGGCGTAGAAAACTCGTAACAAAAATCAGACTGGATAAGTGGATGATGTTTTGAGCCAAAAATGAGGCGTATCAACAGTTTCTGGGATAAACTGAAAAGAACCGAAAGTTCAGTAAGTCTGAAAGGTATAACCATTTTTTTATTTATTTCCTGCATCCTCCATGCTATGCATTACAATATCCGTTTTACAATTCAGTTTACATACAAAATATAGTCCAGATATATTATACAGAGTGATTCACGAGGATTCACAGCCACTGACGAAGCTTATTTCCGAAGACATTCTGAGCAAAAATGTCATATAAACATTTGTCCTAATCTCAATATTTTCAGAGTTACACTAATTTGAAGTTGTTTGTAAAATACTATTATTCTTTAGTTTTAAGAGTAAAAGAATATTACAGAAAAAGAATTAACTATTCAGGAGTGTCATTTCTTTAATTAGCTAGTATTCTGTAGCTAAAAATATTTGCTTCGTACAGATTTTTTTTTAACTACAAAATTACATTTTTCTTACGCATTTATCACAGTTGTTACAAATCACGCCACTCTTGTAAATTCTTCAAGACTGTACATTAGGCTGCATAATTAAACTGTAAAGAATCAAGTTCCTAAAGTCGTATGATTTGTAACAATTTTTGTGGTAAGTGCGTAAGAATAATGTAATTTTTAGTTAAAAATTGAAAAACAAAATCTGTACAAAGCAATTAACAACACATTTTTAACTTCAGAACACTATCTAAGTAAAGAAATAAATAATACTTCTGAATGGTTCATTCTCTATTTTGTAATATTCTTTTACCCTTAACTAAAGAAAAAAAGGTATTTTACTAACAACTTCAAATTAGTGCAACTCGGAAAATATTGAGATTAGGACAAATGTTTATATGACTTTTTTTTGCTCAGAATGTCTTCGGAAATAAGCCCCGTAAATGGCGGTAAATCCTCGTGAATCACCCTGTATAAGATTGAGATTATTATTCTAAAACTGTTTTACAATTAAAATTAATTTTTACAATTTATAACATTATAACGGTATATTGACACGGTCCTGCTATACTTGCGGACATCAGAAAGCAGAGAATAGGAAAGACTGGAGAATGCTGGGTTTGCAGTGAAAGACCTGTCCTTGGGGCAGAGCACTATGAATGAATGGTGTTAGCAACCAACCACCAATTAATTCATAAATGAAGCATGTCAAATATCACCCAAAATTATGTCATGTCTACTGTGTACAAGTAAAGGTCCTGTATGGTTAGTGAAAGTGTAAGAATATTATTGTGAAAACTCATACTTATTCCCGATATTATATACAACTAGCCGTACCCGTGCGCTCCGCTGCACTCGTTAGAAATAAATATAAAGTAATTACATAATTAAAATAGGACATTTGATCCAGGGAACATTCGTGTTTGATAGAAGGATAAATCGTTTAATATGTTACTTAATTTAAATTGCACCCAAATAATTAAAATGCGATCATTTTGGTCCAGAGACACTCATTTGGTGCAATGACAATTCCTTTAACATGTTTCTTAATTTTTATTACATGCAAACATAGTTTAATGAAGATTGACATCATTTAGATTTAATGTGTATATTTTATTTTACTTGTTATAGGTTTCCATTCAATTATGGTAATAACTTAATTTTAACCCTTGTTTTCTACATATTCAGTAAATGGCGCTTGGCCCACTATGGTTGTGAACCCTTCAAATAACTTAAATTATATTATATAATATTACATATTATATTATATTATATCAGAAGTTACTGTAATAACATTATAGCATTATGTCCATCTAGAGAAACTACACTTTCCAATGGTGAAATAATAATTAATTATACAAATCGGTTAATTTAGCTTTCGATATTACTTCATACAAACACAGAAACATTCTCTGTAGACTATCTTTCATAGCTTTCGATTGTTGCTGTCCAAGGCCCCTTACAGACGAAGTCAGTAGTTTTTTAATTCATTACACGTCCTTAGATGGCAGTTATTTTAATTTTAAAACTCATTTATCTCATTAAATATCAGTCCTATCAAACTTTTTCAAGGAATAAAACTTATCGCAAATTATTTTTAAAGAAACTTTTGCTATGTAACATTTTTCACAAAAATCAATAATAAGCGAGATATTTCGATTTATTTAATTCAGGCCCCCTTATAACCCCCCTTTTAAATAATGTATTTTGAATGCCATATAGCCTAAAATCTAAGTTACAACGAACTTAATTTATATTCCAATTTTCATCGAAATCCGTTCAGCCATTATCGCGTGAAAAGGTAACAAACATACAGACATACAAACAAAAATTTCAAAAAAGCGATTTTCGGTTTCAGGGTGGTTAATTATATATGTTAGGACCAATTATTTTTGGAAAATAGAAAATTACCAGAAAAATTTCGGCTACAGATTTATTATTAGTATAGATTGCGAAGATAAAACTGGGAAAAATAAGATTGTACAATATTTTCAATCAATATATTTATTTAAAATAAGTCTAATTACACAAGCAAATCCAATCTTAAATTCTTTATAGATAAGAGTATATTATGTAATTATACAGAAAATGGTTGCATATATGTATAATGTATGTCTGAAATGGACATTTAAGTACTGTAAAATCATATGAAATAAGAGATCTAACATTTAAATTGTTTTTAATGCCCAGTTGTTAGGAGTATGGGACTGACAGTGTAGGTGATCCTTCAGGTAGCATTGATTTGTCCTGAAGATGTAATCTGCATGCAATTCCAAAACACTGGTGATGCAAAGTTCCAATACACTATGGTATACCTTGAAATCTGTTTATGAGCAGAACAACTTCATGGTTATGAAATGTGGAGGAAAATATACCTTTTAAATAAATGCATATTGGTTATCATAAAGGATGCAACAAGAATAATAATAATAATATTAATAATACTATCTCAATAATACTATTTGGACTTTGGAGACTTGTATAAAAAAGTAAAAATATCTGCTAAGCAGTTAATATAACATGTTTTTTTCAAATACTAAGTTAATATGTTCTTTAACATCATCTTGCTAGACAAACCATTGCCCATTTCAGAAAGGAAGGATATATGTATCATCTTAGAAAGAACCCCCCCCCCCCTAATGACCGGTTAGCAATGCTAAGTCCCCTTCAGAAGACTTTGATTTTCTGAGAGCTTAGATTTACACGTGAATGAATTTCTTATTTAAGACTCCACACTGTTTTTTTTCTTTGTTATGGTGCTTTTACTGTTTGTTTACAGATCAAGTATTAATTTTCAATCTATAACAAAGATATATTCAAAGAGTAAATTAGGTTCAAAATAAACATCCTTTCCCTAGTTGTGTGAAACAGACACTGCCTAAAGGTGGGCTTAGATTAAAAAAGCTTTCAGGGAAGAAAACATGAAGCATACACAGGTGTTTGAATAACATGTTCAGCTCAGGGCCAATCGGACATCCATTGAGGATGATGAACATACAGGGAAGCTCATCAGCTGTACAATGCGTCACACTGTTGCCAAACTTCAACAACTCGTTCATGAGGATCGACAAGTAACCTTGCTGACGAAGTGAAAATTGATTCTGGGACATGCCAATGGATTCTGACTGCTGAATTATACATGCATCTTGTCGTCAAATTTGTGCTCAGGATTCTGATAGTTGATCAAAAACAGCAGCATGTCGGCATCTGCATTGGTGACGAGAGCTGGATTTACAGTTATGGTTCTGAGATAAACAACAATCTCCCCAATAGAAAAGTCTAAACTCACCAAGACCAAAAATGGCAATTAAGGTGAAGAGCAAAGTCAAGAAACATGCTCATTATTTTCTTTGACATTAACGGAATTGTTCACAAAGAATTCGTTCCACTAGGGCAAACAGTCAATTCCACATTTGCAGTGACTATGTGCAAAGACAATACCCTGAAACTTTGACGATGAAAGAACTGGCTGTTGCATCAGGACAACACACCATTTCACGCTTCACTTTTCGCTGCGGAATTTTAAAAAACAACATAACTGTCTTCTGTCTTCTCCCCACCCATTCTACTCGCCTTGCTTCCCTGCGACTTTTACCTCTTTTCCCGACTGAAAATAAAACTGAAAGACTACCGGTCTGTGACAATTGAGGTGATCGAGGCAGAAATACAAGCAGTGCTGAACACCCTCACTGAACACGATTTCCAGAATGCATAAAAAAAGGGCAAAAGCACTGGGAACGGTGCCTATGTGCGGAAGGCAACTACTTCGAGAAATATGGCAGTCAGTAGGCCCAAAGTTATTTTTTGACCAGATGGCAGCACCAGTTCAGAATATTCTGGATATCACCTCATACAAGGATCTATATCATGTCAATTCTTTCAAAACTAATTACATGTACTTAAATGGTTTGGGGGTTCCCAAGAATATCTTTTTGTATGCAATTCAGAAAACGAAACTTAATTTTTTAACTTCTCAGTTCATTCACTTGCAACATCATAAAGGTAGTGAAATGTTGTGAAACAAGTAAAATGTATGAAAAAGTTTGTGTCATCTTCGAGACACTCATTTTTGAGTAAAAATATACTTGTCTCATACCACCTATTTAGCCAAGCACTTCTGCTCACATTGCATATTACATCCAGTATGTACACTTAATGGCAAAAAGACTAGGCTGGCTGACAATTTCTAAGTTCCAGAGACATAACATTGCACATGCTTGTCTCGTCAAAGCTGTAGTTCACTAGGTAACACATAAACCATTTAAATTTGCTGTATTTTGTTTAAGAGTCTAAAATATGTTATAAAATCGAATGGAGGATTGATTCTAGATATATCAGGGCCTCTGAAGAGTGAAATAATAACAAAATTCATAAACACAAAATCAACCGAAGCAAATAGGAACAGGAAAACCAAGTATTATGCCAAATCACTATTAACAGTCTGAGTAGCGTAAGTCGTTATGGCATTGGTCTATTGAACGAGTTAATAGTATTAGCTCAAGGTTCGAATCTCCTACAGTCTTTTTTTTTAATTACAAATTTGCCATCATATATGTCTCGCAAAGCTATATTTATGTGGCGACATCTCTTAGAATATGCCCAAACCCTAAGAAATAATAAACCTCCCTCCCTTCCAAGCAATACTCCTGTCTGTTAATAAAACGTTCTGTCTCGTCATTACGCTTGAAGATGGCAAAGAGACAGCAACTCCATCAACAAGTCATTGCCCTGGTTCGCATTGGTTATTCTGCGTCGATGGCGGCAAGAGAGATTGGAAACCCCTTGTCAACTGCTAAGCGGTGGGCTAAATTTTTTATCGAGAATGGTGAAGTTTTGAATCGTCCCATTCCTGGTCAGCTGCGTATCTCTACAAGGGAACAGGATGTCATGTTATTGAGAGAAGTTGAGAATCACCCCTTTCGACCTGCCTCTCAACTGAAGATGGCGTCCAACTTTCCAGGTTCCTCACACACCATGAGGGGACGTTTTAGAGAGTGTGGCATTTGGTGTCGTCGAGCTGTGAGGAGAGAACATTTGACGATGGGTCATGATGTGGACTGTCTAGCGTATGCTACTCTCCAACAGGACTTCGATTGGAGAAATGTCATTTTCTCCGAGGTAATTGTCTCCAGCAGCAACGATGGTCCTGCCCTAGTTTATCGTATGGATGGCCACCGATACGATGAACACTTCGTGGGACGACTGAATAGGTCAGGTCGCGTGTTGGGGTGGATGTCATACGATGGGGCAGGACTTCTGGAATGCATCCACGGTCGGTTTACGGCAGAAGTCTACGAACACATTTTGGCAAATGTAATGATCCCTTCCGCCCGAGAACGATATCCAGAAGGAACACTTTTCTTCCATCAGGATAATCACCCGGTACACACGGTCAACTGGATTCAAAGATGGTTTAGGAGGAGGCCTGATGTCGACCTGGTCGACTGGCCTCCAAAATCACCAGATATGAATCCGATTGAAAATTTGTGGGCTATAGTCAAAGGGATCCTACACTCTAATTGGGCAGAACCCGTTCGGACAGCTGACAAATTGTGGGAAAGAGTTCTAGATGCGTGAGAGGAGGTGGCCATGAATTTAGACCTGTTCCATAATCTTGTGGACTCCCTGCCGCGCAGAATGAGGGCAGTTGTTGACGCAGGTGGATTGTGGACGAGATACTAGTACCCACCACAGGCCTTTTTTTGATACTATATTAACAAAATGTTTGTTTTTTGTTTTTTTTTTTAAATTATTTATGTATGTTTATATGCATCCGGTTTTTAGGATGTGAAAGAAGTATTTTTGTTTATACAGGCCAGGTCTCGTCTATTAATAGCCCACAGGTGATGGGCAATTATATTTTTACAAGGCAGGCATAACGAAGTTTATGAACAAATTCCATTTCACATTTAAACTAATAAATTAATTAAAAATTAAAATTAAAAAAAAAAATAATAATAATTTCACTGTACCCGAAGGCGAACTCACAACCTCTGGTACAGATGTCAGACATCTTACCACTGGGCCACACACAGCTCATAAGGTTTACTACATTACAGATGGACGCCTTTCAATGAAGAGACACCACAGCAATGCCTTGCAGTGTGTTACGTTTACACAAGTGAACCGCGCGATAGAACTTAGCATTTCTATCGACCAAGAGTCGGCCCATTCTTTTTGCCATTAAGTGTACATAGCTTAAGAATTATTCAGAATTACAGGGAATAGTCTGGACTTTCCAACCAAAGAGGTGATCAGACTAGGGGACAGCAACCTCAAAGTAAAACACTGGTCCTCCAGGTTTGAAGTTGAGGCAATAGGTCAGAAATCCACCTCTGTATGACTTATTTCTAGTCTGTTTGATCAAATTCATGAGTATTTGTCATAGATGGATAATTAGTTCTCTCTACCAGTAATTATATCAGATCTGTCGCCACAGTACATTAGTAGTAATCATTACTAGTTAAATTTTAAAATGAAAAAATCTGGTAGAAAATGGGGACACACTATTACGAATTTTAAGCCCAATATTCATATTGTTATGTCTGGAGGAAAAGACCAGATTGAACTCAATAAAAATTGAGTTTATGTAAAATATTTCTTAAACAGGAAGAAGTAATATATTTTAAATGCAGTAGTAAAATCAATATTTTCACCATGCCTAAAAGTTTTACTCACCTCTGTTCTAGTACTGACCTTGTATTTTATCTCTGTCAGTGACTGATCATTTGGTTTCTAGTGACTTATCTTGGTCGTAGATGTTGAGCACTAATAAAACAAAACAAAAGACATCTGGTTGCCTTGAGCCCAGCAGAATTTTCTGCTTAGAAATGAGTATGCTGGAGCATTTGGCCTAACTTTTTTTTTCACAGGCTAGTACAACTGTTGCTCTCTCTCTTTCTCCCCACTGTAAACTATGACGTCATTCACCAGCAGAGTCATAATACAAGATCTGTGCTAATGAACAATGTGAATAATGAAACATTTTTTGTATTCATAAACATTATCATTACCTTATATTTCCAAAGTTCTCAAACTGAGTTAACAAAACATACTGTGTTGTCTTAAGTTTTGGATGTAATTCGTCAAGAAATGGATAGAATCATACACGTATTTGGCATTTACATTAAATGTACTGTTCAAGGACGCCTATGTTTCATTTAATTCCATTTGGCTTCACACTGATTAGACATTCACCAATCCACCACCTCTAGAAAAGAAAGAAATATAAAACAGTTATGAAGAAGAGATTATATTAGTTCTATTAACTAACAGATATCACAGCAATGGCAGTACCGTTTCAGTACATAAGCAGACAGTCTTTCATCATTATGTTCTTTTCCAGTGTTGTCTGTTATGATCTCCTGCCATCTTCTTGGGAGACTAATGTTTTGCTTATATGACAAGTCACTTCCAACAAGCTTTTTGCCTCAAATCACCAAAGTAACAGCGTTTATATTGAAATTATAAATATTGTATAGTATAATTATATGTAACAACATCAATATACATCTTTTTTCAATTTTGAATTCTTTTTTATTGTTAGTATTCAAGTTGAAACACACGACCTCACAAACGATGTACTAAAGTGCAATACACAACACATTTCCTTGTTATAGGACATACGAAATTTACATTAATTTAAAAATCAGCTGTATCTGATGGTGATTATTTTCAGGAGTTCAAGAGAAAGCCGCAACTATTGACTGCTGTGTTAATTCACAATGTTCCACTCATGCTCATGCCTTAGAAATTTGTTAATGCATGCACACATCTTATACATACATGCAAAACTTTCTCAAGTTGAGCCAATTGTTACCGAAATACACAAAATTATAGAAAACATTATTTTGATATTCATTTTGTGGTTCCAGTAAGTTAAAATTAACAATTTTTATTCACATATTCATAAGTTTTTGGACGGAATTGGTTAATATACACAAATGTGAATAAAAATTGTAACAGAAAACAAGTTTTATACATATTTAACTGTCATATATATATATATATATATATATATATATATATATATATATATATATATATATATAGTGGATTCTGCGTAATAGGTCCTGGGGTTAGTAGGACTAGCTGTTAGGAAACAGAAAATGGATGACTAGGAAACAGAAAACAGATGTCTAGGGAACAGAAAACAGATGTTCCAGGAAACAGAAAATGGATGTAGGTAAATTCTCATTTTTAAATAGAACTATAAATGATTGGAATGACCTACCTGCAGCAGTCTTTGAGGGCTGTCCTTCCTTAAGGAGATTCAAGAATAACTTAAAAAGTTGTGCATGAAGTGTAAATTAAAATTAAGGTGACATTTAACATTTAAATTTTTGAAGGTGACATGTTTTTATTTAGCCTGACGAGTTACTCCCTTGGTTTGAATTGTAAATTATTTAAAAATAGTGTGTAAGAGGGTCTTAGACTAGAAATGTTTAGTTTAAATGTAGTTATGTTTATAAGTATGCATAAGGGTGTTTGTCTTATTTGAGCTGTTGTATCAGTGAAGCGTGGTGAGTAAGTGAAGTTAGGGTTTTACAGTGCAGTGAATAGATCAGTGATAATTGATAGTGTCAATGAAATGTGTTCTATAGTGTCAGTGAAATGTGCCCTAAAGAGTCAGTAAAATGCGTCATAGTGCCACTACAGTGAGTGAGATGAGAGTAAAGTGAAAGATTATTATCAGTACCAATGTGAAACGTATTTAGGGCCTATACATATGTAGGTTGTATTGTAAAATTAGGTTCACTTAGTAATTAGGTTATTTTACGTATTATTATTAATTGTAATTATTGTGTTAAATTGTATTGTGCATTGTTTATATTGTGTATACCACTGCCACCGGGTGCTTGCCCACTTGCAGAGTAAATAAATACATACATATTAGGATCAAGCTTAGAGGGACAAATGCAGGACACGTCAATATATGTATCTGATTTCGGTTAAGAGGACCAGCTGCTTTATTGGACCAAAAACGTGGTCCCAACGTGGTCCTATTACGCAGAATCCACTGCATATACATAAATATGTTCTACATCAGTCAGCATTTCAGACAGATGTGTGCAAAGAAGCTCTCCAGTAGTCTGAAGTAAATGCAGTGACGTCTTTAACTGATGAGTAATACAATTTTGTGAACAATTGAAATGAAGAATATCATAATGGAGATGAAAACTAACATCGAGGAAGTCAATAGGAAGATTGAAGTATTACAACAGAAAAACGAGGAAATGAAGTGTGAATTAAAATTTTTGGAAGTGAAACAGAGGAAAAAAATAACTTTGTAGTTTCTGACGTAAAGGAAATAGAGCGAGAACAGGTAATGGTAACATATGAGAAAGCGTATAAGTTGTGTTGGGAGATGTTTAATTTAGATGTGAGTGATGCGTAAATAAAAGAAGCTTACAGAATTGGAAAGGAATGTTGATAAAGTGTGAAAACATGTTAACGATGGAAAGAATTTTGAACAAACAGAAAAACCTAAAAAAAAAAAAAAAAAAAAAGGCTGGAACTGAATTACAACTATGAAATGAGATGTAGATTATTGCTGCCCACTTATATGGGCAGCTAGAAATAATGGGCAATTTGCAAGACTATACCAAGACAAACTGAAAATAAACTATGAACTGTTTAATCTGGAATTCTGTCTAGAAAACTTGAACTGCGAGACAGGAGATATGGAAAAGCAGAAAAATGACTTAAAAATGGAAATAAAGAAGATAGTAGTTAAATGGAAAGAGAAAGAATTGGTGGAATCATAAGAAGAAAGGTAGACAGGAGTAACAAGGGATACAAGACAGGAATTGTTAAACACAGACAAGCAGGAAGAATTAACGAGAATCAACAAAGAAATGTTATAGTCAGCTAGAATGGTGAAAACAGTGAATGACGTCAGTGACCGGCCAGAATCTTGGCAGCACATGTATACATCGCCAGCAAAGCAGGTAATAGAGAAGGAAAAAGACAGAGAGCTGTAGTATGTCATAGTAGTGTAGAGTAGAATTAACAGGAAAGAAAGGCCAGAAAAGTATGGTCAGTGAGATAATCTGTAAACAAAGGAGACGTCTGGATTCGACAAGGAGGAGTGAAGAAGATATGATTAAGCCATCAACTAGCGGTATTTCGAAAAGAGGTAATCGGAGTGTGAAGAATTATAGTTTAAGAAGCTGGTGCTTGAAAAGGAAGGCATAAAAAGAAAGACAAAGGACAATGAACCAGAAGATAAGAGTACAAACGCCAATAGTGAAGAACAAATAGTGGTGATGAAGGGTGAATAAAGTGAGAAAAATAATGAAGTAAAGAGTCATAATATTGAAGTATAAAGTGGAAATAGTATAATAAATAAACGAAAAGTGTGAATAGTGAAAATCGAAAGTATTATACTGTAGTTAAGGAAAGGAAATTATGTAAAACTAGGTTAAGGAACAATATTAGTTATAGCTAAAGTATAAATGAAAGTGTACAGATGATAGACAGTACATGAGGACAGGTAATGCCTATTAGTACAAGAATGACTTACGGACTTTTGTTGAAAGTAATATGGATGATTTTAAAGTGAATGGGAAAGGTGCTAAAATGAGGCAACGAGTTTGTTAAAGACAGCTTAGTTTGAGTGTATGAATAAGACAAAAAAGAGGGGGTAATTTTTTGTAGGTTATGATTATAATAGTATAAATAGCATTAAGGAAACATAGGGAAAGCACATGTCTGAGGTGAAAAAAAAATAGTAAATATTGAAATTAGAAGGTTAAGGGAGCCCATATACAGCAAAACAGTGGTGAACCATAGTGAGTAAGTATGAATGAATGAAAAACATCTGTGGTCGAATGTTAACATTATTCACTTCAAACATACTATTAATGTTTTCGTTTTTAATATATAATTAATTGAGGGCTGCTCGTCCACAAAGAAATATTTATATCCTAAGCAAATAATTTAAGATCATTAATAACATTGTTCAATATAAAAATTGTCACAATTCCAAACAATACGTTTTGACATAATAACACCTTATAATTTGGTCAGCCGGTAGGAGTGTAGGCTAGGAAAGTTGGTATAACGAAATTCAGTAGGAGATTGAAGCATTTGTGCGATAAGAAATTCGTAATTGGAAGTGGATCAAGAAACCCAGGCAAAGTCCGCTATGAATGGGGCTGAACGGACCAGAAAATGCAGGGAATATCAGAAAACTGAGGTCACACTCAACTGGGTAGGAGTGCTGCAGCCCTTCTACTGCTACATGTCCTAATGGCATGATCGACACAGAAGATCTCATGACGAATTCAAAATGTTTAATCCAACTTATAGTCTTTAACACTAATAAGTTAATAACAATATCAATGGTTTTAAACAGCAAAAACTTCAATTTTACAGAGGAGCAAAAAAATATTTTAATATCTTGAAAACGAACAAATGTCTAACATAAAAATGGTAGTTAAATATCTTCTTATGAAGTTTTTATTTAAACCTTAACCTGAGATGTGTTTACAGAAGATTTGAAAAAATTTCCTTGATACAAATCAAATGAAATATTTTGTTCATATTTTTTACATACGAAGTTGCTGTTCAACACTATCGATATAATAAATGTGTATTTTGAGAAGCTAGCTGTTGTTTGATGTTAACACGTCAAGAATCTCACAGCCATGTCACTGACACAACCTAAACTTTTTTTTTGTGAGAGCTGAATGCGAAAACGATTTTTTTGGTATCACCTAAGATTTTGTTTTGTTTTGTTGTTGTTTTGTTAGAATCCCCTTTTCGGAAACTGCTACACCAGGGAGCAACTGGTGTGCACATAGATTGTAAACTTAGATGAAAGGCAATGCATTCCATTTTTTTTAATTTTACAACATGTTTCCAGTCTATATATGTATCTTATCCAGTTAAGATAAAGTTATGAATAAGAGTGCTCTTCTATTCCACAAGTAATAGCTTCAAGATGATTAATACTATTGTTTGAAAAAAGTCAGTATTGTTCTTCTGTAAATACTTAAAAAAAATTCAGCCTGTTTATATTGGCATAGTTCAGAAAACAAATCTACTGAAAAACTGAAACAGCTCACCCTAGAAACAATATAAATTAGATATCCATCACAAGAATGACTACGAATATTGACTGATGGTTCTTTACAAGATGAAAAAGAAGCAGAAGTATTTTGCTAACTATTTAGACACTATAATATCAGTAGGGCAAAACAAAACTACATTTGAGGGAAGACTACAAGTCAACAATCAAAATCATTCCCTAAAGCAGTACTGTTGGTGGACTCTAAAGCTGTAATAGAAGCAGTTACATTTAACTCAAACCTCCAGTCAGTTACCATCAATGAACCAAGAAAAAACACTAACACAATAGATAGAATAGAAAAAAACATTAGTTTCCAGTGGATACCTTCTCACATAGGAGTGCAGGGGAATGAATGTACAGATCTTTTGGCAAGGAACTTGCAATAAAAAAAAAATAAAAAAAAAAAACAACTCCGATCTCTCGTGTTAAACTAAACCCATAAAAAGCAGAAGGGCATGATCTCTCATCTGGGACATCACATTCCATGAGCTAGAGGACTCCAATTGGCAGAAGAAGAAGAAGAAACAGGAGTAGTTCAGAAAATGTTGTGTTGTGACATTTGCTTTCGCATTTATTATTCACGTTTAAAAGTTAATGTTCACAATATTGTAGTTGTGATGTAATATCTACAAATAGTGAAACAGTGCATTTAACAGTTAACGTTACAGTTCATAACATCACACCTAGAGACAATTAATTCACACCAGTAAATTCAAGGAAGATTTTATAACAAAACATCCTCTTGAGACTCCTTTATCATATCATATAAATGCACTGCTTCATTTTCAAATAAATTCTGACATAATTAAAATAATATATAGAAAAACGTCTCTAAATTCGACACCGCGGAATTGTCCTTCACTCACCTCTAGATAATCCATTGTTTCTTTTCTGTTTGAGCTGCTTCCACCAGCACCTTGCCATTTAAGAATTTGTTGTACACTGTTGCACGAGTACACATTTCAGCACTTTTTTTTGGTCTAAATGGCGGGTACTCGACTGTTAATCATTCACCCATAATATGAAGTCAGTTGTGCAGACCAATTTACAAACAGAGTCATTGTCCAAAGTGCTGTTATCCTCAAAATTTGTATAGATTTGCAATTCCACTTTCACTGTGTTCACACTTAGAGATAGAGAAGAGGAAGTAGACTCATTGCTTTTGAGTAGAAGTATTTAAACAATAAGAACGGATATTTTTTGTATAGCATTTCTCCTCATAGTTTATACATTACAAATAAGTATCATAATATTTTATATTAACATATTTAATTGTTGCAATATCATTATGCATAAGTGTGACAAGTTGACAACCCTCTTGACTTAGTGAGGACATGGGAAGACGTAAGGTTTGGCAAAGTCCCTTTTCATAAAACAAAAAAATAACACTGCATATAGGCCTACTCAACAGTGAACAATTAGATATATATTAAAACCTCGTGAATACGCTCCTGCTTATAACGCTATCCCATTCATTACGCTCTTTTTATACAGTCCCTGGACATTTCATATATAGTCTTGCATAATTTTATCCTCTTGTAACACTTCCAAATCCCGCTTGTAGCACTCTTTTCAGATAGAATGTGAGTAAACAATTCCGTATAAATTGCGAAACTTGTAAGGTTTTAAAAGCATGGTGACGAAATATGTTGCTGAGACTGTACTCAGAGTCATTGCACAACGAGTGCAGAAAAGAAATTTCACCCTCTACCTGTAAAAATCCTGTGGTCAGCAATGTCGGAAGTTGTATTTAGGCCTACCGGTACATTCCTTTACATGAAAGGATTTTAACACTCAACCAAGACAGACTGTAGTGGCCCTATTGAGGATGGAAACTGGTCACGACTGCCTTGCTGAACATCTGTGCAAGATGAAGTGCCTATCTACATCTACATGTAGTTTATGTGATGAAGACATCGTAAAGAATAGAAGCCATCTTGGAGAATGCAAGGGCTTGAGCAGCAACCTAGCAGCATTATATTGGGAAGCCAAAGGGAAAATGCTGCAGATCAACTAATCCCCAGTAACAATAAACTACTACTGCTACTACTACCACCACTAATACTATTACTTTGGCTTAGAGCAGACATTTTCCTGAAGTTATTCCACTAATCCTGAAGAAGAACCACCATACCAGTGTAGCAGTGTGAGGGATGCAACGAGAGGAAATACTACCGTCTGGGCTGCAATGTGCCACTTTACATACCTACTTTTATGTCTATCATATCGTTGCCTGAATGCAAGAACTAGGTAATTTGATTCTTCATATTTTGTGACATTGCCTATTTACTTCTTTATTGCACTAAGGAATATGTCTCGTTTTCTTTTACCTATTTGTTATATTGGAAAATAGATGTCGCTGATATCATTCGATCAGTTATCTAGATCCTGGATTACATTTTGTGCGATTCTTGCTACGCTATAAAAGAGGTAACTAAAAAACGCAAATTTCGAGTTACCTAGTTCTTGCATTCAGGCGACGATATGACAAATGTCATTTAACACTGGTATTATATACAAAAGGGATTATCTATGATGAAACAAAAATTGCCAGAAGTTTTAGGAAAAAATCTAGATGGGACAATTACCAGAGCTGGAATCAAGGTGTACAAGATGACTTAGGATAATAATCCAAGTCTGTTTTGTAGTGATTTTTTGGGTAACAAAATTAGCCATGTACAGTGCTTCTTAAAAAAAATTAGAACTTCAATTATACGTTTTTCACATTTACATGTTTTTTACATTATACGATCATATTTTGAATCCTGAGAGATACAAAACTTCATCTATACGTTCTAATTAAATTTTGCTCGAAATTAGGTTTTCCGTGAAAATGTGAACATACCGTATTTATATCATCAAATATAATATGCACACCAATTTTTTTATCCTAAACTCCAGTAAAAAAAACTGGCGAATATAATACGCACCTGTGCTAAAAACCACTCAAGATTAAAATTATATTATCCAGACAGATTATAAAGGCACTTCTTTACCTCTAGCTATACATCACATCCATCCTCACTTGCAGTATGAGAACTGGAACTTCCGGTCAATAGGTAAGGGTTGAACAGTGACTAACGTCATGCTACTCTTTCATCAGTAATTATTTGTAAATTCTTTTGGTTTAATTAAAAATCCTCAATTGTCGAGAATTGTATTCATAAAATCTCACAATAGGAAAAAAAACGTGATTAAGACATTCTAGTAGTTAAAAATATTACTCTTATTAGTGACTTGTCAGAAATGGACAAGAAATTATGAATGAAAAGTGCTCACGAACTCGAAGTGGGCATTTCCGTCAGTTGTTTCCTACCGTATCTTGCAGCATAAATAGAACATTAAATTTAATTTGTTCAAGTCTGGGTGCGAATATAATACACACTCCAGTTTTCAAGACGAAATTTCCCCCCCCCCCCCACCAAAAAAAAAAAAAAAAGGTGCATATTATAATTATGTAAATAATGTGTGTTCACTGTTAAGATATGGCTGGCTCTGAAATTCCAAGCTGCTCATTCTTGTCTTTGCATGTGCTAGCTTCAGTAAATCGGTTATGCTACAGTGGGAGAATCAATTCAGAGAGGGGAGAGAAGTATGTGCAAAGGGAAGAAATGGAACAGTTTCAAACAATGAGATTCTAGGTCCAAAACTGTGACCGCACTGAATACAACTATCCCTCCAAACTGAAAATATTTTGACAATAGACTCAATCTGATATAGCCAGAAGGTTGCCGATTGGTTTTTGAATTCCAATGAGTGGAAGAGGAAGTGAGTTTGTAACTGACTTTTTCTTTTTTTGTAAAATAATCACATGTTATTAATGCTATTTCAGATGGAATTAAATACCATTTCAGTTATGTTTTTTTCACATACATTTTTATTTTCAGACCCTCATAAAACGTATAAATGGAGTTTTACTGTACATAGTAAGAGACGAGATTAAGTACAAGTCATTAATTTGTACAAATTCAAATATAACAGAGCTGAAGATGATGTAATAAATAATTTCCAATATAATTATGAAAAACAGTATTTAAAAGCGACGAAAATTTAGAAGAGATTAGTAATTTATAGTGAGATTCTAAGCACATATCTGCAGTACTGTCATTCAAACGGTTATAAAACTAATTTCTACTACGGTAATTCACCCACCCATAATGAAAGGATATAAAACTAATGATTGCCGATCCTTTACAAAAGAGGGGATACTTTCATATTATTCAGCACTTGAGTCAATCTTTGACATACTAGAAATAAATATTTTCAAATACTGGATTGGTGTATAAGTTCATAGTGTTTTTCTAGCATCCGTTTGTGTTACTATAGTACTATTAAATGAATGAAAGTATAGAAAAACACTATGAACTCTTGCACCAATCCAACAGTTTTACATTTGATGGCTTGGTTGCCAAGTGGTGGAAGTCAGAAAGTATCAAAACTGAGTTCGAAGTGCCATATTCTTCTTTTTCAAGAAAGATAATTTTGTCAATGACATTTCGACATCTTCTGAATCCTAAATTCAAAATTTAGTTTTTTTTTTTAAATAATTAACAACTTGAAAAAAAAAAAAAAAAAAAAAAACCATTTTGTATTCAGAATCCTTGTGGGAGGGCTGATGATTTAACAAACCTTTCTCTCTGACAATTGAAGTAAGTCCAAAGTACATAAATCTATCACCAGAGCTCATTAGAAGTTTGAGCACAGAAATTATTTTCATTGCACGTTTTGTGCCTAGTTAAGTAATGTCAGGTGCCGTTGATGCACTTGGACAGTCAGCCCACACATTCGTTGCATCACATGTTTTTTAGCATCAATAGTGGGAATTGTTACTAGAATTTTTAAAATGTAAGAAATGCAAAGCCCTAACAACATTTTTTGACTTACACCACTTGACGACCAAACAGGCCAAGTGATACCATTTCATTTGTCAGTTATTCTACATAATAGAGAAAAAGTATGGGGAATGGGGGAGTTGGCTCTGATTTGTATTAAATTACCATTATATGTTTTTATTTCAAATAAAGACCCAATAACTAATTGTTTAGTCAACTGTCCGAAGACAGGTCTGAACCTCACAGTGACACCAACAAGGCACCATTTATGAGGTAACTAGGCCAGGAGATAATGGGATAGGGTGACTAGTTCCTTTCCCCCTCATTGCATATATCGTCAATTAGCTAGATAATTATTACACTAATCAGACTTCAGATAGATGCATATAAACAAATGTTCTTCCTCTGATACATATCGTCAAGTGAGATGTACTGCCTATTAATAGATGTACAAGTACATATCAGCCAGAACCTCAATAATAAAGGTTTATTTAAAATTTAATTTAATGCGCAACATTCCCAGGTAAACTGACTCACTAATGCTCGAAATTAACGAAATATTCTAATAGTTCAGGAGAAATAGTTTTATGCGGCCATGTCCAAAACCAATTTTATAGCATTAACAAAAAAAACATCAACATAGCCTAAGGGCAATACTATACTATACACTTACTGACTTTTAAGGAACCCGGAGGTTCATTGCCACCCTCACATAAGCCCACCACTGGTCCCTATCCTGAGCAAGATTAATCCAGTCTCTATCATCATATCCCACTTCCCTCAAATCCATTTTAATATTATCTTCCCATCTACGTCTCGGCCTTCCCAAAGATCTTTTCCCCTCCGGCCTCCCAACTAACACTCTATATGCATTTCTGAGCCTAAGGGTAAATTCTGCCAAATACCCCCTCACAAAAGTAAAGATAAATATCTCCACTCAATAAGCTATCACTTTTTTTTTTCGGCACTTAAGTGAATTGGAAGTCAAGGCAATGACAATAATAACTTCAGACCACACTGCTGTTACTGCTATAACTACTAATAGTAATAATTGTTGTTGTTTAGTGAACTGTCCGAAGACAGATTGAAACCTCACAAGTGACGCCAATAAGGAAACACTCATGAGGCAACTAAGACCGGAGATAGTGGGGTAGGGTGGTCAGTTCCTTTTCCTCTCAATTGCATACATCGCTGACTAGTAACATATTTCACTAATTAGACTTCAGATGTATACAAATAATTTTTCCTCCTCTGACACATTTCGCTAAGTGAGATGTACTACCTGACAATAGATGTACATATCAGCCAGAACCTCAATTAGAGGTAAATAAATATAGGTAATAATAATAATAATAATAATAATAATAATAATAATAATAATAATAATAATAATAATAATAACAAAAACGATTCTTGGCTATAATATTCGTAATACAGTGAAACCTGTTCAAATCGGAACCTGAATAATCCGGAATCCTGTCTATTTCGGAACAATTTATTGGTCCCGGCGAAATTTGTATGTATTATGTGTAATTTTTCCTGAATAAAACGGAAACTGTCCAATGCGGAAACGGAAACTGCCTGCTACTGTTCAAAATGGAAACAATATTTTGTAACAGCGTGTAATTTCAAGGAATATACGAAATATGTAGGTCACTAAGATAAAAACAAGTTTTCTTTGCAAAATTCAATAGGGTACGAGGGTGTGTTGGCCTGTCGGTCATAAATTTTATTACCCTGTTACTAGGCAGACAAGTCCCTTCAAAGATTTTCAATGCTTCACACCCGTATACTGTCGTAGCTAAACAGAGCAAAAGTGTAGTGATTTTCAGGTAAAAAAAAAAAAAAAAAAAAAAAAAAAAAAAAAAAAAAAAAAAAAAAAAAGTTGCATAAAATGTGGCATTAACATTAAGTGATGAAGTAAAAGTTATCGAGATAAAGGAAAATTAGAAACAAAGTCTATGCAAAATAATATTGAAGTATAGTTGTGGAAAACTCAGGTGTGACACTTTAAAAAATAAAGATAATGATGAGTGAGTGGCATGCGGCCAATATTAGTAACACAAAAGGAACCAGAAAGCAACTGTTTATGTGGAAATAAATGAACTGTTGTGGGAGTGGGTTCTTCATGACCTTTCAAAGAACAAGCCAATTTCTGGAGCTATCGTGCAAAGCAAGCTATTGAACTGGGTAAGAAATTGAATAAACCAGAATTCAAGGCTTCTAATAGATTGCTCCTAGTCCAATTAATTAATAATGTGCAGTGATATGCAGTACAGTATTAGAGTATAGTGTTAGATATTAAAAAGAATGAGATTAGTAAACTTTAGTAATGTTTAATGGCTAATGAGTGAATTACGATAATATTTATACAGAAAATGAGATTTTAATCAAGACGATTCACCAACGTAATGAGCGACAGAAAGCTGATTTAATGTGATGAGTGTTAAATGGAATATTTTGTACTTCTTGCAGTTTGGGACATGCCATTTTGTTTTTCATGTATATGAATGACAAAATATTCCATTTTAATGTCACACCTGAATAATATGGAAACCTGTCCACAACGGAAAAAAAATTAGGACCATGTCACTTCTGTCTTGAACAGGTTTCACTGTACCAAAAAGAAATTACACACATTTTAGACAAAGTGAAATATAAATTTTATTTATATAATAATGACATCATAACACAAGCACACCATATTTAAGTCCGTATTATGCTGCCTCATTGTCATTACATACCCTGAAATTGAACACATCCATAATTTTGCATTAACCACTAAAGTATTTACGCGATTATAATACACACCTTTTTTCACCTTGAAAGCCGAGGTCTGTATTATATTTGAGGGCACATTATTTTCTCGTCTTTGGCGAAGTATTTATCATGTTCATTTCTGACAACAATCATTAATACAAATATTATTTTTAACTACGCAGTGTCCACTTCCTTAAATTTGGGGGTGGGGGTGGGAGGGAGGGAAACCTGACTTTACCCTGACCAACCAGTGACCTGAATGAAGAAAGTCAAGCTCTCTGCTCTGGATGATTTCCTCCTCCGCCTCCCCCAGAAAAAAGAAAGCCAGAAAACCCAGCCTCCACTATTCCCACAGCTGCCTAGCTTTAATTTTTCTTTTTATATTATTTTACAAACTTCATGCAAATTACAAAACAATGTTTTAATTAAAAACCAAAACAGCAGAAGTTGAATAGCTGCCAAGAATAACATGATACAAAACAAGTGATACTATGTCACCACAAAAGTTCTTACTTCAATTCTAAGAGATTAGAAATAATACAATTGGAAAATGTAACCTGCTTAGCCATAATGGTGTTATTTCTCAAACTTTAACAACGAAAACCTGAAATAAATTAAATATATTGCATAAGTGGAGCAGAAATATGAATGCATTCATACAGTTTAAGTGATCTTATGAATTCATTTGTGTTGCACACCTGAAAAAAATGCTATTATAACTTCGGTTATGCCAGGTTAGAGCATAAAATTTTCCCCTGGAGTGTCACTGGAAAAATTTCCTTGCTTTTCAAGAATTACAAAGATATCCATGATCAAATTTAACTTCCTTAACTTCTTCCCAACTACCACTGACTTTTTAGAATGTGGACACCCTGCTATGGCAATGACTTAAAAGAAAAAATTGTATTCTGAGATTTTACGTATACAAATTTTAACAACTGCGCGTGTTTAAACAAACCAAAGAAATGTACCAATAATTACAGAAGAAAAGGTGGCATGACGTCATTGTCAGTGTTCTGACATCAACCCAGATCTGTTGACTGGAAGTTCCAGTTCTAACACTGCAAGTGAGGATTAATGTGATGTATAGCTAGAGGTAAGGGTGTCTTTATAATCTGCCTTGATAATATAACTTCAATTTTGAGTGGTTTTTAGCACAGATGCATACTATATTTGTCAGTAGTTTTCCTTCTGGATTTTAGGATAAAAAAAATGGTGTGCGTATTATATTCGAGTAAATACAGTAATTATTTATCTGATGGCCACTAAATAATCTGCAATTCACTTTCAGTTGAATGTGGCCGACATCAATGGATGGAGAAATACCTAGTAGCCTTTAGTTTGTGAATTTATATCTAGATAAGTAATAATTTCCTTCACGTATATTCTAGACATATACAAATCATACAGAACAGAAAACTAAACCACGTAAAGATAATCTCTATACAAATATGAAGATAGTAAAACCTCCACAAAATGAAGCTCTCTCTACATAAATATGGAAACACTGGATTCCATGATTGAAATATTTATAAATGGATATGTTCTACTCAGAATTTACAAACAACCCAAAACTATCAAAGAGAGTGACCCATTGTAAGTGAAATCAAACCTTACATCATAACAGTAAAAACGCAATATTACAATTTTTTCATTATAGTAATTTATGAAATTTGGTGCATCTTCACTCTAGCAAAGAAAATTTTTTACTGTCAAATATTTATTGTTAGTATAATTCTATGGTTCAGTGCAAAAACCCTGCAAGCATTGTATGAGGGGCAGTCAAATGAAAACAGGTCACCATGTGTATCTCTCATGGCGGGCAAGTTGGTACTACTGGAATTTGACTGCTGAACTGACATCTGGTGATGACTCACGAAAGCACAGTTACAACCTCTGCTTACACACTAGTCGTTCGTTTATTGTGCTGGAAGTGAGGTTAGAGATACATGTGTTTGTCCAACATCACTAATGGAGGCAGGTAAAGAAGAATGGCAAGGTGTAGTGCGACTTTTGACTGCTGAAGGAGTAGGAGAACGAGAAATCCATTGTCGCATGTCTGCTGTTTACAGCGAACATAGCAGGTCACATTCGCATGTACTGGAATGGCACAAAAAATTCCAAGAGAGACGCGTGTCACTGTAGGACGATGCTCACCCAAGACAGGCTCATCGTGCCATCACTCCTGCTGTTATTGCTGAGGATGGTCTTATACAGGGAAATCGATGGAACACTGTGGAAGAACTTCGTCGTTCAGTGGGAATAAGTCACAGTTCCATACACATCATTGCAACGAAGCACCTGCATTACCGAAAAATCTGCGCGCAATGGGTTCCACATCAGTTGACGGAGAAACAAAAAACAAACCGAATGGCTGCTTCACTGGGTCACTTGCAATGATACCATGAGGAGGAGTACGCATTTCTGTCTCATATTGTCACTGGGGACAAATTGTGGTGTCACTACTTTGAACCAGAGAGCAAACAGCAGAGACAACAAAGAAAACACATGGATTCTCCCCCACCGAAAAAGTCCAAAGCAATATACACAAGTTCCGGTAAAGTCATGTTGACATTCTTCTTCGATTCTAGGTGTCCTCTACTTGTTGAATTTCTCGAGCCTGGGGCCACATCAATGCATAGCGTTATGAAGAAACTTTACAGAAACTGAGACACACCACTAAGTCAACATGCCCTGGAATGCTATGTAACAATGTTAGCGTTCTTCATGATAATGCCTGCCCACATACTACCAACTCCATGAGGAATATGATTCAGAGATTTGGTTGGGAAATGATTCAACATCCCCCTTACAGCCCAGATCTATCCCCATGCGAGTTTTACATTTTTGGAGAGTTGAAGAAAGACATTCATGGACTTCATTTTGCATTGGACGAAGATATGTGTCACTGGGTAAAGAACTGGTTCGGTAGACAGCCCACAAGCTTTTTCAAGAATGGGATTGATTGTCTTGTCTCGCAGTGGGATAAATGTATAAACACTTTTGGAGATTACTTTTGAGGTAATAAATGTTCTATTATACATTTTGGCATCAGACCTGTTTTCATTTGACTGCCTCTCATACATAATGATAATGCAGTATGGTATCATCTATCTTCCATCTCTTTGTGAATACTTAGTATTTTGATTGACATTGTGGTTTTCGGTAAGTTATGTGAATTCTTAGAAATTTGTGTTTGAGTCTCCGCCGGTAACTTATCTTTTATTATAATTATTATGCTAATAAATGGGACATTTTCGCTCATAAAGAGTATCTTCAGGTCCTTACACGAGATTAAATTTGAACACTAATTATATATATATATATTCATGCACAGAGTAGTAAAATCCAATGTGAATTGTGCAAACCATGAAGTATAAAACATAAAAATTACTCAATCATAAGCTACATATTTAAAAAATCTATTCCCAAAATATAAATATAAAATTCAACAAGATAAAACTTTAGTGAGTTGCTAATTGATGTTTGATGCAGTAAGGCTGCCTCTAACAAACGAACAACAAAACAACTTGTTTCTAGACAGCAAGAATATATGCTGCATCACACAATTAATGGCTATAGCATCTACATCAAATTCTAACATGGATCCATTCACGTAAACCATACATCTTACTACTAATAAATTATACTTACAACTTAAGAATTGTAAACATACATATATAACTGATTTTAATGCAATGACTAATAACATAACTGTGTATCTATAATGGTTACTCCTTACAAGAAATAATATGCACATATTTTAACTCACTTATGCTTTATCCTTCAAATTTTATAATTCTCGATGAATTTTATAATTATATTTTGAGACTGAATTTTGAAATATGTAGGATTAATGAGTAATTTCTATCTTTCATACTTTAAGTTTTGCAATTCATATTGGCTTTTGCATTATACTCAGTAAATAGGGATAAATGAACTGGCAACTCTGCTTCATTATCTCTTAGCTTAGTTGCCTCATGACATTCCTTATTGGTGTCACTTATGAGGTCTTTGGACTAAACAACAACTGTGAAAAATATGTATGATTAGTTTTCAAATATAATCTCATGTAAGAACATGAAAATGTCCTTTATGAGAGAAAACATTCAGTAAGCACTGAGCATGCACAGTATTCAGGTGGCCCAAATTCTGTTTCTGAATCTGTACATACTTATAACATAGCTCTCTCTCTCTGTATGTAAATACTGTCAGCCTTGGACATTGGTGTCACATTTGAGGACTGGTTCGAACCGATCTTGATAGAACACTTATCATGCTGTGTTCTTACTCCCCTTCCCTCCCTAACCCTGATTTCTTACCAATTCTTAAGTGTGGTCAGATTATATATATTCAGTATCAGTGATGGAATCATGTCTTATCAAATCAGTGTGAACAAGTTAAAAACTATTATATCATGTGTAATGGGAGAAGAGTTGTTTTGCTGTTTAGAAGGGGAGAACATGCTGTACATTTTATGTTATGTTCTGAAGTCCTATTACTTATTAGACATTAATAAATTTAATATACAGCATTACTTCTTATGGAATAAAGAACATGCTACATTAAAATGTACGAGAAATTAGAAATTAAATGTTGTTTGTATGCAATCTACTACTTTCGAAGAAAATTTATCTACCTGAAATTTATGTAGAATACTAAATATGATCCAGAACATGCAAATCTATTAAATGATCTTAAGAAATGTAGACAACATGATGGAATATTACTGGTTAGTTATGCAAGTTCTTCGGAACTCGAATGTGATCTAAAACAGTTCAGTGACTGAGAAACAATAAAAAGGTTTATGATTAAAGCTGCCAAATTAATCTGTCCAAGTAAAATAAAAACTTCGATAGTATTACATTATCTAGGAGCATTCCTAACTATCTGCCACTGATCGCCTTAGTGATTATGATATGGTGATGCAGGTCACAGTTTATATTGCCCATAATGCTCATTGCTGTTATATATGTTCACAGTAACTGTCAGTTCTCCATCCTTAACTCTTTTCAACTTGTCTCTTTTTTTTTTTTGTCATTCCTTACACAGTTCTTGCTTCTTCAGACAGAGTTTATATTCATTTGTCTTCCTGCTGTGGATTTCCCCATATATTGCTCCACTTAACACAGTTCATGTGTATGCTTACAAAGGTCTTCCAAGCAACTATACAGTATACATGATGAGAATTAACAGCATAACCGAAAGTGTGATATGTCACGGTACTGCAGTGGAAAATGAAATCACTTTAGAAAAAAATTTTGTAATGCTTTTGTGTTGGAAATGTAGTGACAACGTAGAATCACAAAGGAAATTTTAATCTGTCAGTTGGTGTGCTGCGTGAAAGTGTTTTTGTATGTTTATCATAACTGACTGACCGTAACTTACAGTACAAATAACTATAGTGTTTTTAAATTATTTAGAACATTAGGATACTCCAACTATTTTCATGTTTACTTCAATGAAAGACCAAAGTAAGGTATACAAAAAAGAAGGCTTGGAAAAAAAAAATACATGTCCAAATTGTGATACAAAATATACGTTTCTTTAGGTGTTTTTCAAGTGTTTGGAATATGACAAGGTCTCCAGCAAGCTGTAGACTGAAACAGTGGATATTTGAAACATTATTTTAATGGAGTAAGGCAACTTAAACTATAAAGAAACATATTTCTTCCACAAAAACATTCTCACATTAATTTTAAAAAATTCACCTTGGTATGACATTTTCATGGAATCACTGTAATAAATTATAAGTTACTGACAGAACCTCAAACACAAATTTCTAAGTGGATACTTAGGCCTACACAAGTCACAATTAAGATGTATGGTAAATAAAAGGTTTAGATCCATTTTAATAGCATTATGCAACTTTTTGAGAGTTACAGGATTTTTGCACTGAACCACAAAATTTTATAGTTGGTCTGTTTCCAATGATTAGGTATTGCCTTGTGTATTAACGCTCTTGCTTCCCAGTAGAGTTCTGAATAAAATCCTACAGTACCTAAAAAGCCTAAATGTACCATAAACTCCTAAAAACTATGTTTTTGCCTGAAAAGTATCTTTTAGTATTTTGCATATATTTAAAATAAAAAATGCCAGTATTAAAAATGAAAAAATACGCAAAGAACTACAAAAATGCCATTAAAAACGTATAAACACTGGTCTGGCAAGTTTGTTACATACTGGTCTTAGAAGGAGAGGGAAGAACATTTTACCTAATTTCCTGGAACCGAAGTTCATTTGGAAAAGTCCATCCTAGCGTAAGAGGGGTGATAGATTGTTCAGGTTAGGCGAAAGTTTACAAATTAGTTTCGCGTCAATGCATCCTCGTTATGCAAAATGAAACTGACCAATCAACAACCAGTCTCTTTCACTTATAGAATTTGAGTCTTCAGTTTATTAGCCCTCATTGTCAACACCAGTTCTTTGTACATAAATTCCACCTAAACGGAATATTTACTGAATTAAAATTATTAATTGTTAATTTTATATAAACTCTTGGAAGTCCTAAATCTCTCTGTTTTCAGCACCTAGAAATCTGTTCCCTAATCATCACTGTTATTCCAAAACCTCGTAAATACAATGACTGCTGAAATTGAGTTTCAGGCTTAACAGTTGCAAAATATCAATCCTCAATGGTTTATGACTACTTATAGAAGAATGAGCATACATTTACCGCAAATGACAAAATATAAAACCATGTACATTGGAATAACAGCATACCTGTTAATAAAAAACTTCGTATAGTAAGTTAATGTTTGGATATACGAGTTTTTGATGCTTTATTCTGTTAACACAAAATGTGGTAAATAGTCGATGCGAGGCAATGGTAGTTATATTTTATGACAGCACCTGCTTACACTCCATTAATATTTTTGTTCTTACTGAAAAATGCTTTGTGGAGTTAACATGTTTTGGTATAACAGCAATGATATGTATATATTTAAAAATTATAATTTGCTAAAATTTTGTATTGTAAACAATGTAAAAATTACTTTTCAGAAACATTTAACAAATTTACATACATGAGATCTTATTAAGACCACTAGCAAGATACACATTATTGAGCCACAAGATGATTGAGGACATTAATAAAAACAAATGTGAAAGATGCTATGAACAAAATCACCATTTACAGAAATGGAAGCTAAATTAACTTCTAATTTACAAACCATCGAGAGAAAGGGCTATAGGACACAGCTAACACCTCGTTAATCCCAGTGGAGAAACAGGCCAAATAACAAAACTGTCAAGTATATAGGCTCTCTTAAACAAAGATGTTTATCCTAAAAAGTAATTTATGTGCTATCCAGGTGTAGCAACTTAGAAAATTAGAAATAATACATAATATTAAGAGATTTTATTTACATTTGTACATACGCAAAATTTGGACAAAGTACCCATTTGAAAATAATTTCCATTACAGTTTTTGTAGTGCACTATATTGGAAACAAACGATATTGGATGCCCACTCAATCCAAACCTATTTGAATCAATAGCTCTGTACTAAAATTGATAATTTCAATTTATGAAAGAAGGTTGAGGAGGAAGATCCAGTTTCTCGTATCTCTAAATACGTCAAAACAAAATAGGTAAAATGCAGCAATTTTAATTACGAACTTTGCAAAAGTGGAGATTTTACTTTCATGCTCTACTCCCAAACTGCTAAATGTACAACCACCATGCTGTAGTTTTATAGGTGCACTCCTCCTGTTTATTTTAAACATTAAGTTAGTTGTTAATATATTATATTTAAAAAACATATTCTTATTCAATGTGCTTTAAATGTGACTATATGCACATATAATTTTTATGTCAAGATTAAAACACTGAGGCAATGGGAAAATAGTATTACAACATCTCAGTTCTTTGTTACATAATAATTATACTTTATTTTAGCGTTTGATAGCAGAATGGAAGAACTGAATGTCAGAAACTTAGAAAAAAAAAAAAAAAAAAATTGAAGCACTGAATCCCAAAATGCATGAACAAAATTTTAAGTAAATGAAATAAGCTTAAAAAAATAATACTGCAGCTATAATATTCACTTTCGCACGTTAAATAACATAAAATTCACAGTAGCTTTAGCTTTAAGGGTGAATGTGATGTATCCAACTACTGAAAACTTGAAATCGGGCACAGGGGGGAACAGTTATGCTGGTGCCTGTGGAAGTTTAAGTATGTATTTCTTTGTACTTTTTTTTTTAAAAGGAAGAAAAATAATCCATGCACTAACAGGACGAAAAGAATTACTACGTAATTCTTGAAATGAACAACCATGTATCAAATAGGTATACCACAAATTTCCTACTATTTACGTAATCTTATTACTGGTCACATGCAAAATATGTGACATATAAAATTTTGCTTCTTGTTCTAATTGTAAACTTTGGAAAGGATTTCAGTAGTCAGATGTACATTTGTAAGAGTAATTAAAAGATAGCCTGTATCAATAATTACTATTACTACGAGACAAAAATTGTTAGTAAAAAATATAAAAGCGGTAACATTAAATCTCACTCAACATTTACACACTGCAAGACAATCCACAAATCAAATAATGATAGGAAGCTTTCCCCGTGGAGTTGTTAAACGCGGTGCAGTGGCAATACCTCTTTGGTACATTGGGCTGTTCTGTGTGCCTCGCACAAGTCTGGGTATTGTCCTTGATGTTTTTGTTGTAGACTGCTGACCTGTCACATTTTTCCTTGGAGGTTTTATCGGTGTCGCCCGTGACTGTGGAGTACTTTTAATAGCTGTACCTGGAGTTGGAAATAACTTTGACGGAATTTTGGAAGGTGTCTTCAAAGGTGTTACAACTTGCATGTTGCGTTCACGCAGACAACGTCCAGGTACAACTGAACTACGGCAAGTCCCTTCCTGATTCAATACTTCCAGATGATCCTGTAACAGTAATTCAAGTTTTTCACATATTCCACACACACCATCCCAAAAAAACAAGACTTTCTGGAATGGAAATAAGAAGCAGTGAGAGTCACTGAAACCTGATCTGCACAACTGCAGAGTTTCTTATACGTAAATAATTTTACAGTTTATAACCAAATATTCTACACATTTCAACATCATATTTTCAAAATTGTATAATTCCTAACCATTAGTTTTCTGTATGTTATTGTTCGAGTTGTACACTTTCGCCAAAACTGCTATGATTAAAACAAAATGGAAATGTCAAGTAGGAACAAATATAAATTATTTTAATTTATATCTCAAGTAAGTTAAAACAGGAAAACTTGAATTAAGATATCAAATGAAATTCAAGGCAAATTATTAAATAAAGTATATTTTTTAATCTCTCTTTTAAAACAAGATCTATACTTAATAATAAAACCATTAAATGTAACAATTCTAATCCTCTGCTAACAATGAGTAACTATATTAATCTTAAAATTTGTTTTATTTTGAGAGTTGGCTCTGCTGGATCCTAATCTGGTCATGTGATACCTTTCACTATTTTTATGCAGTTCCCAAATATACTGCATACAATCTATTATCTATATGGAAAGTCTGTAAAACTGTTAAAATGTTAATGATCATATGAATGTAACAATAATGGCTAATGTACAAGCAAGATTTTATGTGAAGTAAGTTTACAGAAATACCAAACTGAAATAGTTAAAGATTATGAAGCCGAAAGACTGAAGTAAAAGAAAATAAGTGTGACTCTGAAGAGGTGAAACAAAAGAAATTGTAGTGATTTAATATTTCCTCAAAATATCTGGCAGAATTCTTTAATATACTGTCTTAATTCTTAAGAGTTTGTATTCCGGACTCGATCAAAGAAAATTTTAAATTCTCGACATAAAACACTACAAAATAGATTTTCTGAGCATGCTGAAGCCAATAGCCATAGTTAACACATGGCAAGAAAATAACTGTTCAATAGGAAAATGGTAACAGAATGAAAAGTTGAACAAAAAAATAACCAAGACCTTAGAAAAATCATGTTTGAGAAGGCTGTAATCATTATTGGACTTATCTTTTCGCCCATTTTTTAATTGATCCTACACACAAGGCAACTTTATTTTTTAACTTACAAGTGAACGTCAATCTGTATTTTAATATGCAGAAAGGATTTCAGTGCAATCTCATTACCAAATTCAGGGAAATGTTTGACAGAAACAGACCACTTATGGAAGTTTTCGAACTTTTATCTGCATTAGTGGTGAAAATTTCAGAAAACCATTATTAGTAACAGTATCATGTAATTAAGAAATTATTAACAGCAAGAACCACTGCCATCAGCAAGAGTAAGAGGAAAATTATTTAGTTTTGGTGTGGTTTATTCCAAATTAACAAATAGATGTGGCACCAAAAAACCTTAGAATTATGCTTTATTTCAGTCTTTGAGACCCAAAGCAGAAGTGATGTGCTGTCACTACCAGTCAAGGATCTGCAGCCACCTACTAGTGCGATTCAAATTTGTTCAAAACTTTAAAGTTGACATATTTACAGTACTAACATTACACATGGCTTCATGACTGCTGGTGTGACAAATACATAGTGGTCAAAGTGACATTTGCCAGTTTTAACTAACAGACGATATTTTGCGCAAAAATCATCTTGAATTGTTCACTTGTCCCACTATTTGTCAACACTGTATTCACTAGCCTTTTAGTCCACTTTCATTCCTCAGCCAAGAAACCACTTCAAAAACTGAAAACCATTAGTTCCTTCATAAACAAGTGGAAGAAGAATTTTTAAACCGAACTAAGGAACTGAAGGACATGCGAAAATTAACAATTTTAAATATGTATGGGGAGTGAATACTTTAGTTGTAGAGTTTTGATGATATATTGTGATTGAGCTGAAAATAAATGTTACACATTTTTTTTTTAACTGAAGACTATAATTGGCTGTTGGCTTATTGAAGAATAATTCTCATAATGTGTAATGCTTTGGAAATGTTAATTTCAGAGTTGGGATCTAGATGCTTCTTATACTTCAGTACTTGGGAGTATCAAGAGTGACTGATACTTTTAGTTTAAGCATTGAGATAACAGACATTGCAACGAACATTCGAATTAACACATGTTGAATACCAGTTCACACGAGCATATTGTTTCGTGACATTTTTATCAGCAGCAACATGGAAGTTGAAGCTTTTTTATTTATTCTACGCTATAAAATTAATAAAATAACTTCAGTCACTCGCATTTTATATCAAGAAATCCATAATTACTCAAATATTCTTTCTGTACTGCAATACTATACTAATGATGTGATTACTATTTAAAATATGGACTTTTCATCCATAAATAAATAAAGTTCACTTATGAATACCGTACAATAAAACTACTTACAACTTTTCCTACAAATTATTTCCCATATAAACTAAAATATTTTACTACAGGTTTCATTCAATCTAACACACAAACTTCTTACGCAGAATCTTTAGCTGAATATATTCCTACACATGCTGTCAATAAAAGGCATTATCATTGTCTAAATCAGTCTACAAGATACATCACAACTAATATGTATGTACTGCAAACATGTACAGGAAAATTCTTAATGCTGCATGAATATATAATAATTAATGTAACTAATAGTAGCTTTATGATCTATCACAAATAGCATAGTTACTTTTACAAGGATTTTAGAACATTTTGAAACCAAAACTGGCGATATGACACTCAGGAACTCAGCGCCATTTATTCCTGAAGAAACACTCGAGAAGTTAATATCAGATTCTTCTGGTACTTTTTATACCTGTCATCTTCACTCTGCAAATTCACGACAATTCTCCAATAAATTTTTCTTGAAAGTGACAAATCTTGAGAGAATTTACATACAGTACTGAATAGATTCCTGTTCTTAATAAAAGGTCTACTGAGGGAGTCTAGTAATGGGGGGGGGGAAAAAAAAAAAAAAAAAAAAAAAAACTACTTTACGTGCAAAAGAACAAACAAGTGATGCATTCAATACATAATACAAAGTGGAAAGAAGAATGTTAATACAAGTAAATGAAGTATTTTGATGTTATTAAGGTAAGAGATAAACAAGACAAGATTGTTTTTGTATATAAAAAAACTTTAGCTGTTTGACAGTAAACAGATTTATTGAAGTTTTATTCCCCTGATTCCTAACTTAAAACACAGTGGAGTTTCAATTAATGTTGTTAACTTCATCACAAAACTGTGACAGACCATCTCGATTATAAAATAATTTAAACACATGTCACAACAACAATTTGTTTCGAAAATCAAATCTAGCCATAAATTTTAGATTATTACTTTGAACAAGATAATGTTTTACAAGAAATATCTTTTAACATCGTAATATGTTGTTTTCTAATGCCAGGCATTTGACAAAGTCATTTGACCTCTTGCACTCCAATATTTTTCAAAGATATCATGGTCAGCCACTGAAGCACAGATTTTGAGATGTTCCGAATCCATTGCTTGGTTTGAGTTGCACAATGGACAGTTAAGGAACTGATATATTCCAATTCTATGCAGGTGTTTGGCCAGTCATGGCCTGTTGCCAATCTAAATGCAGCTACAGACGATTTTCGTGGTAAATCGGGAATTAACTGTGGATTATGATGCAGAGAGTTCCATTTTTTCCCTTGGGATTGTGTTATCAAATTTTGTTTGTTGAAGTCTAAGTATGTAGATTTAATAAATCTTTTCACAGAATAATACGTAGATTTAGTAACAGGTCTGCAAGTAGGAGTGCTGCCCTTCTTTGCTAAAGCATCCGCATTCTCGTTTCCCAGGATTCCACAATGGGATGGTATCCATTGGAATACAATTCTTTTATTGAGTGATATTAATTGAGAGAGCATTTTAGTTATTTCTGCTGTTTGAGATGAAGGTGTGTGTTTAGATACTATTGATAGAATAGCTGCTTTGGAGTCTGACAATATAATTGCATTCTTAAATTTATTGATGTGGCATAGAAGATTCCTGAGACTTTCACTTATTGCAATGATTTCTCCATCAAAACTTGTTCCATATCCAAGAGATCTATAAAGTGAGAAGAGACAGCATGTAACACCTGCACCGGCACCTTGTTCTCTGGAGATCAAGTATCCATCAGTGTATAAATGAAGCCAGTTTTGTGGAGGGTACCTAATATTAATTGTCTCTAAAGACAATTGTTTCAGCATTTCAGTGTTTACTTCTGATTTCAGTATTTCTTCTGTTAAATTTAGATTATATTCTATATTTAATAGAGTTACAGGGTTTGGTTTAATTTGTAAGTTTTCTTTTAAATTCGGGATATTGATTTTCTGTTTTAATTCTTGAACAATGGATATGAAACTTTTTTTAGTTTTCAATCTACAAAGAGGACTGTATGAATGCCAATTGTTTCCTGGTAATCTGATGTTTTTCATACTGAATCAGTGTTTTAACATCGTAATATTGATTTTGTAATAACAAATGAACTATTAAATCCAGTACATTTTTTACAGGTCCAACATAAAAACTCAATTGTGCTCTGAAATTCCAGAACACAATCTCGTGTTTCGATTTCATCATATCACAGGTTTCCATTACTTCAATTTTTTTACAGATAGTATTGCTACGGAGTAATTCTAACAAGTTGTTTTATATTTATATTTTCCATCAAAATGACATTGTGCAGGGAATTTTGTATACATAGGTGATCTGCCTCAAAATATTAAATAAAGAAACTTAATTTATTGCGTTTTTATGGCATTTAATAACATATGAAAAGGTATTTTAAGACTATATGGAAGAACGAATTAAGTCAATTTAGTAAAACTTTCATAAGAGAACTTACTTCATAGTTAAGCCATATTTGAGTATATAGCACAGTATTCAAATTAGTAGCATATATTTATTCTTGAAGAATGCAAGACTGTTTGTAGGAAACAGCTGCTTACAGCCAAAGGTGGCTGATACATTACATTTGAAAACTCCAATCCAGAAAATTTTACGAAATTGACTTACCTTGTTCTTATCATGTGATCTTCATTTAATAACATGCGATTATTTTACAAAATATTTTGCTAGTGATGTACGCAATGGAGAGAGAAAGGAACTGGCTACCTTACCCCATTGCCTCATAAGTGGTGCCTTCTTGGTATCACTCGTGAAGTTCAGACCTTCTTCGAACAGTTTACTAAACAAACAATTTTGCTGAATAATAGGAAACCTCATAACGAAATCTTTGTTGATTGTGGTTCCTTTCTTTGCTAAAAAGTATGCATTTTCATTTCCGTCCAATCCATACAGAGAGAAGGTAACCAATATAAAGCAACTACTTTTGTCTGTTTTTGTAGAAACTTAGTTTGGTACATATTTTTTTCATGCTCTTATCTTCTGAAGTTAATGAAACAATAGCTTGAATTGCAGATTTTGAATTACAAAATATGGCTCCTTTGGAATTTATTCTGTAAATTGTACAGATCAGTATTAATAGCTTCTAATTCATCATGTAGTGTGTACAGTGCCTCTTAGTGTGAGGTAAAGGCAAAGAACACAAATACCTGCTCCAGCAATATTACTGTGTCTCAGAGATTCATCTGTGTAAATGTGTAACCACTCTGATTTTGGATAATAATGTATCTATAGTTCCTAATGCCAGTTATTTTATTATTTCTTTATTTGTATTCTTTTTCTTTATATTTTCTAAAAGTTGAAGATTATACTGCATATCAATGTATTCAAGTGGGAATTGTGGTAACAATTTTCTGAAACAGATGGAGCACTACAATCCTTTTATATAATTTTTACTTCTTGAATAAACACAGACTGCATTATTAAATTTCTGTTGTATTGGTCATAGCTCCTCCAAATAGTTATCATGTGGCAGACGAATTAATTTCTCACACAATAATAGACCCAGTTTTATCATTTCACACAAAATAGGGCTATTTCTGTAATAATTTTCATAGCTGTTATTGATATTGATTTTACAGCTCCTGTGATTATTTTAAGGGCTTGATATTCAATAGTTTTTACTTTTGTAAATGTGTTGCAGATATTGTAATACATTCTAAACTAGAAGTGTAAACAGAATTTAATTGCTGAAGTAATAAGTTGGCACCTTTTACTTCTTCTACACTTTTGTTGTAACACAGTGGTTGTAAGATAAGGTGTTGCTGGAATGTGAATTTATAATACAGATTAAACCCTTGCAGTTAAGAATTTCATTTACACTCACTTCCGTTATAACAGAGGTTTAATATCTGTATATGCAGTATTTAATATTGATCCCCATGTTGTAGTTTCTAAATGCTTCAATATACAGAATGATTCTTGAAGATCATGCGATATTCTAGGAATTGATTTTTGATATCACAGTGAAGATGAAAGTTCATATAAATCATCCTGAACTTCGCTTGAGTGTTTAGAATTATACTGTACTGTAAATCACTCACACTGCTTGGAAAAATGGAGAGAATATTCCATAAAAATTTGCAACAAACTGCAAATTGGAACTAGTGACGACAATTCTGCTTGATTTATTACTAGTATACATACTACACTGATGCACACAGTTCACTCCTACATGACTATGTGCATTGGTGTAGAAGATGGGACTTTGAAAGCCAGCTTTAATACAAATTTTCCTGGTGACTAATAATGTGAACGTACCTTAATATATTTATTATACATCCAGTAAAATTGTTCTATATATTTAAATGCTTATACATTCATAACTTCCACGTTCATGTTCAACTTTCAGGAGGCTGTAACTTAGTCAATTTTAAACAAATAATCTGGGAGGAAAGTCATTTTCCAACATATACCCACACATGGCAAGTTTCACCATGCAATGGGATTGAAAGAAAGAGGTGGAAGATTCCTCATGCCCTTATAGTCCGGATTTAGCACAATCAGACCTTCACATCTGACTTGTTTATATTTCTCTACCTGCTGAGGAGATCTAAAAATGTGCGCAATTTGAGGGATGGCTTTGACATGAAGTCATGAATAATTTACCTTATAAGTAAAAACAAATTGGATGACAAATCTATTACAGAAGGGAAGGAAAGAAAGTCTATTACACCAAAAACGTTTATCAGCTTTATACAAGGTATTCGGAAATTGCCAGGCAAGAACAGCACTGCAGCCCTTAGTCAACTTTATGGTCACTAATTAGAGATATAGGCCTACTGTGGTTAGTGTAAGTCGATCAAACGCAGCATACACTGCCACAAACATATTATAAAAGTGTAAATGCATGCTATTTCTAATGTGCAGGGATAGAAGCAAAAATAACAAAAAATCAGGATATGTGGAGTATGCCTGCTGGTACAACAGTGAGGAGTATTAAACATATGTAATGTCAGAATTTGTACTATTCCTACAATGTACGAGGCGCGTCCATAAAGTAACTTTCCCACTCGTCCCACAGCTAGCAAACCATATGTTGCGTGAAGCGACTGCATGTACGTGAAAGTGTAATGTCCTGGCATGGTGCATGCGCTAGCAGAACTTCCAGAGTGCTCTCAGTAGCTTTGTTTCATTGGTTGAAGATAGACATTCCTATTCCAGTTCCCGCTGCATGTGAAGTGCGATCAATGATAAAGTTTTTGAATGCAAAGGGCATAGCGCAGATTGAAATTTATCGTCAGCTGTGTCAGGTCTATGGGTCTAACGTCATGAGCAAGCAGACGGTGCGTTGCTCCACAAGGTCGTCTGTGATGATGGTTGGCCTCCCATTGCGCTCCTCGTCATGCACATTTTGGCGTCTTGCAGCAGCAACGCACCATCTGCTTGTTCATGACATTAAGCCCATAGACCTGGCACAGCTGATGATAAATTTCAATCGGCGCTATGCCCTATGCATTCAAAAACTTTATCATTGATCGCACTTCACATCGCTGCAGGAGCTGGAATAGGAACGTCCATCTTCAACCAACAAAACGAAGCTACTGAGAGCACTTAGGAAGTTCCGCTAGCGCATGCACATGCCAGGACATAACTATCACGTACACGCAGTCGCTTCACGCAACATATGGTTTGCTATAGTCCCGTCGCTCTAATTTCCGGCAGCCAATCGCGTTGCAGGTCGGCTATATTTAAACATGTGCGTATTGTGATTCACTGATTCATTTCTTAAGGCTCGATAAATACTTAATATAATCACCCGCCATTTTAGCTCTTTAGTTGACGTTCGCAGAAAGCACACGAAGACGTTATTTGCCGCTCAATTATTTGCTGAATTACATTGCGTTTGATTTATTATCATAGGAGTTACAACATGATAATGTTTAACGGTGTTGCAAATAGATTCCTCGTATGGTAGCTCAGCAACGTAAGAACAAAAATGGCGAATGATACTACCTACCTAGACTTTATAGAGCCTTCACTTTCTAAGATGTAAGCAAAGAGGCGAAGTCACGCCGGAAATAACAGCATCGGGACTATAGCTGTGGGACGAGTGGGAAAGTTACTTTATGGACGCGCCTCGTAATATCAGTGTGCCACAAATTTCCTGCTATGTTTATATAATTTCTAAATAACACTTCTGACATCATCAAAGCAATTTCAAATGCAGGGGCTCAATTCAGGGCATTCAGACATATTTAGACCAGGTAAGTTCATATTCCAAGTTTACATGTCTTGATTCTCTTATCTTGAGTAGCATGTTCCAAACACAATGTGCATACAATTAGAATTCCAAAAATAGAGTTAAAGGAGATAAAGGCAAAAGAAATTATTATAAGGACAAAAGAATATAAAAATAAGAATGAGAACAAAAAAAAAAGTGTTGTAAAAAAAAAAAAAAAGAGGAACAAAAGAGGACTAGGACAATACTAAACTGAAAACAGTTTATCTATTTTCATTTTACTATTTTTTAATTAAACAGTTATATTATTTTAAAACTTTCTTCATTAAAATAAAAATGTAAATTAATCCACTAACATTTGCACATAAAAACTTTCCTATAAATAAAGATCATTTCATGAATATTTCATGTGAAAGTTTTGCTAGAACAAGAAATTGATGGGTTAAGAAAAGATGCCTTGAAGTTATCTTTCTAATCCAACCACACATTGATCTAGAACATGCTTGCAGCACATTTAGCAACATTACTGACATCCCACCACCTGGAAAAAAGAAACAGCGTGTCTACATTAAGAGAGAATTAACAAACCACATGCAGAGTCAGGCAGAGCAGTTGCACCAGCCTCAGAAACAACTATTAGGCCATTCTGAAAATAGAAACATCATTATACAAGCATGTTAAATTTTAGGCTTCCACAGGGATTATGTTCAAAAGCAGACTTTTGAGTGTTGTGTGTTATAAAATTTAACATCTCCAATGTTTCGGAACTACATCAGATCAAATTAGTAGGCCTACAATCTGAAAGGTCACCTACTCGATTGAGTGCATTATATTCAGTTACTACAAACAACTGAATGGGGCATATATGCTTCTTCTATAATATAGAAGAGATTAATCGGGGATGCTCTGGTTTTGCAGAAGCCATTCCCCACCAAGAGATGGCATGATCACCAAGAATAGTGCGTCTACATTTTCGGCATGCACAAGCAATGAGTGACACTGCAGTTTCACTTTACTTGTGAGAAGTAAGTTGGTGGTGAAAGTTGTAATCTTAAAAGTTTAAGTTAAGTTTAAAGTGCTCCGTGTAGGCTACTATTGTAATGACTTATTCATTACTTGAACGTCCTTATCTATACAATACATACATAAGAAAACAAAAATGTTGTGCAGCAATAAGATGCAAATTTTGGGAAAAGTTTCCAGAGACCTGTTCCAGCTGCCAGTACAATAAGAAGACTTTGTAAGAAGTAGGCTTACATGCGAACAGGTTCGGTAAACAATGAAAAATTAAAAAGAAAACTCCATGTTCTGTTGGAAGAGAAGAGAAATTAGACGAGATTGGTGGAAGATTGGAACACATCCCTCAAAATCAAGTTTATGCAAGAAACCCACACTCCATAAACGAACTTAAACAGAATACAAAAAATGTAATAAATTCTACCAGTGCTGAAGAACTTGAAGGACTGCAAATTTCATAAAAAGATGTCAAATGTGTGTTACAGTAAATGGAGGATATTTTGAGCAATGAATGAGAGTTTGGTAACTACTGTAACTTTTAAGCATTGTAACAGCAGAATTGTAGGGCTAAAAGTGCCAGAGACACACATGTGTTCCTCTTTGGTAACACACTGATAACCAGGTCGGCTCTGGATGAAAATCCGAGTGCCCCCAACTAACCTCACTGTAGTATCTGCTATACAACTACAGGAGTCAAATTAGCCATATGAAAAAATCTGAAATTATAATAAGGATGTATGCAATATGAGACAGGCTTTTTTAGTAATATTTGTTACCACATGTAAGAAAATACAGAATCCTCAAGTCTCAGTATTGCTGGAAAATAGTAGCTGTATGATCAGTAGTAGTTATACTGGGATTCACTGTGTCAGATACTAAATGAGTAGTAATAACCAGGGCCATTTTTTAAATTTTCCTGTCCATAGGCACTCTCATAACTGCCATCTCTATAAAATATTATATAATAATCAACATTATTGACTTACATTCTTAACTAAATGTGGACTCATTTCAATTGGTTTTGACTGCTTAAACTTTAACTCTTCTAGACCTCTGAGCTATGAAGTCGTTAATGATGTCTTCAAATGAAATGCCACAACTGAAGTCTGACTCTATGGCGATAAGAGCTATGTAATTCAGGGTATCCTCACTCATTGAGGATCTGTAGATAATCCTTAACACATTTCAGTGTTGAGAAAAAGCACTCGTCCGATGCATTACTAACAATGGCACATAAAAATATGAACTGAGCACCATCCACATTGGGATGTACAATTTGGAGCTTCTGCCTAATAAAACGACAAGTTCTGTAAGTGAAGGCATTTATCAACTATGGAATCTTCAAAATCACTTTTATTAATTTCATTCAATAGCACTTTTACACGAACCTTAACCTCTGGAATGTCTAGCTCAGGTTTTTATAAAATTAAGTTGTAAACTCCTGCCCTTCAAATCCTAGACCACGAACTACTATGGCCTATTGGATAAAACAGCACTGGTAGTAACTGTCAGTTTTCTTAATGTATCCAGCAGGATGCTGACAACATAGTACAGCAACAACTATGAGTAAAATAAACTTATATGTATTGTTGGAGTTAAGGTTAAATTAAATTAATTTTAATGCAGTAGTTCAGATATACAGTCAGCTCTGGATATAGTGAACTCAGTTATAGTGAATATTCGGCTATAGTGAACCTTAATCATTGGTCCTGACTCGCATACATTAAAAAGTACATTAATATTTCCATTTATAGTGAACCTAAAACTATAACTTCCCCAAGAAAATGTGATTTTAAAATGGCTAAGATGGTAATTTAGGGAACTCTTTCTCCTATAAACTTCCAAGAATATGTTCAGAACAAAATCTCAAACCTTCTACTCGTTAAGTGCAGTGAAAGAAAAAGAATTTGTTCAACTTCCTGGACAGCTTGAGGCATGTTAAAGAGAATAGTGTACGCAGTGAGGGATAAAGAAAGGATTAGTTCTGACTTCTTTAAAAGAGGTTATTAGAAGAATAGGAAGAGAAAGGGTTTTCTTTTGTAAAAGGGAGTAGAGTGATGACCAAAGGGTAAATACAAGAAGGATTACAGTATAATGGTCCTCAACCCTTCTCCCGCATCTTTGTAAAAGTGAACTGGGGTAATTCCAAGGCCGAGTATACAGTAGCATACCTCTAGTGAGAAGTGCGAAATCAGTCAGTGCCTACTACCCACATGGCCAGATTAGGTTCTAGTTTCGAACTGTGAACATCAGGATGTCGAAGCATAAAGTGTTTAAGTTGGAAGATACAGCAAACATTAGTACTGATATTGAACATGGTCTGTCCCAAACAGGCATTAATACTATATGTAGCCTACAGCAATGTCAGTAGTATAAGAACAGACACTTCGGTTTTAGTGAACCTCGGATATAGTGAACGAAATATGCTGGTCCGCAGAGGTTCATTATAAACGGAGTTGACTGTATTAAGTTGACACATTTAGTTCATTATTTAAAATTCACATCACACCTTTCTTCTCTATATTTATTTTTAATTTTGTTTCGATTTGTTGCTCGATATGAAACCTCTTTTCTTGTTAATAATTGTTCTGGGAGACACAATTTCCATGGTCCCTTTAATTAAACATTTCCAGGAGCCTGACTTTTTAGTTAAAACATTGGTCTCAAAACAAAATATCATGTTCCCAATTTATGCTATGTTTTGCTTTAACAGACTCACCTGGTTCATATAAGCCAATACATTTACCACAGTTTTGGACATTTACTTGACTGCGATACTCTCCAGTGCTGCGATTTGCTTTCCATATCAATAACATATTAATTATAAATATAATTTTGCCTCCTGAGAATGAACTATGATACATCTTATTTTCAGGAAAAATTATCATTTTATCAGCGCAAATATATATATATATAAAAGGAGCTTTTTAAGAGGAACAATTTTCAGCAAAATTTATGATTATACTAGTCTAATTATATTATGAAGTTTATCAAAAGCAAAAATTGCAAGGAAAATTTACAATACTGCATATCAGTGTAATTATAAAACTTAACAAAATCAATAAGCTAAAAAAAAATTCCTTAAGGGGAAAATTTTTTCTCAAAATTTTCATGTCCAGTTTAGATTAACCAGGCATAATGGGCCCAACAGAGGTAATCTTCAGATCGCACTAATTTGTCCTAAAGATGGAATCTGTATGCAGTTTCGAAAAGCTGGAAATGTTAAATTTCAGCACTCTGTGGTATATCATTACAAGCAGATAAAGAAACTAATGAAATAGGTAAGTCTTATTTTCAAGCCATCCAAAGGAACATTTGCAACAAACCTGAAAGTCCGTATAAGTTGTCAAATTGGAATCTCCTGATACATCTGAATTTGTTCGAGTTTCAGGGAAAATATTTCTAGAAACCTGCAATGTAAACATACATTAACTTATACTTAAGGTCCTTTTGGGTGTAATACATCTGAGCTCCTACAGAGAACAATATCTGTGTACTGATAATAGAATTGTGTCGTGAAATTTATGAAATGTAATAACATATTTGCTGCTGTACATACATAGAAGTGCCTTTGTACCTGTAATTTGTTGAAAGTATAGTGTTTAACAGCCAGAAAGACAAAAAATTTAAATGTTTTGTTCATAAATAAACATATCTCAGAAGATGACATATTTCAACTTCATTTTAGCTAAAATTTACGAAAGTGAAATTTCTAATGAACAAAAACTGTAGGGGCAAGATTTTCTCGGGTTATTCCCATTTTCTATAATGAGATACAAAGCTATAGAAGACTTTGTTTAGTTGATCTGTATTGGATAGCTGATACTTTTTGTGCTGAGAGATTTCTTTAATATTACTGGTACCATGTTTAGGGAAATATATATTGCAATTATGACTCTGCTACCTCGGGAAGCATACAGAGTGAGTTAGGAGGAAAGGTACATGGTTTGAAGGATGATAATATTGATGATTCTGAACAAAAAAGTTTATATGAACATATGTCCTGTTCGTAATTGTTTTGGAGAAAACTAATAGAAACGAGGCGTGAGAAAAGTGCAGGTGATAGTAAATTAAAACATTGTTACCTTATGTTGTTTAATTGTGTAGGCCTACTTTTCTTTACAGAACATGTTCAAAAAGTCCACAGTCAACTTCAATGCACTTTGCAGTTCTTGTAGACAGCAGCTGTGTTGCTGATCTGAGCTGATTCGAACATTCCTTTACTTGAGCACAAGCATGTAAAATTCGAGCAAGAAGTTCTTCCCTGGTTTCCACTTTGCTCTTAAGCCAATCTCACACACAGTAATCAAATGGAATAGGTCGGGTGACCTTGGTGGCCAAGAAATGACTCCACCGTAACCGATCCAATGTCCAGGATAAGTTTCATTGACCCTACTATAACCTAATGTCATTTTGGTTGCATCCGCATGTGAGTGCCGATGAAGGACACGAGACTGACACCCATGATTTTCAAACAGCTGTAGGTCAGATACTGTTAAGAACAGGGCATATGTTCATATAAACTTTTTTGTTCAGAATCACCAATATTATCACCCCTCACACCATGTACCTTTCCTCATGACTCACCTTGTATACCCTATGCATCAAGGTTGTCTTGGCTGACATTAGCAAACTGACTAAGTGATGACTTTAATATTTATGACAGAACTTATTCTTAAGATTGGAACAAGCAAGTACTGAAAGTGTGAAATCTTGGAGGTATTTTTTTTTCTAAAATATAAAAGAAATGCTCAGAATATAAACTACACCACACATCATTTAGTATTTCAAAATATTTCTGGTTTGAATTTACAGTTTCTTTTTGTTTACTGTAAATGTTAAGATACTGATTAGAAGGGAACGGATTTATATGCAAATATATAGGCTATTTATGAAAACAAAATCACTTAGGCTATATATTTTGTATCATCTTTGTCTACCATGATATGTAGAGTTGAAAAATGCCATTTTTATTTTCCATATTTTTTTCTCTCAAATTTTAAAGTTTATCACATATTGCAATATGAGGGTGAATTCGAAAGTAATGCGCATTTTTTTTCTGCATTGGTATTGCGGCTGGGATGTCGACATTTCACCAAGATATAGTTTGAAGTTTTCACTTACAACTTACTTACTTTTAAGGAACCTCCAAGGTTCATTGCCGCCCTCACATAAGCCCACCATTGGTCCCTATCCTGTGCTAGATTAATCCAGTCTCTATCATCATATCCCACATCCCTTAAATCCATTTTAATACTATCCTCCCACCTACGTCTCGGTCTCCCCAAAGGCCTTTTTCCCCTCTGGTCTCCCAACTAACACTCTATACGCATTTCTGGATTCGTCCATACGTGCTACATGCCCTGCCGATCTCAAACGTCTGGATTTAATGTTCCTAATTATGTCAGGTGAAGAATACAATGACTGCAGTTATGCGTTATGCAACTTTCTCCATTCTCCTGTAACTTCATCCCTCTTAGCTTCACATATTTTCCTAAGCACCTTATTCTCAAACACCCTTAATCTCTGTTCCTCTCTCAAAGTGAGAGTCCAAATTTCACAACCATACAGAACAACCAATAATATAACTATTTTATAAATTCTAACTTTCAGATTTTTTGACAGCAGACTAGATGACAAAAGTTTCTCAACCGAATAATAACAAACATTTCCCATATTTATTCTGCGTTTAATTTCCTCCCAAGTGTCATTTATATTTGTTACTGTTGCTCCAAGATATTTGAATTTTTCCACCTCTTCGAAGGATAAATCTCCAATTTTTGTTTCCATTTCATACAAAATTCTGGTCACGAGACAATCATATACTTTGTCTTTTCGGGATTTACTTCCAAACCCATCTCTTTACTTGCTTCAAGAAAATTTGCGTGTTTTCCTTAATTGTTTGTGAATTTTCTCCTAACATATTCAAGTCATCTGCATAGACAAGAAGCTGATGTAACCCATTCAGCTCCAAACCCTGTCTATTATCCTGGACTTTCCTAAGGGCATATTCTAGAGCAAAGTTAAAAAGTAAAGGTGATAGTGCATCTCCTTGCTTTAGCCCACAGCGAATTGGAAAAGCATCAGATAGAAACTGGCCTATACGGACTGTGCTGTAAGCTTCACTGAGACACATTTTAATTACTAGTTTCTTGGGAATACCAAATTCAATAAGCATATTATGTAAAACTTCTCTCTTAACCAAGTCATATGCCTTTTATAAATCTATGAATAACTGATGTACTGTACCCTTGTACTCCCATTTTTTCTCAAATACCTGTTGAATACAAAAAATCTGATCAGTAGTTGATATATTACACCTAAAATCGCACAGATGATCCCCAATAATTTCATCTACATATGGAGTTAATCTTCTCAAAAGCATATTGGACAAAATTTTGTACAACGTAAACAAAAGTGATATTCCTCGAAAGTTGCCAGTTAGTCTTGTCCCCCTTCTTAAAAATAGGTAAAATTATGGACTCCTTCCAATGTTCTGGAGCAATTTCCTTTTCCCAAATAGCAAGTACAAGTTTATAAATTTCCACCCTCTTGTATTAATTCTGCTGGAATTTGATCGATATCTGGAAACTTGTACTTTTTCCGATTTTCTTTTGTAATTTCAACTTCTGAAAGTGTGGGTTCAGGTATAAATGGCTCAGCAGTTAGTATTTGAATTTCGTTCTGATCATTTGTATTTGGCCTATGTGCATTTAGTAGTTGTCCAAAATAATTTTTCCATTTGTTCAGAATTTAATTATAGTCTGCAAGCACGTCACTATTCTCATCCTTGATCACATTTATCCTTGCCTGATATCCGTTCTTAAATTCCTTTATACCCTTATATAACTCTCGAATGTTTTTATTCTTACTATTTGTTTCTACTCATTCACTTTTTCCTTCAAGTAACCTCTTGTATGTAAAATATTACATACTTTAATTAAATAAAAATGGTCATTTTTGGTCATTCTTAAGTTCATATTTAATTACATATTCAGATAAAATTAACTAATATATTTTACATATTTTAGTAAATATAAATCCGTTCCCTGCTAATTAGAATTAAAATTATCATTCTGTGGCAAGAAAAAAAATCCCTCTAATCTCATCTAAGTTTCCTACGAACTTCGTAAGTGTAAGGAATGGAGACAGATATTAATTAAAGAGAGCAAATAGGAATGAATATCATACCGTTGTGCAAGGCTTCGGACGAAAATGTTTTTCTGTAGCACATGTTCCATCATTTTTTATCACTTTTCTCTGCTTAACTGAAGAGGGGGCTGGCGTTGCTGGTACAATTTTACGTTTAGCTGCTCTTGACTGTGAACCTAACTTAGATTCAACTTCCAACAAATGATCCCTTGCCACCTTCTGGAAATAAATAACATACACAAATTATTAATAAAAACATTACAATGTCTGACAAAAGCTGTACTAGAATATAATGGAAAACTATACTGAGAGCGTGAAATTGGAAGGAGAGGAGGAAAAACGAATTAAAGCATGAAACATTAGAGAAACAATTCACAAAAATATAATACTGCTTCTACTGACATAGGGACATCCACTTGGATTAAGACACTGGAAAAGAAAAGCAACATAAATAAAATAAAGCAGCCAAAGACTGAAACATCAAGGTAGCAAAGCCTTTTTATAATAATAATAATAATAATAATAATAATAATAATAATAATAAATTATTTATTTTGGTGATGTTAAGGTCATCAGGCCTTCTCTTCCACGCCACCAGAAATATGTATACATACAAGAAAAAACAAAATAACGTTCATTCAAACAAAACAAGAACACTTACAATTACAGTAACACAAAAACATTAAACATTTTAAATTTGTATATTATTAAACAAATATATTAATTTAAATAACTAAAAGAGAAAGGGCAATTAATAATACAAACAAAAAATACTATTATAAATGATCAGACGAAGGCTGTAATCAATACATCTAGTAATTTAATAATAAATTTCATTACACAAAAAGTGCGATCCTAACTTAATTTTTTTTTTATTTTGATAGCATCCGGCAATTCCTGATGTTCCTGGATAGAGAATTTCAAAGACGAAGTAATGATACTGTATAGGAAGATGAATATAATGATGTTCCATATGAGGGATAGAAAAAAATGCTTTATTTTACTGTTTCAAAGGTCAAATTATGTATAGTAAATAGGTTCACGCCCATACATATTAATAAAAAATACAGGAAATCATTGATTTTGTTTAACATGAAGACGAGAAAGTATAATAACATGGCAGAACATAAGAAATGGGAACACTCAACAGATTTTCTTAAGTGCAAGTATGAAACACAAACTGGAAATTTAGATAGGAGAAAACAGAGAATGAATTGGGGTCAGTCATTTTTTTAGTTGGTTATTTTTCGAAGCTTTGGCAATTGCTACGGTTATCTAGTACCTGAGTGAGATGAAGGTGATAATGCTAATGATAATGGTTGGACGAGGAATATACTGTTTCTTATTATTTTTGTTGAATTTAATTACTTAAGTATATTATATTCAAAATGCAACAACATCACTATTCAAAATCAACATATTTAATGTAAGGTGCGTACAGGATCCAGTGCCGAAAGTTAATGGGTTGAGGCAAAACACCGGAGAAAAAAAAAACCTCAACCAGGCAACTTGTCCCAACCAGAATTTGAACCCGGGCTCACTAGCTTCACGATCAGACATCCTAACCATTACTCCAAGCAGTAAAACAGTTATAGTAATATTTACTAATCAAGAACCAAAATGTCACCTACAATACAGAGTAGACAAAATGTCCACAATAACCAAGCCAAAGAGCTGTCTATAATGAAAGCACCAGAAAAAATAGCAGATATAGAATTGTCAAAGGAACAAAAGACAAATTATATGACAGTAAAATAGCACTAGATTCAATGAAGAATCCCAACACCACAATCACATGACAGAATAAATTTGAAAAAGGACTGTGGGAATTGAACTGGGTCAAAGTTCATGTGATAATCTATGAAAACGAGGTAGTAGACCAACTAGCAAGGGCAGTATCTCGTGATGATCATCAGATCTGTTGCAACAAGATCCCAGTAAGGATAGTGTCAAGGGAATTGAAAAATTTATATATAAATAATATTTGTTACTGCAATCTACAGTACACATACATGCAAGAAATGTAGACGGATTGTACACACCCTACAAAGATTACAAGGCAGTCCCATGCAGAATCGTTCAAAGAGCAACCAGTGGGGCAAACGCAACCCACTAGCAGACAATTATAACATCACACACGTAGTTGATTCGTCAATGGTTGACTCCAAGCATAACATCAGTGTTTTTTCGATTATGCAATAATAATTTTATGGAAATTTTTTATGAGATCTATTACAGTTAGGGATATATATATATATATATATATATATATATATATATATATATATATTTGATATAATCTTTATTCGGACTCTATTCTACATGTATCAAAAAATTTCAAAGATTTAAAAAAAAAACCCAGAGTCAATATTTCAAGTTTTTTGTCCAACTTGATGTGATGTGGAATGTCCCATATAATATATTGTCAAAGTGTATTTTCGTAAACACATGGTGCAACAAGTTCTGAAAACATAAAGCTGATAATGCCCCCCCAAGATTCCCTATAGGGAATCCAGATGATGGCTGGTGGTTGGTGATATCTGATGGAACCACCACTGTTAACTGTTAAGAGGAGATCTGGCATTCTAGAATTTTCAAAATAGTGCAACATCAGAAGCGAAAGTCCGTGAAATGTAATTTTAATAATATATTGTCGCTCAAGCATGTCCAATGTGGATATTTATGGACTAAGGGAGAATTTTCATCAGAGTCTAAAGAACATATTATGTTGTGGAATAACTTTGCATTATCTACTGTAGAAAAAAACTTTTTTATAAAACCTCCTTTTTTTTTTAAACTATAACGTAGTTTTTAAAATAATAATTGTTTTGTGATTTATATTTAGATTTCCTGTATCTTTCAGATCCATCTCATCAATATATTAAAAAAAAAAAAAAAATTCTACAAACAAAAACAATTCTTTAATTTTCTTACCTTTGCCATCTTCTGCTGTTCTTTGTTGTTTTTATGAGCTTCCCATTGCTTGTTAATGATGTCTATTACTCTCTCGCCATGAAATTTAAACGGTTTGTGAGATTTTTCTTCATATAATTCAATGTATTTACAGAGTTCCTTTTCAACTTTCGGCAACTCCTAAGAAAGTAATACTTACATTAACATTTTTCTTTAATTTCTAATGCAACAAAAAAAAAAATTGTACACTTTCATTGTTCAAACAAACAAAAAGAAAATTATACAAAAGACATTTCACGTGATGAAATCTTTACATAATATAATATGTTATAATGTATTACAAGATGTTCACAAAATAATGGTGTGCATGAGGTGAACCTAAATTTAAGCAAATGCCTAGTGATACTTTTGCACCAGTGTAGGCACACTCATACCATCATGTGCACCGAGTTGGCAACAACTTAACAGAGCAAAAGATTCACTATCGCTGCAAATATTCCACATTGGTGTGGAAACACCTTTAGTGTGAGTAATTATTCAATCCTAACAGAAAATACCTGACCAAAAAATACTGAAATAAGGCAATGTTACTGCAGATCAATACTTCATGTAAGAAATCTTGAAAACAATACTATATAAAAATCATGAAAAATAACACGCAATTTTTCCCCAGTGAAGTGAAACTAAGCGACAATAAAGAACTGGCATTTCTATTTGTAGTGAATATGTATTAGTCCTTGTCACCATTCAGTTATTGCAGCAATACACGATTCTATTCGAAGGTGAGATTAACTTAATTTTTTTTAGTATAGCATACAAACCAACTTGCATTCTTATGTCTACAGCAGGCCTGCACAAACAGCACTCATTGAGCGAGCAGGAGAGCCGTCTAACAGCTTGCCAGAAAGATATGTCGGAATGACGTAGGCCTGCTATAGGTAGAGGATAGTCCACGCAGCTATCTAATGTAGTGTGTATTATCAGTAGCTATTTCACTTTGCCTATCTACAGGTACATAATGGAGGAATCTAAAAGACGGAAAAGTGATCATCAGGCAAATTCTTTCAATATTGCATGGGAAAATGCTTATTTTTTCACAGTAGCCTGAGTCAACACTTATCTGCCACAAGAGTTTGAAAGAAAGTGGAAAACATAATATATTCGTCATTTCTAGTCCACACACAGAGATAGGATGGTTTTGTTGGTAAAGATAGCAGTAAAAAGGTTCAGGAGTTGAAAGTTGCATTATTACATGAGGTAGGGTATTTTAGAATTTATTAATCTTCAACAATTTAAATATCTCTCTTCAGGGAAAAGGCCAGCTCAGTGTTGATATGTTGAATAAATTACGGGATTTCAGTCGTAAACTTACACTTTTCGAAAGTCAGTTTCGGGAAGGTAATATAGCTCACTTTCCAACAATAGAAACTGCTCGTGATGAAGCCATGTTAAACGATTATGTGCAAATATTAATTTAAATTCAAAATGAATTTAATTCTAGGTTCCAAGATCTTGTCTTAATTGGAAAGAAGTTTAAAGCTAACATAATAAATTCCTTCAACACCAGTTAAAACAGTGTCATACGATTTACAGCTTGAACTTATTGATCTTCATTGTGGCCTAAGGGCTAAAACCGTTTAAATAATACTACTCGTCTGGTTGAGTTTACAAGACTAAACCTCAGCAATAACATCCACGACTACACAAGCTGGCTGTGAAAATTATTGCTATGTTTGGCTCAACATTTTTTCTATTATCAACTTTAAGAAAGGCAGACATTGAACATCTGTAACTGATGTTTCATTACGATCAGTACTGTTCCTTTCAGCTGCCAACAACATAAAACCACGTTTTGATGTACTGACAAATAAAAATATAACAAAATGATATTGTATATTTAAGTAGCTATACAGTTTCTATTATTTCTGTAAAATAAATATTTCTTTATTAATTAATAATAGTCCAAGATAGTTTCTTTTGTAAACACTGAACGGGAATTCATTTCATGAACACTCGTACTAGTACTTTTGTGTGTATTTTGTATGAGATCACCCCTTCTTCCATTCCACCCTTATACAGAGAGCAGCCAATATCTGCATTCCGCTCTCGAGCTGTGAGCCGACTCGGAGAGCTCAAACCTAGTGCAGGCCTTAACTATTTGCATTCGCTTTATGCAAGACTTACGTGAACAACCAATGCTGAATCTTCATGAAGAGTAGGACAACAGATATTATTACAATGATATGACTCCAAGCCAAATATAACCTATACTCCCGTAACATTGAAAGTATTTCAAATACCGGTACAGATTTTTTCCAAGCCTGAAGCAACTGGTCAGATAGTTATTTCTTTGAAAGTACCTACATTACTGTAACACGTAAATTGGTCTTTTTGTATTAAAATCATGTTAAAGCTTACAGTATGTACCTCTATTCTTAACTTTCATATTTCTGTAACTTGTACAAGACTTTTTTTTAAATAAATCATTACCTTTGTCTAAATACTACCACTAATATTACCTTCTGGATATTTTTTCTTTCCTTTTCCTCAAGCAGAAGCTGACCACCACGGTTGTGAAATAATCTGTTTGGATCATTTGCCCTATCTTCTAGTTCTAACATTTTATCCCAGAGTTCTTGTCGTTTGTTTGCAAGTTCAAAAATGACCCTGGAATATGTAACACATATAATAAAGAAGGGGAAATAATATTGCATGACACCACCTGGTGATATTACCAAAGAAAGTAAGCAAAAAATTAATTAATAAAATAAACATATATATTTCCCAGTCACTTAACATGCTGCCAATTTTGTTAATATAAAAGTAATTCCTTTATTATCCCACACACGCACGCGCACGCACATACACACACACACACACACACACACAAAACCCCCCCACCCGTGCGCACATGCTCGCACACACGTTCCCACCCCTCCCCCACCCTCTCTACATGTATATTAAGAATACGGAATTATTAACATTATGGTACTTACATATTTTCATTGTAGTGAGAACGATACTTCTCTACTTCAAGCTCATGCAACTCCAACAAGTCTTCTGTGTAACAATCTGAAGAAAATGGTAAGAAATTTGCACGTTCCATTTCACCAACACAGCAATTATCCCACCATTGTTTTAATTCCTTTCTTATTTCTTCCACAAAACGCTTAATATTCTGACGTTTCAGTTCTTCACATCTCTTCAATTCTTCTTTCAACTGCAATAATCAAATTCTTACGTTGCAGAACTCTTTCATATTCATATTTCAAATGACTGGCTTCACTTAGGAAAAGAAAAAAAGATCATGAAGAGTTTAATAAATTGGGAAAGAGGAGATTATACTGGCACGAGTAACACAAAAATATATTTTACACAGTGTGAGGATGCAGAAAAATGAAGGAATCAGCAGTGTCTCAAACGAAAATAGCTGTGAAGACCAACTCTATCTAACAAGACACACATCCTCATGTTTGTGTATGTTGTGTAGTTGTGAGAGTAAGACTGAAGACTTGCACACAAGAGGCTATGTAAACTAGCAACATCATGATTTTTGAACTATTATTTTGCCTGATCTAAGTTGTATTAGCAAAAGCTCCAAGATACATGTTCCTTTATTAATTCCTATACACACTATTATTATTACTCAGAAAGAGCCCCAAGATCATACCATTAAATGTATACACTTGAATTTCGAAAAATTGACATTTTTTTTTATTAAAATGCAAAGAAAGAAAGGTGAAACATTTATCCTATTGTTTATGTACTTTCACCAAAAGATTACCACATCTAGAACATTTATGTGACAACCTCTGCTCGTAAGATTGCAGTATCAACTAATTTTCGTTTTTGTATTCATCATCATTCTCGTCTATGGTGTATCCTTCATACATGATTTATACGGAAAACACTGGAATAAAGCGAGACTTTCAAAAGATACTTACAGCTCTCAGAGTACTTGTTGAATGTCCTCTGTGAGTTGAAAGTAACTCCTCTCTATGCCTGTAGTCTTCATGAAGACGATCCCAAAGCAGAGACAATTTTTCACGCAATTCAGTGGCTTCAGCCTTAGTCTCTTCTAGTTGGCGCTCCAATCTCTGATGCAATTGCTAAATCAAACAAAAGAACTTCGTAACTAGAAAGAACATTTAGGAACTGGAAAGTTATGTTTTAGATAACTAAAATAGATTCTTTGAAGAGGCTAATTAGACTCTATAAAATACAAATCACTCCCTAAAAATTAATCAATCGACACTGCATCAATATCTCAATTTAAAGTAAGCTAGTATAAATGCTGTGTATATGAAAACTGCATTGAATTTTATTACAGTACTTAAAAATATGTTTTGATTTTGTGAAAGTATTGTACTTATATGTTTGCTAATGTGTTTCCTAATTTAAAAATTTAATTGATATCAATAATATGTAAATATAATGTAGCTAAAAGACCTAAGGATGTTTTACTTTCTACTCTCAGCCATGGGTCATTCCATATTAACTCAAACAACTGGGGGGTGGGATTTATATATATATATTCTTTTCGTGAAGAGATCTTAATATGACATGCATAATTCTGAAAGGAAAATGGTGAACTGTTACTAGTCTGCATGCCATGGCTGTCCAAAGTTTTGAAAATTAGCACTGGAATATAAAAACGTGTTACTGAATCTCTCATTAAAAGAAAATGACTAATGATAAATATTTTATTCATATCATTTGAAAGAGCTTTTTCTACAGTACAAACTAGGCAAACAGTTATGTCCCAAAATTTCACACGAGTGTCACATAATATAACGAAAAAGTGCTGAAATTTGGTATTTTATATTATTTTTTTCAATAGGATAGATTTAAGATAGAGACATATTCATTTCAGGACAGTTACCTCTCATATACATCTATCAATGGTATAATATTATATCAGTTTACTAAATAATGAATAAAGGAAAGAAATATTTTGGTCTTAATTTTGGTAAAAATTCTTTTTTCAAGTTTTCACAACTATATTTGGCGATGTCTGGGAGAAATTTCAGATTTCATATTTTTTCCCCATATTCAGTACAGTTTTAGTAGATTGTGTCGTAAAATTCGTTTTCCAACTTCGACTGCTTCATTTCTTGTAAATATTTAAGAACTAGCCGTACCCGTGCACTCCGCTGCACCCATTAGAAATAAATATAAAGTAATTACATAATTAAAATAGGACATTTGATCCAGGGAACATTCGTGTTTGATAGAAGGATACATAGTTTATTATGTTATTTAATTTAAATTTTATTAAAAAAATTAAAATGCGATCCTTTTGATCCAGAGACCACTTATTTGGTGATAAAAATTATTTTAAGAAATACAGGAAACGAATGCCTATCAAGTTTTCTGTGCATAAGAAGCTATTTCAATCTTACCTGTCCTCTATTCACTCAGAAGTTACTGTAATAACATTATAGCATGTCCATCTAGAGAAATTACACTTTCCAATGGTGAATTAACAATTAATTATACAAATCGGTTAATTTAGCTTCCGATATTACTTCATGCAAACACAGAAACATTCTCTGTAGGCTACAGTATGTTTCATAGCTTTTGATTGTTGTTGTCCAAGGACCCTTATAGATTAATTCATTTGTTTTTTATTTCATTACACCGCCTTAGATGGTGTTGTTACTGTAATTTTGAAACTCATTTATCTCATTAAATATCAGTCCTATAAAAATTTCGCATGGAATAAAACTTATCGGAAATTATGTTTAAAGAAACTTTTGCTATGTAACATTTTTCACAAAAATCAATAATAAGCGAGATATTTCGATTTATTTAATTCAGGCCCCCTTATAACCCCCCCCTTTTAAATAAAATATTTTGAATGCCATATAGCCTAAATTCTAAGTTACAACGAACTTAATTTATATTCCAATTTTCATATAAATCGGTTCAGCCATTATCGCGTGAAAAGGTAACAAACGTCCAGACAGACAGACACAAACAAAAATTTCAAAAAAACTATTTTCGGTTTCAGGGCGGTTAATTATCTTATGTTAGGATCAATTATTTTTGGAAAATCGAAAATTACCAGAAAAATTTCGGCTACAGATTTATTATTAGTACAGATTACACTATTTTTCAATTAAAAAAAAAAAAAAACCCAAATACCAAACAATAGCATAACTTTTATATATACTATATATTAACAGTTCCAAAGATCAAAATCATAGTAATAGCAGCTGGACTAGTACTCGAAGATATTTTTCACGGTAAAAAACACCCCCCCCCTCCACCCCAGCGTGTGCTTCACTTTCATATCATCAATAATAATGTTAATGTGCATCATTCGTAACAAATACACCATGGTATTAACCATAATATTTAATTTTTAATCGTTTTATAATCAAACCCTTTTAAGTTTTGTACGTCTATGAGATTTGTTATAAATAAACATAACTAGTGGCTTGTGCAGCAAATGCTGCAAACTAAGTTCATTAGACGTGCAAATAAACATTTTTCAGATTTATTTTCAATGAAGAATACCAGACATTCTGAAAGTTATTTGCTTCCATAATAATGAAAGATACTCTCTCTCGAGCCAATACTGAAGAGAACCACGCATATAAATATCTACACCATACCGCCATTAAATATACGAAAAAGACCCAACCCCACTTGATTAATAACTATAAAAATATTTGATTTTTAATAATATTATTATGTTACGTAAGTTTTATAGCTTTCAGTAACATATACTATATATGCTACATAGCCGCCACTCAGTAAAATATAGAAATCAAAATCGAATTTAAGTTATTCTCTACATCTACTTATATAACCCCAAAACGTTTCACTTTCATATCACCAATATAGTATTAATATGTATAATTAATGAAAAATAGTCACATCATGGCATTAACTACAATAATATTTCATTTCTAATGGTAATAATGTCATCAAATCACCTCAAGTTTTGCAGTTTTTAATATCCAATAACAGCTGTACCCAGAAAATTACACACCACAGAATCGAACCTGTAAATTATTTTTAGTGAGTTAAGTTTTTAATAACCAATTTAATTTGTACTCTAAATATGTCAGCATACTTGCAGATCATGGCCTTCGTGTAATATTGTTTACTGTAATGTGTGTTTTGTTTTATTCTGAAATGCAATTAGCTAGTTCTCAAAACTGACGACAGATACATTTTGGAAAATAGGAAAATGTTGAAAAATTGACATTTCACTGAAAACTACTATTTTTCTCAAAAACTTTGAGTTCCAAGCTTCAAAATGAGGGGGTCATTTATTAAAATCCATTCAGCCGTTTTCCCGTAATTTCCATTACCAGTTCAAATTTTATATATATATATATATAGATTACATTAATATACAAAGAAATAGAAGTACCCTTAATGAGGTCATATTTTCCTTTGTTAAACGGAAAACAGAATCTTGCTCACATACAACCAGTTTTTCAAACTGTAATGATGGCACTATTTCCAGCTCTGTCATCAGATTAATAATTGTGGATTTCGTGTCTTGAAACACTTGTAGAAGTCGAGCCTGAAAAATATAAAAAGATTTATAGAAGAATATGTCACAATTTATATGATATAGGATGCAAGTATTTAGTGTTAAAGTTGATTTCACAGAAAGAAAACTCCGTGTGTGTATTGTATGGTCATAAAAGTTGACAGTTTTCAACAATTCAGGCTATTGAGGGAAAATCAGGTGATACAGTAATAATGAAACAATAATTAAATGAAAATGGAGAAAACCTGTCCCATACCCCTTAATGGTATAATAAACTTGTGCAAGGCAGAATGCGAATAAGGGAGAAACTTTTACAATGTAAATAAATTCTCTAGCTCTGGCAGATAGAATAGGTATTATTTTGTATATTATTGAATCTAACATGGAAACAGAAAGAAGGTTCCAGAATTTTATAAAAAAGAAGCATACTTATACTGCATATTGTGGGGAGGGAGGGGAGGGAATTAAAATTTATGTACTGTATTTTATAGTCCCGTCGCTCTAATTTCCGGCAGCCAATCACGTTGCAGGTTGGCTACATTTAAACGTGTGCGTCTTGTGATTCACTGATTCATTTCTTAAAGCTCGATAAATACTTAATATAATCGCCCGCCATTTTAGCTCTTTCATTGGCGTTCGCAGAAAGCACACAAAAACGTTATTTGCCACTCAATTATTTGCTGAATTACATTGCGTTTGATTTATTATCATAGGAGCTACGACATGATAATGTTTAATGGTGTGGCAAATAGTATGGTAGCTCGGCAACATAAGAACAAAAATGGCGAACGATACTACCTACCTAGACTTTATAGAGCCTTCACTTTCTAAGACGTAAGCAAAGAGGCGGAGTCACACCGGAAATAACAGCATCGGGACTATAGTATAGTCAATCTTTTACTGTTTCATCTGAGAATTAATGTCAGACAATCATTCATACAATTAACTTCGTACCACAAGGAAACAAAGAACAAGATACAGTATCTACCCCTCTTTTACATGAAGAGGAAGATGGTTACAAAATGATCAATGAAATTCTTCCCAACAATGCTGGCCATAACTACTCGAGCTTCTCAGAAAATCGTAAAAGAGGATTACGAAACTGGTAGGTAAACAACAAATTTCTATTTTATTACACAGCATTGACAATGCTTAGTCCAATTGAAGAGTGTGATCCCAAAACACATTAAATCCATTTTATAAAAGGACTGAGTCAGTCAGTTTTTTACCCAACCAGTCCACAGACTGAGTGGATTTTTAAGTGACACACAATAACACAAACTTTTAGACAAGGATTACATGTACTGTGCTTTTCTCTTGTTATTACAATAGGGGCCAGTCTGCTGTTTTGACCACTGCCGTTAAACCTGTATTTTGCGTTTATCAATTGGCATTACTGAATAACATCCAATTTCTTTATTGCAATAATCGATATTAATCTATTTCAACTTCATAGTTGGTAAGTATTCATAATATATAATTGTTGACATTTTGTAAGCGAATTTTAGGGATATTTTATTTACATTTTTATTTTATTCATGAAATAGTCCTAACAAATGTCATTCGAGATCTCAGATTTCCCAGATAAATCCACGAGCGAAGAGACCTCTTGTCACATTACTATAAATAAAATATCCAAATGCTCTTTTTACTGTACTTATCTGACTTGACCATTTAATGTTGGGGAGGAGGGACATGGGGAAGCCAAGTTTTTTTCAGCCAACAGTGTACGTGAGAAAATCCAAACTCCAAGGGAAGTAACTAAACAAAATTATGTAACTAACCTACAATAATATTGTTACTTGAATATAGTCATGTTGACACACAATTCATTGTCACTTGTTGATAAACCTATGTGAAACCATTATATTTTAGCTAAAAGAGGAAATATTTGGAGCATCTTGGTAATTTATTTTTTTATTTATTTATTTTTTTTTTTAGAGATTTTCAAGGTTGCTGGAGAATTTTCAGATGAACTCATTGCAATCCAGCCATTTATGTTCAGTGTATTAATAATTTAGGGCAGACAATAGATGTTTCATAAGGATTTAATTAAACCATTAGAATGATTATTCGTTTGTATTATCTGGTATCTAACTGAAGTTTGCAAGGAGGGAGCATTACCAAGAAGTACTACATGGAAATAACCTTACCAATCTTTACTGTGAAAAAATACTACTTTTGATGCTGTTTGTAATTTTAGACAGATAATACTGAGAGCACTAAAACTATGTTACAAAAAGTTTTGCTTACTTTCTCTTCATTTTTTTCATTTATATATGCTTCAAATTCTTCAAGTTGCTGCTCAGTTGGCACTTTGTTTGCAAAATCTTGCGAAGGTTGGATGTCCAAAGTGTCACAAATTACTCGTTCCTGCAATTATTAACAATGTTATCACCTTTACTTTCATTGAGTTCATACAATTTAAATTATATACACTTAAAAATAAGATTGAATTTATAATAGAAAGATTACCTGTAGTGTAGAATGTGACTTACCCTATGTTGCAATCGAGACAGTTTCTCCATACGCTGTTCTTTCACTTTACGATAATTCTCAATCTTGTTTCTCAAAGAACGCTCAACGTCACAGAGTGGTAAACTTTCATAACCAGTGACCTCTATGTGTACACCCAGATCCTAAATGGATAGAATTATTCAGAAGATTAGATCACAATATTACAAAATGCAACACACAAAAGATGTTTGATAATGAACATAAATAAACTTAATGTCTTTACGAACTCCAATCACATCTTCGCTCAGTACAACATTCAACTTCTACCCAAGATTAAAACCCAGGTCTCCAATATTCAGAGCTGCTAAAACTAGCCATTAGGTAGCAATGAAGTTAATATAAGTACTGAACTAATAACATACTGTGTCTTCTCGAATACTCCACGAACTTTTTTCCTCGAAATATACAAGTAAAAAAATACGATTGCGCGACTTATTCGAAATGAAGTTTGCAGCATTGGACGATTTTCCTTCCCACACAACTTCTAACGAGGTAGTGCATTCCATTATCTTCCCACGCGGGTATTTCAATTGTTAACATTGTTAAATTGCATTTGGATTAGCAGTACATGTATCAGAATCAAGCTCCAATGTGATAAGTGTAGGCCTACAGTTTGTGCATCTTAGATTTTCAATTCTGAAAATGAGTACCATTTAAAGGTACGAGATTGCGATCTTTTACTTCCAGCAAAAAACTTAAAATTATCAAAGATACGGAGGAACACGGAAATCGTGACGCATGCTATTAATGCTGCATGACATCATGTGAATGGCCACTTAAGCAAACAGCTGATGTGTGTGCAGTGCGTGCATATAGGACGTGTTTGAAATGTGTCCTGCTCCAGGATAAAATGTACTGTTAACTGAACTGTGTTTAATTGTTTTTAATTTGTTGTGAATGCATTTGCTGAAAGTTCCCCTCCTCCACTTCAAAAGTGGGATGCGTGGCTTATTCAAGGGTGTGGGGCATTCGAGAAGATATGGTATATTGTGCCAAATGAATCTAAAGTAATCAGAACTTTAGTTAAAAATCTTAGTTCTTTAGTATCGTCAAACCATCAAACATTAATAGAAATTTATCAGAAATACACTTATGTACCTAAAATTATATATTAAATCATGTAAGTTTAAAATTGTCATAAGATATAAGTATTTAATTTACCTGACTTAATTCTGAAGCTTCTTTTAAATAATTCTCTATCTTCTTTATAATACCGGTTTTGGTTTCTTGCTCCTCCTCCAACATGTCTTCAAAGAGCCTCTAAAATTAAGAAGAAATTACAGTACATATTATGAAGCAAAAGCATTTCAAAACACATCCAGGTTTACACAATCTTTCATACCTATTCTGTACTGGACATATTCACAATGGTGCACAACAGGTTCGTTCCAACAACAGTCAGGAACTGTCCGTAACTATCGTGAGCATGCGCAGTACAGAAAAAGCGTTCCATCACAATCCGAACCAGTCCTGAACTGGAAACACGTACTGCAGTCAGGTGTTCCAAAAATCTTTTGACACTGGTTCAGAACAGTCAGAAGTAGTCAGCGGAATGAGGCATGTACGGAAGAGTACGCGATATGCGCATGCGCATAAGCTCACCAACGTCTCCTGGATACTGAAGAAAGACATGATCAACTGTTCACATCAATGAGATTAAGATGAAAAGTGACAGTGCAGACGAATAATAAGACTAGAGATGTAATTTAAATTTTCCCCAAAAAGAAAGGGAATGGAAATTATTTGGGTATTGAAATAGTTAATTACAACATGCAGCTTTGATTAAAAGTATAATAAATAACGTACATAAATTAATAACTAAAAAAGAGCTATTTTTAGATGAAAATCCCCCAGTACACAACATTGAATTAGCAGAATTCTTGCCTTTGATATTTTTTTGTCATCTTTTTACAGAAAATGATCGAAATTCTATTTTCTGCAATTAGAATTAGTTGCAAAACGATAATAATTAAGCATCCCGTTCTTAGCAAAGATGATCACAGTTATAGCATCTCTGGATTTAGTACATAACGACCCACAAAAGCATTCCAACAGCATCCAGTCCAGTCCAGTTTCAATCCCATAGCAGATGCTTAACTAGCGCATGTGCATAAGATGGTACAGGAACCGTACATGAACTGATCCATGAACCACTTGTTGAACGAACCTAACATTAGTGAGGTACGCAAAGAGTTGAATATGGAGGTATGGGCTTCCAGCATTTTTCAATACTTAAATGTTTCTGTAACAGCATTCAGCCAAGTACTCTGATTCACTGTGCTGCAATATTCGACAATCTTCGTGTTTATCTTACTTATTTTTCATTCCCTTACTAATTTCTATGTGCTGAACACGAAAGTGGCATTGGTTTAACTATTATATCTCTACTGAAAGCTAGGAAATATTATGTAAGTACATTAATATCACAGTATACATTTTTGTGTTTATATTTATCCATGAAATATCACAAATTTGGGTTGTAGAAAACATTCGCACCATTATTGTCCTTGTAATACCACTATCTCCCCAAGAAGAATAACTTAAAATAAGATAATCATTATTAAATTGCTATATAGTGGCAGGCAGAAATCATCAGATACAAACATACATGCAAAATAAAAATATTTTTAATTTGTACAGTTGAACTGCAAATTAAGCACAATATGTTTGGTGCAGTTCACAGCTCATAGAAAGTACAGAAATGCATGTTTTCCCTTCGACCACCAACTGAAAAGTTTATTTCCCGACTCCAGTTCTTCTTCGGACTGTAACATTTTACGAATCTGTGTTCCACTGAAGATGCCATTTGTGACCTCTGCTTGTGATAAGTGGAGAAACATGAAGAGAATCAACAGTAAAGCAGCAGGATTGGGGTACAAAGCTTTAACAAAATGCTTTACAAGCCCCAGTTTGATGTGCAGTGGAAGCAATAGAAGGCAAGTAGAAATCATGTGAAATGTCCATGAAATGTTAAAGTCGACCAGCTGAACTCATGTTCGCATGCTTCAGCAAAGGTGAAAAATCATTCATGATTTAATTAGTCACGAACATTCTATGTAAATGAATGCAGTGGAACACCATTGTGTAAGAACCACATTGTTATTAAAGGGGTCATTTTCCAGTACACAGAAATATCACTGCTGGGGGAGGATGAAGAACCAAGTATACAATCATTAACAAATTCCTGGCCATACACTGAAAATGATTGGGACATTTTATTGGCCCAAATATGAATGTTATGGAAGTTGACAATACTATTCTTTGTGAAAGTAGCTTTGTTGTTTACAAATTATGAGACAATCTGGATCCTGTTCCAGGAACCACGAGAAAGGGTTTCACAGAAGCACAATTTGCTACTGACTCTCTGTATTACCCCTGGGCCATGAATTGTGATTGAGCAAGATGATGCTAAGCCTCCACATATGAAGGGTACACGGGAATAACGATCAAGGTCCATTTTAGAAAGTTTCGAGAAAAACGAATTTTAAAGTTTAAGCACTTATTACTTAGTTATGTGTATATTTAATAGAAATTGACATAGTGGAATGTAAAGAAGGATGATTTCTTATTAATTATACAATGATATTTTGTTCTAAATTTGGATGGCAACAATGGAAAATGCAATATAAACAAACAATGTGTAAACTTCCAAAGTAAAAACGATCAAGGTCCAAATAGGAAACTCTGAGATACATGGAATATAGCGTGCATCATAGTGAAATATTTCAAAAGTCAGTTCAAACATTAAACCGCTATAAATATTATAATATTTGAGATAGTGAAGAAACAAAAACATCATAGTGTTGGACAAACAACGAGGTTTACAAAACATCGGGATGATGTCCACCATTCTCTTGTTCAACATACAGCATTCTGTCTGCGGCGCCATGCACAGTATTTTGCAGATAATATCTTGAAATATAGGCAATTTCTTGCAAGATGGCATCTTTCAGTTGCAATAGGGTTGTTGGATGTATCAGGAAAACTCATTCTTTAAGGTAACTCCACAACCAAAAGTCGGCCGAACTGAAATCTGGAGACCGTGGCGGCCACATTGTTGTAAAGTGCCTACTGATGACTTTGGTAGGAAAACGAACCTTAATTACGCATGTTAACTCCATTAATTTTTAGTAAGTTATTTTACAACGCTTTATCAACATCTGAGGTTATTTATCGGCTGAATGAGATGGTGATGTCAGCGAAATGAGTCCGGGGTCCAGCACCGAAAATTACCCAGCATTTGCTCATATTGGGTTGAGGGGAAACCCCGGGAAAATCTCAATGAGGTAACTTGCCCCGACTGGGAATCTAACCCGGGCCACCTGGTTTTCTGGCCAGACGTATTAACCATTACTGCACAGGTGTGGACAATAATGAAATAAGACAGACTGTTACAGTAAATGGGGAGCACTACTACAGCATGTTACTACAGGTGGCCTGGATGTTTAATAGCATTTGAAATTAAAATGCGATAAATAAAATTAAAGATAAAATAATTTTGACAAATAAAATAGAAACTCACTATATAGCTTTCGTATCGTCCTCTTGATGATTATCAGGAACACCTGTTTAGTATCTTATTTTACATTGTAGATTGCAAAGGACCTCTTTTTGCATTAGCTATTCAGAAATTCTCCCCATCCATAAACTACTTCTTCTATCTTGCAGTCAACTATGAAGAATGGTTCAGGTTTCTTCCTAGGATTAGCAATCTCATGTCACTAGTCATCAGAAAACTCACATCTTATCTTCTGGTTTATACTTTGTTCGAAACCGTTTCATCATATATACAAAATACTGATCTCCCAGCAGAAAGTGTATGGACTTAGCACGGTAATATACTTCACTTGTTGAAATTTTAGAAATCTGAAGATTCTTCTGGTAATCTACACAAACTGCTTCCTTAATCATATACCTTCTGGATACACAAACTGCTTCCTTAATCATATACCTTCTGGATTTCAGAACGCTTTACCTCATACAAAGTATCTCCTTTCCTCTTATGTAGTTCATTTTGAGTCGTTGTGAGATATGGTTTTTGTCTATTCAAATTGTGTATCTGAGTTGCATCTTTATCGTTGCTTATTTCTAATTCAAGTTGAGATATAGCCTATTGGTTCTAAATTTATCGCAAATACATGTGTCACTTCAGTAATACCCAAAACTTATATTGTACCTACTAATTCACAAAAATCAATGGATATTTCATGTATGACTTCATAGTATTTACAATCATAAGCCCTGTCAGGTGAGCATTCTATGTAACATAGGAAGCCATTAGATTTAATTCCCTCATTAATCTACTCCTTTCTATAAGTAAAATATTCTGAGAACATCTCAATCCTGAACATTTAAACAAGTGTTTCCTGTAATTTGACTCATGGTCTGCAATCTTTTTGAGGAGTTAAAAGTACGTAAAAAAATTATTTTCTTTGTACTCACATTCTGCATAGCTAATATTCTCTGTTAATTCTGATACCTCCATTTCACTTACGACTTAATTTTAAGGCAAATCCGGAACTAACACAAGTCTGAAAGAATGCCCATGAAACAAGCTGCAAATAAGACTTTGTTTGCTTTAGTACGAAAAAAAAATCATTGCATTCTTACTCAACAGTGAAAATGTAATGAAATTATCGTTCAGGTCATTTTACATAAATTGCCGGAAAGTCAGCAACACAAAGCTGCAGCATTATATGGCAAAGCATAGACGAAAAGCAGAGTAGAAAAATGGACCTTGATTGTTCTTCCACAGAACCGACTGGAGCTTGATCGTTCTTCTGAAGTGCATGAAAACTTCAACGCTCATTTTCGAGGAGTATGATCGTTTTGACAGAAAACTAGCTAGATCACATGATAGTACTCCCTTTTCACTATAAGATGGCATTATTAACTCAATTCGATTTCTGATGGACCTTGATAGTTTTTCCCGTGTACCCTTCATACGTGAATTAAACTACGCAGCATCAATCACATTATTTATCACTCACTGTAGTCACAAAAATTGTTGTTAATGTTGAGGACAATCCAATTGAATATGCTGACCACGCCAGCCATTCCTCAAAGTTCCAATCAAGCAAGGACAGTAAGTAGTCAGTCCTGTCATAAACAAGCTAACATGAAGTATTCTGGCTGTAGCATTGCAGCTTTCCACAGTGATGTTTCTAAAATCGACGAGTGAAATTTGCAATTTCTTTTCATGCCATTATGGACACCTATACTTTTCAGACAGGATTGTAATATGGTCATAAAAAAGCTTACTCCATACTAATCTAAAACTGCATTTTAAACAATTTTACCGTAAAGTGTCTCATTTTAAAGGAGCAGTCCGAGATAAAATTCCATATTTCGATTATATTATAGTATGTTTACCAAAGTAATCCTTGGATTAACGGCGTTTGTCGCATCACTCTATGCCTTTTAGTTTGCGAAATATTAAAGGTCTTACTGCAAGCTCTGACGTCATAACCACTGATCACTTCATAAGACTGCATTGTAGTTCCGTTTGACATACAGCGTAAAACGAGTAAATATATATTCATACGTTACAGTCAGTTATTATTAACACACTTAGGACCTATCACATGCATATAATAATAATAATAATAATAATAATAATAATAATAATAATAATAATAATAACTTACCCATTTTGAATTTCGTACTCATAGTGATTAGAACAACTTGGGTCTGGTAAGGGTTCAAACTGAAAAGGTTTAATATGTCGATCCATTATAACCAAAGTCAACGCCTTCACTGAGTGAGTGAAGGTATTTGAGACGTGAAATATTCGTTATGAATGGACTGCAAATACGTGTTTATCTCACGTCAACAATAAATTAGTACATGGTTTATATTATTCTATTGCGTCATAGTTATTGAGTTACACGATTTAGGCACAAAGTTATGTTTGGGGGAACCTCTAAAACATGTGGATCATCGAATTGTGGCAGTTGATAACCAGAACTACTTCCAAGACATTTTTCTGTATAGTCTCTTCTCTCCACGCAATTTTCTTCCAGCTGTATGTTTTGTCTTCCACCCATAGTTTAGTGGCTTCAGAGTACTGGAGTCTGGAGCCAGTTACATCTCTTTTCACGTTGTAATTATGGTCCATTATCGCAATCAGTTCTTGTTACCATTCCACCATATGGAAGTGTTTTCTCTTAGGAGTGTAAAGCAATCTCTCGTTATGGTATGATTCAAATTTGCTGGTGTGATAAAATTGATTAGCCTGATTTAGGTCTTTTAAAAGGGCAGGGTTACATACAACTTTTTCCAGAGCATTGTAATCGCTGGATCCAGGTTCGATCCATTCCCTCTCACTATTGTATGGGTGAATGTGTGCACATTTTTTATTATGTATGTTTCTCCCCATTCGTGTATATTACAAACATGATTTAATACAGAAATGAATCTGTCTTCTAAGTCGTCAGAATCACCTTCACATGTAGCATAAGACCACATAGGTGATTTATGACGCTCTCTTTACACATTTGTGCGGCGGCTTTAAGCTTTTTGCCATGTGCCAAATGTCAAATTGATAGCTCATCCATTCATATTTGGTCCTTATCAATTTCCTAATTCTTCTATGGCGGTCCAATAGAAAGAGGGTAATGTTCATTTTTTCTTTTAGGCAATCTAGAACTTTTTCGCATGCTGCTTCGCCTACAATTAGACTTTTTTTTTTTAATCGAGGTCCATTACACTGTAAGTCACATATTTTGCACTGTAACTAAGTGAGTCAAATTGGCCATCACCGCGATTCGCACGTTTTTATCTTTTAGGGAATTGATAACTTGTTCATGAATCTGAAAATAAGTAATCTGACTGTTGGTTCTACGAATTTTGAAATTTTATAAAATATTGTCTTGCCGATGAAACATAGTTGTGAAATTTTTGAAAATTTTTCAAACAGTTTGTATCTTATATCACACAAGTATAACGCAGAACTCACTGCTATGCTTCACCTCTGTTAGGACTTCCACTCCCAATTACGGGCATTCTGGCACACTGCATTAACTTTCAGCAATGGTCCTATTGTTTATACCAAATATTTGTAAAAGAGGAATGACAAATATTACAGAAGAAAAACAAAATTTGTAACGCTGACCAGAATACAAAAAAACACTTTTTGACTCCCTATTTACATTCTGTTTCATGTGCAGCGTCCTCGGAACCTGATGAATTAGAATTTGAAGTTTCTTCTTCTATTTGAAAATATGTCTCTAAGTCAGTTTCTGCTCCCCCACATCTGATTCGCCACACACATTTCTTAGCGTCTCGCACCCTATCTCACACTGCACAACTTTGTTTATATTAGGTTCCTGTGAATTTTCAGCCTCATCGAGAACTACACACACTTCAATATTTTCAGCTATAGGTGCATCACTGCAACTTGCTATTGCTTCTTCGACGACCTTCTTTCATTTATAATCAGAGGAGCGCGTAGATCAGAACGGTCTTGGGTAGATTCTCCTTTCAAAAATAGGAAAGGGACAGAAGTTTTCTTAATTTTCATAGGAGTTCTATTGTCTTTCATTAAACGCCTTTTTAGTAAAGACGATTCTTCAAAATCAGTTTCACAGAAATGACTGGAACACACAACAGTAGTTTTCGATAGTGTAAAACATTTTCTGTTATTTTCTTCACCCATGTTTTAAATCTTTGCGGTAACTTTTCTCTGTTCGGAAATACATGAAATGAATACCCCTTCTTCATGTTCTATTTTTGTTGTTCCCTCTAAATACGAAAAATCACAATACCACGGCATTTTAAACTGTATTATGATACAATTTCTTCTGTTTAGTCTACTGTAGTTCAAAATCGTTCATATATAAGAAAATACGTCTACATAAAACCACAACATTGGTAGATGCTGGTTTTATGATTAAATGAAAAGCAAAACATGACTTCACACAATCATAACTAAGTCCGGAATTCTGTTCACGTTTACTACGGCGAGAGAAGATTATAAGATTATTTATTTTAATACAAAGCGCTGGGCTGCGCTGCACTCGCCGATGTTCTCAGTCTACTACGCAATCACACCAGTTCAGTGGCTGTGACGTGCGGATTGTGCGGAGTCAGAGAACTCAAGAACCATGCCTCGCATTGACATGCGGCAAATTACATTCTACTTAGATTGAAAAACGTGTTTAATTAAAGCCAACTTAATTTTATCGCAGACTGCTCCTTTAATTAAAAACAGTTTGTGAAGAAACAATGTTATACTTATTTTTATTATTCATATTCCTTGAAATTAGACCTAAAAAATGAATGTAATACATTCCCTTCCACCATGTATATATTCGTGCAGAAAGGTGTCCATTATGGCAAAATTCTACATATGTTATTTTGTAGCATGCAGACATGGTGTGGAATACAGACATATCACTCCATCAAAAGCTTGATTAATTTCATGCAAATATATATGCTTACCCAATGATGTGTTTTAATAGACTCGCATCTCTGCTCAATAGTCTCTTTATTATACCCACATTCTTCCCAGACACAAGCAAATTGGCTCATGAAAGATTCTATACATTTCGTAAGCTCTTCTTTTACGTGATCAAATTTACTGAAAAAAAAAGAAATGAAATTTTAGTATTATTGTTAATGATCAATACTCCTATTTTAACACATCTTTTGAGGAAGGATCATATTTTAACATACGAAAATTACTTAATAATGATAAACTACAACAATATTTTTCCGTAATTTTTATACCTCTTAAATTTGAAATTTATTTTATTAAAGATAACAGCTACGACTACAAGAGTGCCAACAATTCTACAAGTAAGTTAGTGCAAAAGAGGTAGAACTTTTCCGTAGATGTGAAAATATTACCACACTTGCACGGTTTTCTAATGAAATAATAAGCAATTTATAGGAGCAATTGCTGGAAAGTTGTTAACTAATGCTGAGTTCTTGGCAATAAAGTCATTAACTCTTGTGCTCTCCAATATTTCTCACACATGGTGGGTTTAGAGGAAAGGGCTAGCTGGACATTGCTGAAGACGATTCTGATCCATTTCTTCCTGAAGATTGGACAGAGTGGTGAAGAAAGAATTCCAAATGTTCAAGTATCTTGATAAACAGTCATGCCTTGTGAGTGGAAACACCTTAAATGACATTTTAAAATGTGAAAATTACGCTAAATCTTTCCACTACTAAACAGTACTTATTATCTTTAACAGAACTGGTAGAACAAGATTAAAAAATTAAAAATCACTAAACAACCCAAAACATGCAACAAAACATAATTCAAGTTATTCAGTGTTGTGTGTATTTAAAAAGAAAACCGCAGCTTAAGAGGGTATAACATGAACAAGTGTAAAATTATTAGTTTCCTTGTACTACTGTTGTCTCTAATAAAAGAATAAGCAGTTCAAAAGCTAAAAGTGTAAAAATTAAAAAAAATTTTTTTTTAATATTTCGTAATGGTGTTTGATAAACTGAACTAAAATTATTCTAATCCCCACCCAGCTCAAGAAAGAAAGCTCTCATATACAGTATCATTCCCCACTCGAAGCATTTAAAGCATTTATAAATTATGTTTTATTTAACGAAGCTCACAACTGCAGAGGTTATATCAGCGTCGCCGGATGTGCCGGAATTTTGTCCCGCAGGAGTTCTTTTACATCCCTGTAAATCTACTGACATGAACCTGTCGGATTTAAGCACACTTAAATGCCATCGACCTGGCCCGGGATCGAACCCGCAACCTCGGGTTTAGAAGGCCAGCGCTATACCAACTCGCCAACCAGGTCGACTACAGCATTTATCTATAGCAGCTTCCCCTCATAGGCCTTTGAGTCCAAAGTCCTTAAATCAATACCCATACCACCCCCAAGACTTCATCCCAGACTATTTTTCAACTGGATGGCGTTGGCCAGAGAAAAAAAGATACAGTTTGGTACGAGGAAAAAAAGAGTTTAAAAAAAAAATAACTCCACCTAGTGTCACAAATTCAAGAGGGGTTTGTAGAGTTAAGGAAATAGAAGATTATCTCTCTGCCCAGTAAAAATAGGACTAAGTATATAGACCCATTATAAGGATACAGTAATTATAAAAGAATATCCATTGTTTTTATGTTAGAATGACTTACCAGTAATATAGTTAGGGTCTATATCTTAATTATTTAAAAGAGTAGTATCAGAGTTCCCAGATGCTTCCAATCAAAATATGTTTGTCTAAATGTTACTTAATTTCTATACAGTATAAATATTTGTCATATTTGTTTGTCATATATTAAACTTTAGAATATTTCTAACATTTGTGAATTTAAACATTTGAATTTTGATAACAAAACCATTAGCCTATTTACATAAGTTACATAAATACTTTTAAATAATACTGAATATCTAACTTTTTACTCTGCACCTTAATAAAAGTTTATTGACTGTATAAAGTGTAATTCCTATTGCTATTTTATATATTTTAACCTATGTCAGCTATAGGTACAAAAAGTGTCAATATTAGGAACGGAGCAAAAAATAGGTGTCAGCCACAGGTACATTTGCACACATTTTAAAATTTAATTGTCAAGGATAATTTTTGTTAACTTGAACATTTTCTTTAGATTTGCTGTGTTAAGCATAAAAAGAACTACTTCTTGACATATTTATTTAATGCATGACTACTAAAGCAAATATTTTATATCTGAATTAAGTGTGAAAAATTCTTAAAGTGTCAGCTACCGGTTCATCTACCTTATTAGATGTTATATGAAATGAGGGAGAAATGGTGTGTGTTAGTGGAATGAAAGAGTTAAACAGAAGCCTCTTCAGAAAAATCTGTAACATGGTCTGATTTTTCTACTACAAATTCCATCACGACCTAGCCAGGGATTGAACAAGTGAGCTAGTCGTGAATTATAGACGCAGTTTGAATTTTGTTAATTGTGCATATAAATCACAATGAAATTTTATCGTTTGTATATTAATTTCGATACAAATTCAAATCATATTGTGTATGGGTAATATAATGGGTACAGGTATAGTGATGAGTCAATGTTTGTAATGTAGCGTGTACTCTGGACGCAATCAGTTCGGAAGCTTGCAAATAGGGACATGATTTCAAGTGGCTTTGCAGTAACAATTGACACATTCCTTCTGCATTCTTCACAGGTCCAGTGAGGTGAGTCCCATATAATACTTCCACACTTACTGCGTTAGAGAGCAAAAATGACATATAGGAGGGCGACAGCTTCTGGTAAATTACCGATGTCACTATTGCTGACAGACATCTGTTCACTATTGGTGCCACTAAAGTAAACAAATACGCTACCCATTTAAATATATGGGCTGTAGTTTATCTTATGAAAGTGAAAGATGTAACCGAAAAAACGTTGAAATTTACAGAAGTAACAGAATTTATAAATCTTTACAGGCATCTGTAAATACTCCTCATTTCTCGTGAAAAACAACTGAATAGACTACAGTGGACTTTATGTTGTCAGCAAACAGCTGGATACATTAAGAAGATTGATTGATAAATATTTTGTTAGAAGTTCTTGCTAAGGATTTCTGTAGCCTTCTATTGCGTTACCATGCTAAGGTACGAATGTATTTACGTACTTGGCTTCTAGTCTAGTCATATGTACATTAAACGAAAGAAAAATTGAGTGCTGACACCAGTTTCACATCAAAATAAGAGTGGAAAGTTGTTGTGAAATAGTGGCTGACAAGAGTGGCAGGATCACATGTCTTGCATGTAAGCTTTTTTGGTTTGTATATACGTAGGCAGGTAAGTTTTCTAGCATCGAGCATTAATGACAAGGTAAGTTTGGTTAGTTCAGGCTTTTGGTGTGACTTGTATATATGCATTTTCGTCGGTAGACGTGGGTAACGCAAATGTAAATAATCAGGCTATCCTGGCTGATAAATCTAGCTATTACAGGTAGCACATTTGGGAAAATTTCAGTATAAGGATTCGTCACCGACAATTATATCTTAAAATACTAACAAGAGCAGATTTGTCTGCGTTTGTCGAATGCACATCATTATGCTTACGAAAAGGCACTTTTCAGTACCAATAATTTATTTTGTGTGCACAAGGTTGGAATTTTGAAGTAAGAGGGAGTGAAACAACATACCAGTAGCCTATATCCAGCAGTTTATTGGATTTCTGCAGCTTGAATTATTTTTAAATGTTTCTGTTTGAGAGTCCATGATTCACTTTCAAATAAAAGTTGGGAATAAACTCCAGAACATGGATTGCACCATTTCCCTCTTACTTCAAAATTCCAACCTTGTGCACACAAAATAAATTATTGGCACTGAAAAGTGCCTTTTCGTAAATATAATAATGCGCATTCGACAAACGCAGACAAATCTGCTCTTTTTAGTATTTTAAGACCTAATTCGGTAGGTGCAATCCGTGTTCTAAAATTTAAAGTTGGTTTGGTTAATAAATTGTCGAGTTTTATTCTAGGTTAGTATTTTTTTTTCGAACAATTGTTTGTTATAAAGCAGGGTGGTTGTTTGGTTAGCAGTCCAAAGACTGGTCGGAACCTCATATCGTGACACCAACAACGGCATGACAGCTGAACAAAGTAAGTCTTACACTAACGGCTGACTGGGATACATAAATATTTCACAGAGCTCATAGTATTCTTTACTTTACTTTCACCATTAAAATAATAATAGGCTACAGGTTTCAATCTCCCGCATATTCAAGATAAGATTAGATTAATTTACTGCGAAATCGAACATTGCAGTTTACAACAAAACAGTATAACCTTAATTAAGGTATATCAACCACGCCGAATCAAATAAAAACCATTACGCCTACAAACAATAGCATCTCCTTATAGTATAAAATTAATCAGGTACGTAACTAACAGTAACCAGTAAATAAGAGATTGAATAAAACTTTCTTACCGAAAGACAAGAGATCCAGCCATTACCAACACTGTATATATAACTATTGAAGACGAGGTTAATTTGGAAACGTATTATTACTTCAATCACACATACTTCACTTATATGACTTAAAAATATTTTCACTTCACTTCTCTTCAAAAATCGCTATCTCAAATCTCAATTCAACACGGTTTCTTTTAAATGTGATAATTTCATTGGCTAAACAACTATGACCTCTCATTGGTAGAATTAAATCTATAACTGACGAAAGTAGTGTCTGTTCAAGAATATGTCCGCACGGCGATTAATGGAACGCTTCAAGATCCAGTACTCTTTGGAGTACACCAAAGAGAATATAATTTAAGCTTCAAATTTTTCACATATACTCTTCAAGATTAGATCGGTATGAAACATACAAAACTACTTTCTTCGCCTAGGCATGTATACTGACAAGCTATGGTCTCCAAAATTTAATCGCGATTACACAAAATGCCTGACACTGACATTCAAAGTTTCATTGAGTGGCTATGAGGTCTGATACAGCGCGCCTCGTGGCAACCAACGGTAAACGCGGTCGCCATTTTTTATAGTCAAAACACTTACACTATGGTCAAAACATTAGAACAGCTACAAGGCTTTTAAAAATGTGAAAAAGAAATCAGTTCCAGTTTGTAATCCATTATTTATTGAAGTGAAACATCTTTCAGCAGCCTTCTATTACCCTCTATACATGAATAATTCGTCTGCCATTTGTTAATATTTCTTTTTATTTTTCTCATATCTGCATTAAATTTCTCCAATGTGTCTCATAGTAGCCAAATGGAAAGACGTTATATAATACATATGTCATTTTCAGAGCCTTCTTCAGTTACAAGCCGGAGCATGGATAGGTTTGGCAACGCTGAGTGTACGCGGGCGGAGGCGAAATAAAGGCATGACGTTTGACGCTTTATTATATAGTATTTTGATTTCGTTGTCACATGTACATTTTCGACATTAATTGATACAAAACTAAGTGCATATGATCAAGATTCAGTGTATTGATGTACATAATTGATTACTGAATCCGAAATGGTATTTGAGTTTCAGAATACTTGCATACAGCCACTTATAACTTAAAAAATTAAAAGCATATGTTTTTTTTATTGATGGTACAAGGTAAAATAAATAAATAAAATAACGACGTACTTTCGGAGTACTCTATTCCAATCAATTAACCATTATGTGGGTAGTAAATTGACAAAGTTTTGCCGCATTATGTTTTTTTCATCTCTGATGTGAAAGGTCTATACTTGTTTTTTTTTTTTTTTTAAGAAGGGATATGACAGGAGCGTTGCGATCGGAAAAACAACTGACTTTCACATAGCGGGGTAGGCCAGTCGTTATGGTAACAACGGTTGAGTTGCCAATTTTACCGTTGAATTGAATTGAGTTCCCACGTGGCAAGTGCTTACTAGCTCTCTTGGCGATATTTATTGTGCACACAATGTTACGTTTCGTGTTTGATTCTCTGTCGATTTCTGTATTGTTTTAATTGTCAATTAATGTTTTATCATCAGCTATATTAACGTCAATACTTGTTTTTTTTTTTTTTTTTTAAAAGATGGGACAGTCCACACCTGTGGAGTAACGGTCAGCGCGTCTGGCCGCGAAACCAGGTGGCCCGGGTTCGAATCCCGGTTACCTGGTTGAGGTTTTTTCCGGGGTTTTTCCTCAACCCAATACCAGCAAATGCTGGGTAACTTTCGGTGCTGGACCCCGGACTCATTTCACCGGCATTATCACCTTAATTTCATTCAGACGCTAAATAACCTAGATGTTGATACAGCGTCGTAAAATAACCAGAGGCGGCTCCTCAGGGCAGGCAGGGTAGGCTAAGCCTGCCTCAACACATTTAGAGAAACCTAAAAGTGGATATTTATTAACTACCCGAACACATTTGGAAAACCTTATATAATTATGTACTCTTGTCTAGGTTCTTAGAAATGCTTCAATTAACTATGAACGGGATTTTTTTAGGGTTAGTTGGACGTTGCTTACTACTGGCAGTTCGATTTATGCGACAAGAATACACTGGACAGATCACGATGCGTCAGAAGGTAGGCAGAAGCGAAGTTAGCCGACCTTCCACGTAACTTCAAAGCTGGCCCTGGAGTAAGCATTAAAAGAGATCGCTAATCTATGCTTTCTTAGCGCATGCGTTCTATGCTTAAGCCAGCGCGCTTGAATTCTGCCTGCCCTAGCGAGAACCCACGAGCATTATCGAACACCTACGATTTGCGAAATTTCTGTTTGAAAGTTTCACGAGTTGGAACGTAGATTGTTACGAGTAGTATAACAGTTTTTAAACAGTGTGTTTTAAAAGATGTTTTTTTAACAGTGTATTTTAGAAACTGTGATTTTTGCAAGTACGTACTGTATATTAATGTTATGTATATTTGGTGATTTATAGTTAATGTAAGTGATAACAAAAATATTATATTATGACTGATATAATAAGTAAACTGTTACGTTGTCCGTTTTCGCGTCGTAATGACATTGAAAAGAGAAGTATTTTGGACAATGGACTACCCACTCCTGCATTAAGCTCTATTGTTCATAAAGTCAGTGCTAAAGGTGCAAGAAAATTTAATCCTTCATGGTATGAAACACTATGAAATGGAAATATAAAAATTGGAGATTTATCTTTCGAAAGGGTGGAAAAATTCAAATATCTTGGAGCAACAGTAACAAATATAAATGATACTCGGGAGGAAATTAAACACAGAATAAATATGGGAAATGCCTGTTCTTATTCGATTGAGAAGCTTTTGTCATCTAGTCTGCTGTCAAAAAATCTGAAAGTTAGAATTTATAAAACAGTTATATTACCGGTTGTTCTGTATGGTTGTGAAACTTGGACTCTCACTTTGAGAGAGGAACAGAGATTAAGGGTGTTTGAGAATAAGGTTCTTAGGAAAATATTTGGGGCTAAGAGGGATGAAGTTACAGGAGAATGAAGAAAGTTACATAACGCAAAACTGCACGCATTGTATTCTTCACCTGACATAATTAGGAACATTAAATCCAGACGTTTGAAATGGGCAGGGCATGTAGCACGTATGGGCGAATCCAGAAATGCATATAGTGTGTTAGTTGGGAGGCCGGAGGAAAAAAGACATTTGGGGAGGTCGAGACGTAGATGGGAGGATAATATTAAAATGGATTTGAGGGAGGTGGGATATGATGATAGAGACTGGATTAATCTTACACAATGTAGGGACCGATGGCGGGCTTACGTGAGGGCGGCAATGAACCTGCGGATTCTTTAAAAGCCATTTGTAAGTAAGTAAGTATGGTATGAAACACATAAATAGCTAACAGGAAGTGAAGTTAAAGCTAAGCTGTAGGTGGTCACGTTTGTTATTGTAATCTAAAGAAGGTACTTGGAATCAGATCATATTTGTAACTCGGTAAGTCTAAAGAGACTTGAAAAGAATTTGAATCCAATTTCGGAAATGTTGTCTGAACAACAAGGGTTGCAAGACAACAGTATAACAATAAACTAGACGAAACCGACAAATTATGAGACGGCTCATTGATGTAACAGTATTGTTATGTAAGCAAGAGTTAAGTTTTCGGGGGGCATGATGAAAGCGAGCTGTCATTGAATCGCGGAAATTACATAAAAATGTTCTGTAAATTTTGCCTACCCTGGACATTTGACTACGAGCCGCCACTGAAAATAACCCAATTAAAAAAAAAAGATGGGACATTACAGGAGCGTTGCGATCGGAAAAAACAACTGAATGTCACATAGCGTGGTAGGCGTGTTGCTATGGTAACACCGGTTGAGTTGCCAAACTTAGTTCCCACGTGACGTTGACAAGTAACTCCATCTGTTAACACAACTATAAAGCATCTAATAGATGTAATCAAAGACGTTTTATAGTTTAAGGAAAAATAGCAAGGAACCTACCCTCGAAATCCAGCACGGAGCCACCAGAGCGCATTACTTCCAGCAAGTGAGCACGCAGGCTAGCCATCAGCGCAGCCACCTTGGAATCCATCAAGGAAACGAGCACCGTCTGAACCACAGTCTAATAGATACAGTCACGCAACTCATACGTATAAAATATGCCAACATTTGACATCTGGCGCGACAGTAGCGCTCTACCGGCAGGCAAGTTAAAAGTGTGCACACGACATATGATAACACATCAGAAAACGGATTTTGCGTAATTTATTTTATATTTTTATGCTATACAATAAGTGTATATGGTTCTTATTAATTCTACTTTAGAATCCTGGAAGAATTTCACACGCAGTTAATCTACAAGTTTCAGAAGCTGTGAATAAACGTAATTCTTTCTGCTCCTTACAACTGAATCATGGCCCTGATCACGTATCATGGTTTGAAATAATATAATTGTTTGTACGTGGTCGGTTAATTCAATTCATTCCTAAATATATTTATGAATCACTGGAACTTTGTATTTCCTGTGAGAAGAGTAAAAATTACGTAGCAGCTTCAAAATTGTAGGGAATATCTCGTAGGGTACATCGCATGGTGAACTCCTCTCCCGATTTCCTGAGAAATTAACGATTTTGCATACCGCAAATTGGGGTAAACTCGGCCGCTGAGGTAAACTTGAAAATAAAGAAAAGGGGAGGATTTAAACATTAATATGAAATTCATTATTTTTCCATTTCTTAACAACCGATATTTCCTTTATTATTTTGAGTCACAAATAGTGCTGATGTTATGGTTTAAATTTTTATGGCAAGTTTACCGCATTTTACATTACATTTCCAGTTTTCACACATAATGCCTAATTTGAACATATCATACCCATAAATACGTAATTTACATGCACTTACTGTTAATATGACGTAGGTGAGAACAAATAAATGAACACACAATTTTGTTGAAAAAATTGTAACTTCAATTAACTCAGAAAATGTAGGCCTAATTTTATTTTCAGAGCAGAAGTGGTGTAAGTCAAAAATGGGTAATGAGGGGTTAAAGTAAACATTCTGTAAAATACAGCGCAAAGCGGCAGTTAATATTGAATGTATTTAAACTATTAATAGTCAGTGAATAGCACGAAAGATATATTAATTGCTACTTTGCGCTGTATTTTACAGAATTTTTACTTTAAACCTCATTACCTGATTTTGACTTACACCACTTCTGCACTGAATGGCTCAAATAATCACTGGGAATGTAAAATCAACACCAATAACAGTCATGCAAATTATTGCAGAAAAGATTGCTTTTTATATTAAATTTAAAAAGGCCCTTTTATTTCTTGAGAACTTAATACGTCTGCCACATGAATCTACACGAAGACATCAGAAATTTATCGACATAGTTTGGATTTATTCAAGAAGTGAATATTTTGCAAAAGGATTACTATACTCCATGAATTCTTGCAAAATTAACACCATGATACCTACTTGAATGCTATATAACATTCAACTTTTGAAAAATATAAAGAAAAAAACACGAATACAAAAATTATGGAATTACTTGCATTAAAAACTGTAGATACATTATCCAAAATCGGAATGGTTACACATTTACACATGATCTCTGCAAAACAATAATGTACTGTAACAGGTATTTACTTTGTTTTTATTTAAACTCTCCTTCCTGACATACAAATAGGTAACTGATAAGTAATAAAATAGTGTTTTATAGTACACAATACGTAGGCTACCTACAACGTGGATTATTGGTTTTGACTGAGTTATGGTTTTCTCTTGGTCTTTAGGGAATCTGAAAAACGACAAATTCGGAGATTTAAACTTGTTGTTACTGCAATTTTCATCATTGCACACATTGCCTTTATTCCGACGCATGATTAAAACGTTATTATAACATATCGCATCCCTTTAAAGCATGTGCTGGCTGTATCAACCCTATGACCAGTGCCTTGCCTGCCGCTTGGGCGCTAGTGTCGCGAATGTTGGCAAAAAAAGTGCTGAAGTTGCGCGACTGTATCTATTAGACTGTGGTCTGAACCAAGGCCCTACACCAGTGGCTGCGCCAAAGACTTTGTAGTTATATATCTAGACACACAATTGGCGCTGGTGTCGTGTACAAATTTGAAACCTCTCGCGTAGGTTCGCGCGACGCCATGTTTGGGGAGCACGAATGATTGTTTCTATAAAGCATTCGGAATTTAGAAAATACAATTGAGTATATAGGCGTTTTCGTAGTGGATTTCCTCCTTCACTGTAATATACAGTAACTAAACTTATTTACGTATTTTCTAACGTATAATATAAAATAACAGAAGTAAATCTAAATATTGTAACTAAGCATTGTTTTAAATATAAACGCCTTATATTCCTCATAAATAGACTTATTAGTTTATTTCTATTTCCTATGACCGAATACATGGAATATTTTTACTTATGTTATTTTATATACGTTAGAAAATACGCAAATAATTTATTTAAATTGTATTACAAAGAGAGGGATGTCCGTTAAAATGTCTATATACCCAATGGTATTTTCTAAACACCTAACTCACTGTAATAATAATCCTCAGTGTTTTGAGAATCAGAGGCGATATGACTCTTCTACTGCAGACATTGATTGCAATTTCCTCATTCTTACATCATTCTCAATGACACAATATTGTCAAAATGTGATTATATGCATTGCTGTCTTAGTTGCTAAATCATTAATAAAAATATGGTGTAATAAATCTAAAGACTCAATTTAGGGTACGTAGCCTACCAGCAGTAAACAAAGCTATTTTATTTTTTTAACGAAAGAATAATGGGAGTCTTGTCATACCATCATCTGAGATTATAGAAATATGCCGCTTAAGTGAAAGAGCGATTATACAGATGTTGACAGTTCAATGGCATATTACCACCCACTCTTACATCGTGTGAAAACAATGTGATTTAACAATAGAACACTTGTATAATCTTTCTACACTTATAGGGACATATTTTAAAAAATGGATCCCGGATTCCTCCCGAGAATCATATTTTAAACTTGTTAAACTGACATAGAAGTACATAAAGAGCTACTGGCATAGCTCAATGGGCTAAGGCCTGTCGATAAGGAATCGCGCTCGGGCGCGGGTTCGATTCCAGCTTGGGCTTATTATCTGGTTGGGCTTTTTCCGATATCCCCAACCGTAAGGGGAATGTCAGGATAATCTATGGCGAATCCTTGGCCTCGTGTCGCCAAATACCTTCTCTCTATCATCAATACCATCGATGTTAAATAATATAGTAGTTGATACAGCGTCGTTAAATAATCAACTAAAAAAAAAGTATTACATAACGAGCAGATGTCAGCACACAACTTAAAGTTACCAGTACAACACGACTTTACATAAAAATGTTGTAAGACAATATTTAACGGAGTCAACAACAACAACAATAATAATAATAATAATAATAATAATAATAATAATAATAATAATAATAATAATAATAATAATGAATCAATAGGCAAGATGTTCTGTACACTAGGCCTGAGTTCTATTATATGACTAATTCATGCATGTGACGTTTATTTCATACTACAGCTGTGATAATAAGCTAATTTATAGTAGGCCTATTTATACAGTAGAACCCCGATTATCCGTCATCCTATTAACCGATTGTTGGATTATCCGTCTGTCATTCTCTCCTCTTTTTTTGGCACAGAAAAATATTGAGTTCTGTACAATACATTAGTACGTTTTTTTTTTTTTTTATAGAGAGTGATATTACAAGCCTTTACCCTAACACATTATGATCTACTGTTCGAGTGACCTGTTTAATTTCTCTGCAAAACATCTTCCAGAAGTGCCAAAAGAATACATGTTGTGCTAAGTATCGAAGAGAAGTGCATATAATTGAGTGGTTTTGGAAAAGAGGAACTGTGGTTCATCTCACATGGGAATACGAGATTGGTGTTACAACTGTGCGAGATTTAATAAAAAAACAAAGGATAAAGTGTATAAATTACTTAAATCTATAACATGAGACCTATACTTTTCCTATCTTTCCACAGAAATCCATCATAGAAAGTTTCCTTGACTCTTAGAAACCCGTCATTGACATTCATTTATTCATTCATTCATAGTGTTATGTTACTACAAACCCAGCATTCTCCAGTCTTTCCTATTTTCTGCCTTCTTCTTAGTCTCCTCATATGATCCATATATCTTAATGCAGTCTATTATTTGATATCTTCTTCTCCCGTTCACCATTCCTTTCATGCATCCTTCAGTAGGCAGTTTCTTCTGTCAGTGACCCAGTCAATTCCTTTTTCTCTTCCTGATCAGTTCTACCATTATTCTTTCTTCAACTACTCTTTCCAACAGACCTATTATACTTAAAAGTTATGATCCAGTACCTAATGTGTTAAAACAAGACCACAGAGAAAATTACGAAACTGCACTATGCAACACTTAATTTATGAACGTCTTCTATGGTACGGATTATCCGATTTTTTCGATTAACCGTTCAGCCCATCCCTTCACTACCACGGATAATAGAGGTTCTACTGTATTTCAAACTAAAACATTAGGTACTGTACGTGTTTTTCTTTTACTGGTGTATATTACGTGATATGGAAGCGAATAAATAATTGTTCGTTTCTTGTCCACATCAAAGCAAACGTGTGTTTACAATATGGACCTAATGTAATGCCTTACACAGCAGGCAGTGTTTTTTTTTAATAATAGTTAATACTAGTGATTTTCTTTTCATCTGAACTATTACTACAATATGCATTTGTATTTCTGTTCGCTCTATATGTTGTCAATTAACTACACAACGTCTTTGGTTACGGTATAAAATTGTTCCAGTCTTCTTTTATTTCGTGTTAAACTAACTGTAACTAAGCTTGATTATGTCCGTAACGTGGTCGCATTAAATGTTAATAAGATTTTTTTCATTTATCCATTCAGATTGATTTATAAGAGACACCAAACATATATATTAAACATTCAGCATTGTATAGTACAGCCGTCTGCTAGCCGGTTCTTCTCCCAAAGCATGGCGGCGGACGCAAGCTTCAATTTGTCCCTACTCTGAACTTTTGCGCAGCCTTGGCTGTAGGGGCTCGGGCTGCGCAGACCATACGGGACAGGTCAAATAGAACGTTGCGCACGACGCCATTACTGTGGCAGCTCAAGCTAGCAAGCTATTAAGTTTATAGCTAAAATATCACAAATATAAGTATCCGGACCCTTAATAATACATCAAAATATGATAAACTGTGAAATTATTGTTTATCCTTGCTATAATAAAATAATAAGTACACAATACGATTTATAAAATCAATATAACTGGATTACATTCCGTCAATAAAATTTCTAACGAAGGCCTGCCTACTGCACTTAAATAAATAAAGTACCTACAGTATATGCTCTATAATTATATAATTTTTTTCAAAACTAACAATCCTCTTGATATTCATATATTAAATACTATACAAGTGTTATTGTGACGAACAAAGTGGCAATAAAAACGGACAGGAATGAAGAAAATATAGACCTACTATTTATCCTAAAAAAAGTAGAGAGATTATTATGTTGAGTGCTATTAATCAATCCATTAAATTTTACTTCAAAATGCATTAAATTGGAATCTCAATAATAATAATAATAATAATAATAATAATAATAATAATAATAATAATAATAATAATAATAATAATAATAATTTAGGGCTATATTAAATAATAATAATTTTTGGCTATTATTATTATTATTATTATTATTATTATTATTACTATTATTATTAAGGGACATCGTAGCTCTCTTTACTAAATCAAGCGTCAGATCTGAAAAATTTGCTGTTTACAATGTCATGCAAATTTTCGTTAATTAGGTTCTTTTTCCTTCAGTTTTTTAGTCAAACTTAAGTTTGATATTATAGTTGCATTTTTGTCACATCCTCTGATTGAAGCTCTGGCTGATATGTAGGCCTACATCTATTAGGCCTATCAGGCAGTACATCTCACTTCGATATGTGTCAGCGGAAGAAAAATTGTTTGTATGTATCTGAAGTCTGAGTAGTGTAATATGTAGCTAGTCGGCGATGTATGCATTGGAGGGGGAAATGAACTGGCCACCCTACCCCATTATCTCCTGACCTAGCTGCCCTTATAAGTGGAGGCGTCTTGGTATCACTCACAGTCTACCATATACAGTCACGAAGCTTGAGTTTTGAGGGTGCTAGAAACAATAGACTGTGATGGTACTATTTTGCATTGCCTGTAATGAGGCGATATTAGCGATCCTAGTGGTGAGCAACTATCTAATGTTTGCATATTTACTACGTATTGAGCTTCGCGACTGTATATACTAGACTGTGGTATCACTTGTGATATTCAGACCTGTTTTCGGACAGTTGACTAAACAAGAAATTTGTCACATTTTCTTATACAAGCCAGATTTTCATTTTTCAAACTCCTAATCTGTTCATTATTTTTCTATAACTTACCTTTTCCATTAATCTCATTTTTTTTAGACTGAGCATATAATTGTGTTCCGCACTAATAGTATCAGGGACGTGTGAACAATTCGCAATAGCAGTTACATTGTCTGGTTCTTAGACTCCAGTACTTTTCAGAATCCTCATAGGATGTTTTCCTACCTAAAAATAATATTATACCACGAAAGAAAGAAATTCTACTAAATAGCCTATACTTTCAAATGATGAAGTTCAAGCCAATGGAAATTAGATCTATGTGACCTTAACTTGTTTCAACAATGAACCTATCAGCATAAGATGTTCTGAAAAATTAAAGAGGAATGAAACTGCGTGACTTTCCTTTTTTTCATGTGATTTCCGGAAGAACTTTTCTATGAAATGTTCAGAATACAATTTATGATGTGATCATTTGTTCGAATAAAATTGTCTCTTCTAATGGCAGATAACCAATCGCAACAATAGTTCTGCTTTTTTTTTAGGGGGAAAGCTAGAAATAACACATTTTATAATAAAATATTTCTATCATATTAAAAAAAAAAATAACAGCAATATGTTTGCCGAAATAGTTTTAGTGTAAGCTAACAGAATAATTCAATCTACATAAAAGTGCTATTTATTGTCTGCATTAATTACACCTTAAACTATTATATGCATTTAAATATCGTTATTTACGCAAGAAAAGTGATGCTGTAGTCTTTCCTGAAGCGATTTGTGCAGTTGTAAGCCTTACAAAAATGCATAATTATGATAGATTCATCAAATGCACACTGGATGTACTCGCAGTCACTATCACAACTACCTGTTAAATGCCACACTTGCCACAATGATGTCTATGCGCGAAGGGTTTCAATTTTGTACAGCACAGCAGCGCTCGCTGTGCGTCTAGGTAGGTAACTATAACGTCATTGGTCTGAACCGGGCCTTAGTGACGTCACATGCTTGCAGTTGTTAAAGCTACGGTTTGGCTACGACGAACTTCGTCGAACGAACATCGCCGACGGTTGAAATCGCCAGCGGTCATCGTCAGAGAGTGGTTTCTTTACCGGCGAACTTCGTAGATGAATAGCAAATTGTTTTATATAGTTGACAATGTCTGATCAGCTGACATGTGGATGACAATATGATAACGTTATAAATATAAGTTTTGCCTTGAAAAACAAGTACGGATCTTTAAAGTAGTTAATGTCATGTTTAGAAATAGATATACAGAGGGGTCTTTTAATTCACTGATATTAAGACATCTTGAAAATGAACCCACCAATTTTAAGGAATATTTCAGACTCCCGAACAATTTCATTTTGTTTTAAGTTCAATTGAAAATTATATTTTAAAATTACCCACAACATTTATTCACAAACCAATAAGCCCAGTTGAAAGATAAGCATAACTTTAAGGTAAAAACCAATGATATAAACACTTTATTTTTACTTTTTACAATGCTATTTTTTCATTTAGGAGCATTTATTTAGGAAATAATGTTACAAATAAAAAAAAAAATAATGTGAGGAGGTTGTTGCACTTCTCTCCTTTGCTCAGAATTCCACTTCACTTACTATTTCATACTGAAACTTTTGCTTCAGTAGCTAAATCTGCCGCATTGTGTGTGTGTCCTTCAATTATGAATCACTTTACAGAATTGTATTAACAGTTCTGGTTGTTACAAAATATAGATTTGTTATTGTTTACGTTGGTTCTTCTTTTTGGCTCATGTCGAACAGGAATTTGTGTTTAATCAATTAATATCTCGTCTTCATTAGTGGAGAAATTGCAGAAAGATTTCTGTTTTACCGCCATTATGGTATGTATGATGTATAAATCACATGTTATTAAATTATTTAATTCATGACCTACTGTAATTTTACAATTGGTTTCTCGGCGATCATCGCCAGGTTTTTGCCTCCAAGGCAAACGCCGACGATGTTCATCGAGCCCAGCGACGTTCGTTGACGATCATCGCCAAAGAAACCAGGCACATTCATATCAACGGAACAGAATCCCAGCGATGATCGTCGGCGAAGATCGCCGTAGCCAAACCGTAGCGGTTACTGTATGATGCTCTCTGCATAGCGCATAATTGCGTAAAAAAAAAAAAGTCGTAGATCCTGAACCATAGGAGATGGATCAAAATAGATTATATTTTTGAAAAGCACTGTTGGGCCAAGTGTGTGAATCGCAGGGGGATTATGTTGAGAAATATTGTTTCAGAATAAACCTAGTTAAATGTCGGCTATGGAATTTTGAAATAATCCTCGTATATGTTGGTCCTCCTCTTTGCCTGTTATCTTTATCGTTCCCATATTTAAAAGCAAACTTATGTATTTGGAAGTTTGGTCTAATAAAGAATCATAGATCGTTCAGTATCTGAATATTACAATAGGAATACACCATGCTTGTGGAGAAGCATATAAATACCCATGACTACACTGCCTACTTTTTGGAGATTGGATTGCATTTCTGGATTCGCCCATACATGATACATGCCCTGCCCATCTTAAATGTCTGGTTTTAATGTTCCTAATTATGTCAGGTGAAGAATACAATGCGTGCAGTTCTGCATTGTGTAATTTTCTCCATTCTCCTGTAACTTCATCCCTCTCAGCCCCAAATATTTTTTTAAGATCCTTATTCTCAAACACCCTTAATCTCTATTCCTCTTTCAAAGTGAGAGTCCAAGTTTCACAACCATATGAAACAACCAGTAATATAACTGTTTTAAATTGGGGGGGGGGGGGGAATCGAGCTGAAAATAAATTTTCTGTATTTTCCTAATTCACGGATGCCTACTTCAGATAGCAGCATATGTTAAATTGTTGTTACATGCCACTTTACATTTTTCACTAATAAAAATTTAAGATTTGCATAAATTGGTGGGAACCATAACATTCTTTTCGACCCAAGGGAATAGCACTGCCTAAATATGGGGCAGCAAGCAACCTGATCCCAGGCCCACTAGTTTCACAGTCAGACACGTTGATCACTACTCCAAAGTGGTGGATATAAAAATAAATATAATTAATTAGAGATGACTCGATATTCAATACTCAGAACTATAACTTTAAAAGTGAAAACTGGAAACAATACACAACAAAAGTAAATACTTTAAAGAGCATTGGAATTTCTTACACTTAACTAACATATGAGATGGTATTGTAAAGTTCTTAGCCCAACACAGAAAATGTTACTATATCTCTCAAAGTTTTAAAATTTTGGTCTCCAAATCACTCCTCCACGGTACTTATATATATATATATATATATATATATATATATATATAAATTTTTAACAAAATAATCTGCCCTCAATGAGGGTGACCATAAAGATCCAGAATAAAAGCACTACAGAATAATTTAGAATGACAAAAAGATTCAATACAGGGATTGTTTAGTAAAAAAATCCAGAGAAATGCAAACCCAATAGAATCATCAATGGCCAAAATATAAATGGTAATGTAATATTTGGATTGAATCCTTACTGCTTCAATTGATGTAATTTTTTTTAAGGTCAGTCGTACATACTAATGTAAAGGCCATTTTGTACCTCTGCCTACTTTTTGCGATTATGATGAATCCTGTTTTGATGGCATGGCATGTCATGTACAGCATTTGATATTTTCTGGAGTGATCACAGAAACAGGTCTTTGAACATAGTGGCCATTTTGATTTCTGTTCTTACTTCCTTAAATTCCACAACTCATTTTTTTATGGTGGCATACAATGGACAATAAAATTATCCCTCAATGTAGCCACCATATGTGCATAAATTTACTTGCTTGACTACTCCTTCGAAAATAGGTACTTTATCACCAACTGATACTCAATTATATAAAAAATTAATTTTTTATCTGACATAATTTCTTTAAAAATTCGCAATATACTGTACAATAGGCTGGACTTTTTATCATTAAACATGGAGTAACTGTTTATCAAAGAACATATTTCATTCCATGACAATAGCTTTTGTTTATGTTTATAATGAAGGTCCATGGCTAACTATAACATGGTATTCCATGTCTCATTGGTTGTACCTAGTGCTCGGAAGTTGATCACCTAAAAATCAGAGAAAAATGACCTATATAATGACCTTACATTTCTGAATATAGGCTATGACATTAAAATTAAAACATAAAAGACCAAGATAATGATAATAATAATGAATGCCCCCGAAATTACGCCAATGGACATTTAAATACAGTATTAGGACGAAATTCCCAGACATACCTCTTATTCAGCATTGCAGTAAAGAGCCATCACCTTTCATAGAGTCTCAGGTTTGAAGGATTGCCGGTTGTCTTGAAGGACATTCCTAGACACTGAAAAACTACCTTCTACTTCAACTGACGTCATGGGCACATACTTGAAATGACTAAGGTCCCGCTGTGAAAAATCTTCATCGAAAGCACTGAAGTCAAAATTTTCACCTTACAGAACTTGCTCAACTTTACACATTGGCTGGTATCGAATGTTGTTTTCCAATACCTTTTTCATTTTCTCTCTAAATTCTTGTCAAATATTTCCTACACATTGTTGCAAATGTTTTTCGACAACTTTAATCTTTTTAACAACTGAATGAATACTCTCATCTCTTTTCTCTAGCCATGTTGTTGCCAAAATTGAAAAGTTATAACTGATATATGCCAAACTTCCCTTAAATTGAGAATCAGTCAGCAAGACTTGATAAAATGTAACAGATATTGTATTGGCGAGACAGCATCTTGGCATTCTGGTTGGGGTTTAAGTGTCCAGTCAGCATGGTGGATATTGTGATAGTGAGAGAGCTGGGCATCAGATGTCTCTGGGTTAGTTAGAACAATGAACTTGAGACAAAAATGATATCACATCCATAATGAAGTCGTGATATGACCAATGTAGTTAAAGCAACTATAAATAAAATATGTTGTTGTTGTTTTCTAATGCCAGGCTTTTGACAATAAAGTCATCTGACCTCTTGCACTGCAATATTTTTCAAAGATATTATCATGGCCAGCCACTGAAGCACAGATTGTGAGGTGTTCCGAATCCATTTCTTGGTTTGAGTTGCTCAATGGGCAGTTAGGGGACTAATATATTCCAATTCTATGCAGGTGTTTGGCCAAACAATCATGGCCTGTTGCCAATCTAAATACAGCTATAGACGATTTTCGTGGTAAATCGGGAATTAACTATGGATTATGAATAAAATAAAATATAATAATAATAATAATAATAATAATAATAATAGAAGAAATCAGCAAATATTATAATCTTAATTTATTAATAATGACTGAAATACAAACTACATAAGTTTGTGGACAACAGAATATTAACAAATATAGGTTAGCAATGATAAATTGCCAACTAGCACTTGCTAGGTAAATGATCAATGTATGTTACAGAAGAACCATAGAACTACTGCAGCACTTATGTTTATCATTAATCCTTTCCATTCTCAGTTTATTTTAACTTGTTCAGCAGTTTCCCAAAACTATGGCCCATATATTTCGTTAAAACGAAATGTTCAGGTGTAAAAGAATTGCACTTTTACTTCTTCGATGGTAGGTATTTTTACTGGGAAAAAAATGTCGTTGTGGTACTTCAAACTTTCTACTGAATAAGAAAACCACAAGTTTTTATATCAGGTATAAAACAGCTACGATGAAAGAGTGGAGAGGGTTAATCAACGATTGCAGCACCTGTAACATACACTTAATTCAGTCAAAGCAAACTGTAAATTCTTTTGGCTGCTGGGTAGGACTTATATACAAGAAGCAATCCTCTCTCATAATTAATTCTAAACAACAGATGGTATCTTGAGAATTTACAATCTGCTGGAACTGATAACTTTGAAGACATATAATGGAAGGCAGAAAAATATCTATAACTCTGAAAATAATAGAAATCTAAATAATCTGATTCTGGCATGAAGGTATTGGCAAGTATACGAATAAAATCAAGGTGACTGTTAATATGAAACATAAACAACGGAGGTCAGTTTGTTTTCTGAACTGTCCTCGATTGTCAGTGTAATTTGATGAAATGAAAAGAAACTCAAAAGTAATAATTTTCGTCATAAAATTTATACAGAACAGCCATCTAAAACATTTATTATTTTTTTTTTTTTACTGAGCAAATGATTGGCAATCTTGCACTGACTTCAAATTGAAGTTCTCCCTCTCTATTTTTTTTTAACAAATCCACTTTTCCCTGGATGGCTTCCAGTCTCAAAAATTCATTTTAAAAACTATTACACTATGTTTTTCTTCTAGTGTTGCGGTGTATATACATATATCAATGTGTGTATATAAATCTATGTATAATATTATTTACATATGAAGCATTATACCTGCGATGTCACTTACCTCTTCATTCATATACATACACACAATGCTCAGTCTGCTGACTATAACAATAAAGTAAATATACAACTTTACACTAATAGCATTACTATTTTTAAACATGTACATCATTCAAGGGAAGAATATCAGAGGAAGGACTTGCTTGCATTTCTTCTTCCTCTACAAGCCAAGCCAAAAAGAACAGCCGAACTAAGAATGTTTAGTACAAATTAATATTAAATCTAATTCTAGTACATAAAAAACACATTCCAGCATTTAATACAGTTCCTAAAAACTCACATTCTAACTGAAAGAACCAGGAAGAGTAATAGTAAATAACAATTATGATGAAAACAAAGTTGAGTACAAAAACAAATGCTAATATACTTCAATACAACACCACAAATGAAAAGGTGGGGATTGGAAAGTGAAAAACTGTGTAAATTCTAGTGCTACCCTTGACTTGGTCGGTCTGCACAGCCTCCGAACAAGTCAAAAGTCATGTTTAATCACATACAAATTCCAGCACTTTCCAATCGGCAATACCTAACAGCAGGGCTGATTTGACAAGAACATATGCCTGATATAATGCAAAGTCTAAAATGCGCACGTTTCATATGTTGGAATAAAAGAGAAGTTTAATCCTCTTCAGTAAATTACATTATCATTGTAAGACCATTCCAGGAAATTAAAAAAAAGAAAGACAACTCACTGATTTACTTGGTTTTCCGTGTCTTCATTTTATTTTGGCACAAGACTGCATATATTAAAAAATAAAAATTCATTGCAGTTTTATATCGTAATACAGTATTTTGTAAACACCTTCCATGAGGTGAAGACATATAAATAAAATTAAATATATATCTTTTTTCACCTCAAAATACGTGAAGTTACTGTATTAATCACAGATAGTGATCAAATCAGCCACCATATCACAATATTTAGCTTACTCTATGATCAAAAAAAAATTGTGGAACAAGTTTGAACACGCAATATGCCATTCCATAAATAAAATTTAATTCTACTCTGAAATTGAACAGCATGCATATTTGCTGAAAATTGATCAAAAGCCAACATTCTAATGTGTTTACAAATTCGTGGTTAATAAAGATACAAAGTCTTAAAGCATATCTGTGCTACATATGTAGAATGGAGATTAAAAAGATATTAAACATTTCTGTTTGCATAATGAAAGAGGCAACTGCAGGTGAGTTCTTGAAAGAATCATTATTCCTATTTTACATCAGACTCTATAATAAAATGTTTTAAGTTTTGATCATTTTACATTGTTTCTTGCTTTGTATACTTTTGTCTCTCATCTGGGAACAATGTACGATTCTAGCAATGAATGTTTAACTTCAATGTGACACAGGTTTCAAGCAATTCTTTGCTAATTCATAAATATTTCCTTTGGCAGGATGCTGCATTGCAATGGCAGTTTTAAATATATTATAAAGCTGTTTAAACAGCACCATTTTTTAAAGTCTTGATAATATCTGGCAGAACATGCCTCTAATGTGTCATTTTATCACCGGTAGTCACAATAAAAATTGGAATGAAAAGTTTTATCATACAATGTATGATTCTATGAGTGGTCGAAATTTTAATGTGAAGTATTCTCATTTCGCGAAGAAGTGACCCATCAGAAAGATAACTTGCTCAGACAACACCTAAACCTTTGATAAATATTTTTATATATTTACATTCAAGCTCGTCAAAAGGTTAAGGTACTGTGCATGTGTAGAGACAATAAACAGTCAGTAAGAAATCAGTAAAACATTTAAGTAACTGCTTCTAATAAAAGTCTCTGAAGACCTTGTATCTCGGTGCTACTTAATTGGTAATCAAGCTGTAACTTTTACTTTAAATTCCAACTCCTTGTTTGTTTTTACATGCTAAAATTGGAGTGATTCTTCAGTCTTAAAAAAAGTACTAATTTTCTGAATAATGAGATAAAAGAAAAGTGCCAGGTTTAAATATAAAAATTATTTTATTATATCTCTATTGCAGACTTGGCTGTACTGATGCAATAAAAACATCTGCAGATGCAAGAATAAAAAATATCTTTGCAAGGCTAGGAAATACAACTTAAAAAAAAAAAAGAGTTTTGCATTTACTTTTCTTATATTTACAATGGTTGAAGCTTTATAATGTACCAAATATAAAAAAAATGTTTATCTGAACGAAACATTGGTACTAATATGCTGAAGTAACATGAATCTGGAATGTCTTCTAAAAAATATAATAAACAGACTTACGAATTAGGCAAAACTCTAAAAATTGAAAAATAACTGATATCCAATGGCAACTGTGGCAAACTGTCAAATAAAAGAACAATTTTGTTATACTATGTTTTGTGTGTGTGAATTCGAATGATTTTGTTTCAAATTCAAGTATTTTTATCAGGATAAAAAAAAAGACCCAATACTCGGAGATGGGAATAAATTATATACAGAAGTAGATACATATATACGAAAGAGTAAAACTTACTGATCCAAGTTCCTGATACAAAAATATATAATAAAAACATTCTCAATACATATATAGACTAAATTACATCAATTATATGTGAAAGAAAATATGACATCTTATTTCTGCAAAGATTTGTACACACAATTTTAGCAAACATACTATATATATACTCTATTGTCAGTCCCTCTCCACAGAACTTCCGCGTATTCTTCGTCTTTTACAATAGACACTATCCGTTCTTAGAATTCATTACCTAGAAATGTTAGGGGCTGCCCAACCCTATTCGCTTTCAAGTCCAAAGTGAAACATCTTATTTTAGAATGCACAGTGTCCCAGGGTATATATTAGAATTCACAATTGTAACTAGTTTATAAAGTAATCATGTAATTTAATTTGTTATCTAGTTTAAGTATTTCAATTCGATAATCTCTGGCTTATGCATATTTTGTATTAACATTATATTATTATCATGTATTTCCTTTTTATCCTCTAGTTGAGTGGAAAAGAAGGCCATGGCTTTAACTCTGCCAGAAAAAATTAAGCATTATTATTATAAAGATAGGACCAAAGATAGGAAATTAAATAAATGAATATTAAGCAGACTTTCGAGATAGTAAATCAACAATCCATCAGATTTTCTCACTGAGACAAACATTAAAGAAAATCTACAAATATAACACATCATCATCATCATCATCATCATCATCATCATCATCTTACGGACTTCAGAGTGGCTTATGTTAATAGTAAACGAAAGCAATTAAAGAGAAGGGATCTCCTCGAAACTAAATGGAATGATTAAAATGACAATGGAAAATAGCACAACTTAAGTGCAAATACACTCTCACAGACTTTGAAGATTAAAAGTAGATTAAGACAAGGAGATCCACTAACAAGTACATTATTTAATGTAGCATTAAAGGAAGCTATTTGCAATAAGACTAGTAATAATGTAGAGCTGAGTGCTGGCCACTATTTCAAGGAGATGATTATGATGATTACGTTGCAAAGATATGTACCTATAAGAAAGTTAGGGATTTTGTCTGAAAATCAAAATTGGCACCATCATTAACTTCTATAAAACTAATGATTCATTGTAAGTCAGAATATGATACTTAAGATTGATGGCTTGCCTTTCAAAGACTTTTGATGTAGCATGAGGAGCATTAATCTTTTATCTATAAACATCCCAACCCATTTGTAAAGTATCTGTTTCTTTTAATTCTCTGAATATATTATATGTTTATAGAAAAGAACATTAAAGAATACCAGCATTTTAAGAGATTATTTTATAATCTTTCAGTATATTTAGTTGAATGTATCATAAAAAAGCTTCTTGTTCGTATGGCCTACACTACTACTTCATCATCAGAGTAGAAAATAAAATAAATTTCTTCCATTTAATAATAATGAAAACGAAAAAATTTACAGACAATGAATTACAGAATTTTATGTAAAATAATACAAAAATAAATTCAGTTAGGAGAAAGAATTTGAATAAAAACATAATTGAAAATAATCACTCGTATTTAGATATATTCATAACTCAAAAGACGAGGAAACTTCAAAATAAAGCAAGAATGTCAGGCTGATGGGTCACTTTCTTATACATGAAGTTACCTGTTCTGAAGTCTTGGTGCTAACAATTCAGCACAGGTTTGCATACCACTCTCCATAGGCCATTGAATGTGGAGGCCATGATAATAGGTCATAATCAGAAGGCCAGAATTATCAGCCTTCCGAAACAGATGATAAGCTACTTCGAGTTGATCCTATGTGATGGGAATGGTCGTGGGTTGTCAGATCTGGCAGGTCAACTGGCAATGGCAGGGATGGACCAAACACCTGTTCCTGCTCCTCCAGTTGCTGTGCAAATTGCTCTTCCAGTCTCTGTAATTACATCATCATTTTACAAACAATAATAAAGAAAACAATATTTTTCTAGGGAGGAGATAAGAATTTCTTTTTATTAAATGTCTAATACCAATTCTAAAGCTGATAGTTTTATTGGTCAATACACGATACCTTTTAACTAACAGGTTCGTTCAGTAATATGAGAAAACGAAAAGAGTAGTCAAACTAAAGCTTATCCAAAAATTAATATTAAATTCAATTAATATTACTGAGAGGAAAGCAAAGATAAACAATGACAGTAACATGAGAAAACGAAAAAGAGTTGTCGAATTAAAACTGATTCCAACATGAATACTAAATTCAATTAATATTACTGAGAGGAAAGCAAAGATAAACAATTACTATGGATCTGATTTAAGAGAAGTGATAATGGAATTTTTTTTAAGAAAAACATGGTACAATAAAACTTGTCATGAAAACCATCACTTAGTGATTGCCCAAGTAAAAGGTACTTTTATTTTCTTATTACATGAAGTATAAAGATATGCTGCAATAAATCGATTTCCATAGTCAATAAAAATATATATTTTCAGCATTCCTGGTAACCAAAAAGTGGTTTTAGCATGCTGCCTGTGTACAAAGGTTTCTTCTAACCTAGTGAACGAATTTTGTTCATAATTATTCTGTATTCATGAGGCAACATATTCGGAAATGAAAGATTTGAAATGCAATAACTTTAGTGACAACTTATAATCTTTATTTTAAATAAGAAATGCATACCAACAATAACTTTTTTCGTAGTTTTTTATAGTTTGTGTATGTATGTATATATATATATATATATATATATATATATATATATATATATATATATGACTTCCTAAGAGAAATTACTTACTATATACATAATTATTTTAAATTTTTCGTTGTGATTTCATTGTTTTTACCGTCCATGGGTTCAGGTACAGGATTCCTCTTTCTTAAAGATTTAATGGTCGTTAGTTCTAAACTCCTCATCCCCTTGATATATAAGTAGGTGATATGTCACAGAAAAAATCAGTTTCACAATGAGAACAATCAATCAATACACTGCGCGAAAGGCCAAAAAAGGCAAAGGTCCACCAGCTGACATCCACATACTTCAGAAGGAATGAATGTTTATCCAACCACTATTAAGGTAATGTGTGGTTAGTATGATGATCCCCTCAGCCATTATAGATGACTTACAAGTGATTAAAAGATATGAATAGCCATTTTATGTGAAACTACAATATTAACGACATACATCTACTTAAATTGAAAAATTTATAAATAAAGTCAGATATCTTACATTCTTGGATTATAGAGAAAATCTTTTGTGTTAAATCCAGAAAAAAATGCTATCTTCTTATTTAGGTGTATAGTGAATTTATTTTCATTTGTGTCTCTTTTGAATAATTCAAGAAAAACATTTATAAATGGTAATATTTCTGATATGAAAAGGGAACTGAGCTGTTACGATAAACCTAGAATAATATATTATTTGATTCTTTTACTGAAGTGATTATTTTGACATGAGTGTGTTAAAATGATGAGAGACTTGTGAATTTATAAAAATAATTATGTATTAGACAATGGTTGCGCACAATTCAATAAATTGACACAAGGTCACATAAAGTAATTATATTAGTTATTGTGTAAAATAAATAATAAGAAACTATATACCATTTACATTTTTTCTGGAAATGGTTTAATTTCCCATACAGCCTATGTAAATATCTGCTCATTTCGTTAGTTAGCTATGACCAGACCTATTGATTCACCACTAGCTGATGATCGGGGAATATTATACAAAACAGATCTCATATTACAATAGCTGTTACAAATCTAAGAAACGTTATTATGGCTCTACAGCTCAAAGCTTGGTCTTGCAGTGCACAAGAGGATTCAAACATACTTTACCTATCAAAAAACAGATACGAATTTCCCGCGACAATGAATGTAGTGCTATGATCCAAGAAAATGGCAAAATGCTTGCTAATTTAAAAGAGGTTGTTATTAGAAACAAATGTAGAAATATAGTATTATAAATAAATACATTCAACATGATCTGTACTGCATACTTATTATTTTGACTTAAATCTTAAGGTAGCCACTCTCAATCAGTTATTAATGTGGATTTATTTTATTCCTACATTCCTTAACCAAATTTAGCAGCTATTTGCGCTAACAGCCATTCTTCATAATATATTTTGGCAGCTTAAGATGGGTTTCACTGCATGTAAGAATACTCGGTAAATTTTCAATTAGAGGAGAAATATGGTGTTGGGGTAGAGTTTCTTGGATAATTCTCATTTCCTCTTCCATAATTCCATCACTTCTCCACAATTCACCACTACAATAAGAAATACGAAATTGTCGCACAGAATCTTTTTCCCATGAAACTAATCCCACTGATATTGTTAAATAATAAATAACATTAAACTGAAAGTATTGTTGCCAGTCTCATATAGGCATATTTTAAGGTACTTATTTGGTATAAAAATCTTACTTTTACATCATTTCTAACTATATTGAACATCCTTCTTTGAGCTGTAAATAATACGGTTATAAAAATTATTGTCATAAAGGTGACATATTCTGATTTTAAGCATTTCACACAATTCAGTTCCTTTATCACATTATGCATAATATTAGTATTTATAATTTATTTTCCCGAACAATTATTTGAAAAGCATACTTGATATATACCACTTTAAAAAAATACACCCAAATAAAAGTATATTATGTTTTATTACAAGACTCCAAAGAAACCTCTCCCTATTCATTCTAAACTTTTAACCTCTTCTTCCAGTAGTTCAGAGGGCTCCCTTCTTACTGCTGGACTGCAAATAATTCGCAACACAAAGTAGAAATAAATCTGTGTATGATGACCAATTTTTTAGACTGCCATTTCTGAAAGTAAACCTTTTAATGCCAGGCAAGTGTGTTAAAACTTGACTACTATACAGTAGCGTGTAAAAAGTATTTTTAACATTGACATGCAACTGTTTGTAACAAATGTCAATTCTTTCCCACAAGAAGTCACACGACAGGAATTGGAACTGATAAATAAAGAGCTGCAAACAAATGACTGTTTTTCGTTAAAAAATGTACGCAACTATTTTATTGATGAATATATTAAACAATTAAGAATTATATTTAATTATAAAAAATTAAAAAGTATCTAGGTTTGAACCAGGGACCTCTCACTCTGCAGTAACTCTACTACTGACCATCCCTTGTTAAAGTTTGAATATTACGGAGAAAGGGGAAATACAGCACTGGAGAGAGAAATCTTGAGAACAGTTTCTATACCAGCACAAATGAACAGCTGTCTAAAAAAATAATGTATGACACACATGTTAAAAATTATTTTATGTTGTTTGTAGGACTTGCTTCACTTGGCGTGCAGTCTCATTTCGAAAACGTCTCTACTCACAAAATAAAATGACATTTTTTATACTTTATCATAAATAACTATTGCTTAACCAAACATTTTTCTGTCGATGTTAATTAACCTGTCCCATTTGTCTAAGTTATACAAAAAAAAATTGCGAATAAAATAGCCTGACAATAAATGAATTTGAGTGTCCATGTTTGTGCTTTATTTCAAGTAAAGGCCCATTAATTTTCATTACATACTATTATATTTCACTGGCCTGTAGATGGTGAATATTAACAAAATCCGAACAATAATTCTGGAAAAATCGCTGTACACATGTGAACAGACAGATAGCATGCCTAAAGCCACTTTATCTATATAAAGAATGCTGAAAACGTGTATTTCTATGAAAATCGATTTTATGCAGCATCATAATACTTCTTAAATGAGAAAGTAAAATCTGAATTCAATAAGTTACGACTATTTTGAACACTAGTATAATAACCAGTTATTTTATTTTTCTAGATAGGTAGTATACCCAACGTAACTTTTAACCACACAACAGCTTGCAAGCATCCCATGTAGTGCAAATTACCATTTATTTTTATTTGCATGATTTTTTGATCTGCAGTACTGTATAATATTCTATATTTAGAAATTTGAGTTATAATTTATGTTATCCTACTTTAATCATTTTTTTAAAATGTAGTAGTCTTTTTGCTTTGACAAAGAAACTAATTTGAAAAACAAGTACGAAATTTTTTATAAGGTTTTCATTTCGCACAATATTGAAGTAATTTGGCTTCTTAATAAAAAAAAGGTAACTATTTAACACAAATAATTTTAATCATTTGCAACAGGTGCAATAAATTTAATTATCAACATATACTGACTCAATGAACTGAATCTTGAAGTAACAATTATTAAACCTCCTTTCGAATCAATCAAATTCTCATATTACGCTTTGAATCAAAGACATTTGAACCTGGTCTGTGGAGAAACTTCTGGGCTTACACCGCAGACCTCAATCAGATTGGACAACAAAGAACTAATCATATGCCAGGAGAACCTACGACCTATCATTGGAAGTCCTCTCCCATTGAGACTCCTATATACCACACAAGCTCACACACTATTTCCTTATCCACTGCTCTGAGAATGACCACAACACAGCGGTCGAAATGTCAGCCACTAGCACCAAGACAACACGGTATAAGCCCGGAAGTTTCTCCACAGACCATGTATAACGGCTGTGGAAGCCTACGCCAACACATTTGAACCTATTTGTTTAGCGATATAAAAATCCCTTGGGGCCGTATTCATAGACATTTTTAGTGCGGGCTTCTGGTGGATGATCGGCGTTTTTCGTATTTATAAACCAGTGTTAGCGATACGATATGATTTGAATTCTGTACTAGTAACCAGTGGATAGCCAGGGCTAGCTTAGTATGCTCGTAGCGCGTGCTGCAAAATGCCTATGAATAGCACCCTTAGATACTAATTCCCAGTACGAGTTTTCAAGTGCTGAATGGATGTTGCAAGGAGTATGGTCAACCAACTGTGTCATTGTGAAGCCACTCTACTATGAGAGCGAGACCAGTTACAATGCAGCTGTGAGCCAGCCCTTATATTCTTTAGCTCTGATTTGTGTATCTTAAAATATGATTATGCTGTATCATCTTATTTTTTTAGACTATATTGTTTATGTACTGTCATTATTTTAGTTCAGTGTGCTAATTTACAAACATGCATATCAATACATTAACATTATCAAATGAACATTCTGAAGTAAGAGCATTTTAAAGCTACATTAACATTTACAATTTGAACCATTTACATAAATTTATCAGTTGTAATGGATATTAGCATTGTAGCACAATATAACCAACCATTACAAGAGCTAATTTACTGCTACAAGATAATTATTATCCAGATGGAGTTATCCTACTAATAAAGTCAAACACATAACCTTTCCTCTTCTTTTTAACGACACCCAATCAAAGTAAGTAATGTTAATCTAAAATGTGGAATATTACACACCTAATTGGCAGATGATGGTCCAATTAACTGATGTTTCAGCTTTTCCATGTCTTAGGAGGGTTTGGCTAGGAAATCTTTATATTTTACAAAGGTAGTTGTAGTTTCCTCAAAAAGGAACCAGACAAAAGGAAGGCATGAAAGTGACCATGAAGTGCCAACCAAGTACATATCAAGTAACAGCCCGCATCTCCCAGTTCAAGTACACTGAATATAGCACATTTACATATTCAGAAGAGGTTTTAAAGGTAGCAGGATTAACATATTAATAACATTAACAAGACAGTAAATGCACTAAACTATCAAAAGCTCCCAAAATTTGCATACTTTATATACATATAAGAATAGGATATTGTATATTTATAAATATAATACAGACGTGAAAATACTTTTTGCAACAGTCTCAAAATGTATCTTTTAAGCATTATCATTGCTAAAATTCCAATTTTACTTGTACAAAATGGATTATCTAAGCTTGTATCTTGTATTTGTTTCCACAGACTACGTAATCTTTGTATTAGAAGCTGTTTAGTTTATTCAATACATAAAATATTGCTTTCATATTTTAGTATTGTGCAAAAGCAACAAAAATGTTTGTATAATTAGAGACTCCACTGCAAATCTCCCGCACACGATGAAAGCCAACAGCAAAGGGCTATGACACAGCCATAACATCTTCTACACGAGATTGAGACAGAAACAAGAGGTGTTAGTTCTCTGTGAGAACATTTCTAACGTACTGAAATATGCTTACATGCAGTTAGTAAGTAAATCTGAATACAGTAAATAGAATACTGTACAGGCCTGCCACTCATTCCTTATTAACTGGTATTGTCGTGGAATTTTCTGTCAAATCCTCCCATAACTACCACAGGAAGGAAAATCCAAGACAATAATAATTATAAAATATTACTGAGCACATAAAAATGTTTAAATCCTTTTTATGCAAGTGAATGACGTCAAAAACGTTATTGACCCAGCTAAATTCAACCTTGGAAGTTAAACAATTTTTAGTCACAAAGTAAAATACGTTAACTTAATACAATTCTATGCTACTGTAGTTGATGAGTTTAGGAAAGAACTATTTGTCTTTATTTCTTCTTTCAGTTTTACAATATCCTTTTAATAGAGACTTTTAATCCAATGTGGTATAGGGGAGGGCATATCTCTGGACAAACAATGAAGACAAGCTCACAATGTGGGTCTCTTTGGTCCTGTGGTGAACAACACGATGAGACAACACAGAACAGCACAAGGGACAAACGTCCAATTTCATGGGAAGACACATTTTTTCCATTGCCCATGCTGGGAATTGAATCATGGACCATTTGGATGGGAAGCACATACACTATCCGAAGAGTCAAGAACTACATACTCATGGTGCAATAGGACTGAAGGGATCGCCAAAACAAGTGATTGAGAATGATCATATGTGTTTGGTTTCTTATAAACACAGATCTGTATGATGGGTTTTGAAACAGCAGCTCTCTTCTTTTAAAATGAGATACGTAAGTATAAGCAACCCACTTAAAGGTATGAAAAATTAAAAAATTAAAATTTAAATTATGGTTTATTTAAACGACACTTGCAACTGCAGAGGTTATATCAGCATTGCTGGTGTGCTGGAATTTTGTCCCGCAGGAGTTCTTTTACATGCCAGTAAATCTACTGATATGAACCTGTCGCATTTAAACACACTTAAATGCCATTGACCAGGGCTGGGATCGAACCCACAACTTCGAGCATAGAAGACCAGCGCTATACCAACTATGCTACCGAGGCCAACTTAAATATATGAATGAAAATCCATGACACCATATATTAGCTACGGCGATAATGATATTTACTTTATCTACGAGCATTAGAGAAGAATAAAGTTCTTTCTGTTGCAAGCTCACTTCTCACATTCTGTTGTATGCAGCAAAAATGTCTATTTCTTCTGTACTGAAGTTGTTTTTTTTTTTTTTTTTTTGCGTACTTAGTAATTCATTCTGATAAGTTACGAAATTTTAAAATACAATACAGTAATTATGCCTGAGTGCCATTCTTCACTTTAACAGTGAGAGGAATGATTACTCTGACTAGGTGATGCTGCACATCTCTGATTTGCTGCAGCCATTAAGCCTTTGGAGGCCATATGTAGGAGTTCACATTCAAGAATAAGCAAAAATTCTGCAAGGGAATGAAATGCTCAATAAAATGATCACATACAAATTAAGTTCTGAATATAATTTCATTAAGTAAATTTAGAGTTTGAAAACAAAATTTTCAACTTCACATGAAAAGATATGAAATTAAAACAAAAATTTGATAATATATTAACAAATAATTATAGGAATCAAGGTAAAATATAGTCGTAATAATAACTTCATTAAAGGTAAAGTAATGCATATGGAATGTACATATTGTTGGCTTAGAGTGGAAACCTGCTAAATACCAGAAAGAAAATTCTACAAGGGAAGCAAAAAAACTGAGTTTAAATTAACTCTGAAACTCAGTTTTTTGCTTCCCTTGTAAAAATTTCCTTTTTGATAATAAACCTACCATACACTCTAAGCCGATGATATATCAAATAACTGTAGGAATAATCAACAAATCATCGAAATTGAAGCATGAAATGATATAGAACAAATACTATGCATGTTAGAAATTCATTCCTAACTATGGGACAATCAACACAAAGCAAATGGCATGTGTCTCTAAGAGATCATAATGGGATGATAAACATTTTATTACAATACAGTTAAAAAAAAGTACACCAACATAATGTGTAGTGATATATTGTTTTAATGAATGCTCTGTAACAAAATATATTGCCTACCACCCTCATTACTGCAGTATGTACTTTGGTATAATGCTGTTACCTTATTTTCGTAAAATAAGTCTAAAATGTTAAGTACCGGTACATTTCAAATGTCTTCTTCGTGGAAATAAAGGTTATAAAATTCTGGGTATCATAAATTGAAGCAAAGAATACCTGAGCATATTAGCCCAAGTCTATTATGAGCTCAAATACAATATGCCTCCAAGCTTTTGAGATGTTTTATATGGAAAAATAAAAATATCTCAATATAATATGACTTACACTTTGAAAATATTATAGCATATATACATATTTAAAGCTATTTCAGTTCTAGTCTTTAGTTACATCCTCTTCTGGTTATCACTCCCAGTCTTCATTATAGTCATTCCCATTTTCTTTTCCTTTTTCTTCTTCCTCCTCCTCCTGCCTCTATTGCCTCTTCTTTAGAACTGAAACTGGTCTTTCCAGGCTGGTAATCCATCCACAAAATGTCATCCTCACTGCCATCCATGTTATTAGGAACACAGACCCTTCACAACTGACTCAATGCTAATCCTAGCTCATGCCAGGCCAGTAACTGCACACTTGGTTTCTTTCAATTTGCCCAGAGCATGATCCCTCCAACCAAAGAGTCATTATATTTCTGAGCAGGTATCTTTATAAGGTTTCTTAGCAACAACGTCTAGCATTTGAAGGTGAGATGTTATCTCTCTGGGACAATGACTAAATCAGTGTTCATTTCTACTACCTGTTTCTTGATTTTGTCAGTTGTGTGGCTACGAGAAAATAATGAATTAACGTTCCTCTCTTCCTTAACAAAGCACCTGATCATCATCCCCACAAAATCTTAAGACAGTCAACCACGAGCACCTCAGTCATTCAGTACTTCTCTTGTGCTCGAATATCAGAGGGTAATAATTGCTCTTTAAGAAAGGTATTGCGTTTTAGAATTAAATATGATAGCAGTCCACAGCTTCTATGAAGTAAACTTCTTTTACGAATGGAAAGGACTAGGCTGCAATTATAATAGGAGTACAGTTTTCATGGCCGTTTTTATGTAAAAAGAAATAAATACAGGACTAGATTTGTGCCAATATGGTACCTAGTTACTCTTTGCAATTAAAAGAAATATTTATACATATCATACTACAAAATCACATATCTCAATTATACGAGATACTACCAATATGAATATTATAACCATTACCAACTTTCCTAATATACTGAGATTACTTTTATTGTAACAATATTAACATTACCACAATAAATGACCGACTTCAGTCTGATTATGGCATCTGTAACCAAAGGAAGGCTTATTCCAAACAAGCAAACTCGATTTACATCCATGTATTTAAGACAAATACAGCATAAATTTACAGTAATTTTATAAACAATTTTTATTATATATATATATATATATATATATATACATCTTGATTACACAACTTTTAACACTGTATCACTTCGGAATGTATATGGTAAGACTTTCCTGTGTTAAATTTCAACGTACCTCGTTTACATGTTTCGACCTATTTATGGGTCATCTTCATATTATATTCTATATAATCGATTTTTATTAATCTACTAATATAATTCCATTCCAATGGTTACTTCTGCCACTATTAAAACGGGAAAACCAATAATCATATGATGTGGGTACATATTCAAAGCAATTTATTTTGTTCGAAATCTGTATTTTCTTCTCTGTAGTAATTGAAGGAGAAGTTTTCATATGTTAAATTGCTCCCATTTCAATAAGCATTAATTGAGTACAAGGATACTGTATTTCATGCTTTTGTAATATCCACAGAAAGATGTAAGCAGTTGGTTAAAATCATGCTACAGCCAGAATCTGACATTAGATGACCTACTGACCTCTTTACAACTGCCTACTTTGCTAAGCTTATATTTTGTAGACAAAGTTTTTGTTAATATTATATCTAAACTGACAACTCTCAAATTAATAACATATCAAATGTTTATTGTGTTCACAATCTAGTCCTAATTAGGAAAGGGTTCTTCATACAAGGAAACATTAAAATGCCATCTCATTCACACAAACATATAAGTGTGGTGTAATTTAATTGCCCATGTTAAACATGATAAATAAAAAAAGAACATCTTTACACCATCTTCTGTAGGGAAACAACTTTCAGGCTAAATTTATACAATGTTTTCATATCAGACAATATAGTTTTGGATCAGCTGTGAATAAATATGATTAATTTTAAAGGAAGTTAAATATCCAACCTAAAACAAAATAGAGATAAAAGGAGGAATGTAGTGTTGCTTTTCGACTAAAATGATGGCTTTGTTAGTACAACCTCTGAAATTGCATGCATACGACCCAAAAGCTTTAAGATTCCAACACCAAAAGTAGCTCAGATACAATATGAACATATCTACTAAATATCTCCAGGAGACAGCTAAGAGAAGAATAGAAATCACCAGAATAACAGAAAAAGGAAGTTTAATGTTTAATGCATTGGTCAATACAAAAACAAAGCTAGATCTATGGCTCCCAACAATTTATCCTTTAATAGTATATGATTCAATTCGAAAAAAAGTACGATAAACAGGTAGTGGAAACTAAAATAAAATTATGAAAATGGTGAATGTTCTTCATCATTCCAAAGTATATTTTCAGTTCATTAGATATGCCCTATTTATAAAACTTGTGACGGATTTTGTAAGTATTTAAAATTTTGCGAAAGTATGAATAGATATAAGAAATGAAATTAAGGAAACCAACGAATGAAAATTAATTTTAAAAATTTCAGAATAATATTAATGCTTTTATTCCATTTTAAAATAATGATGTAAGTTACTTTACTTCGGATCTATTAACATATAAGTTATCTACAGCAGTAGTATTCAACTTTTATTGTTCGTGTATTTGTAGATATTATTTCTCTCGAGCTTTGTGCCTCATAAGTTTATGGTACATAATTCAAGTTCCACATAGTCTATGACCTACATCTAAAATAATTTAAATAAACTGCATCCAAAATAATGTAATAAGTAATAAGTAATGGCAACAATGCTGTAAATCAGTGCTCCTAGTGGTGACCATTGGAATATTATAGTACGGTACTTAACAGAGCAGAAATTGTTTGATAAATCTGCAATATTGAAAGTCTCTGAGTAACCATAATTTGTAAATGCAGTAACTCTTTCCCATTTATAGTAAGTAATACTGCCCTAAAATGTTCGTTTCAAGAGGGAAAAATGCAACTCAGTTCTTTAGGGCATTACATAGGGAGAGAAGTCCTACCATACCGAACTATTGCTAGAAGGGCGGAAGCGAGGCATTCACTTTCAATCAAGAGTTGACATCCAAAGAGCTTTAGATAAATCAGTGAGATATCCAGAAATTATGCTGCAGATGGGGTCCGCTATCTTCCAAGGAAGTGGCAACATATTGTTGAATGGCAGGGGGCTATATTTGAAGTATGTAATGCTAAAAGTAATCTAAATAAATTTAGTGTGAAACAGTAACTATGTTGCCATTATTTTTCGAAAGCCTTAGTATATAATATACTGGTATTTTAAACACGAAAAGAATCAAGCTATTAAATATATTACTGCCTAACACATTAATTTTCTCTTGGCAGCAACAATTTTCAAAGAAGAAAGTAATACCGAAGGAAGGCATCTGTTTGTTTATTGCTCCAACAATATTTTGAAAAAGGTTCATTGCGTGATTAAAATGTGAAAAACAGTATTACGGAAAAAAAATGTTTAATTTTGTTGAAGAGAGTTCAGTCTCATTCCAACATAAATGTGAAATAAAATTAAACTTTTTATTGGGGGGGGGGGGGTCTAATGGTGGGTACTTGGCTGTCATTCATCCATATGAAGCCAGTTGTATAGACCAATTTACAAACAGAGTTTTTTCCCAGGGTGTGCCATAGGAGACTGATCTACAGTACACCCGCAATGAGACGAAATAATGTAGATCTTGCTGAACACAAATTATAAATCAGGGATACACCAGGGATCGAACCTGGATCCACAGGATTATGAATCCAGCGCTCTAGCCACCAAATCGTCGTAGAATCTATATTAAATGTTGCCTAGATAAGAATTGCATAAAGGAGAGAGAAAACAATGACATTCATAAATTACATGTCCTTTAGTCTGGTTCTCTTGTGGTTAACTCTAATTATTTGGTGTTTATCATGAACATTACTTTTTTTATAGTTTACATAACCCGAAGATGTATTTGCATACTTCAGGATGAATACAACTGCTCTAAACACATTCTTATAGTAAAAAGTGATGTCCAAAACATGGGGAAAATTAAAAAATAATTATAAACTTGAATCTCAAGGAAAAGTAAACCAAGGTGAAGTTAATGCCTCAATTTTAAACTGTGTGTTTAATATTAATTTTAAATATATTTGTACTTTAAGTACATTTGTCTGATCACAAGAAACAATAACAATCAACATTCAAATATTAAAGCTTCTACCCATCAAAACTTTTAACAAGCATAATTTAGTATAAATATACAATGTATACATGTGTACATTATTGAAAAATTTCCCAATCTCAATCTCCACTTCATATGGGAAAAAGAAGGAAACAATTTAGATAAAATTATTTAATTAAAGAATATCAGTACTTGTTGAGAGCCAAAGAGGAAGGAGAACGTGGAACGTGAGAGATACGGGGAAGTGTGAAGGGTGAACTAGGTCCACTATTTGGAGCTGACTTTATGCGTGACCGACGTTCAATGCGTTCCAGAATAGGAGTAAGAGATGGAGAGGAACGAGTTGTGCCGGAAGACAGGGAGGCTCGAGGAACATGGAAATCATTGGAAATGCTCAGGCGATTCTGGACTTGAGTGCTGACCTTCTCCAATGGAATACCACCATACTGTAGAATCTCACGAGCTTTGGCAAACTCCATCTCCAAATGCTACAACATGCAATCATATGGGCATATGAAAAGCCCAGAAATTCCTACCCTTGCAGAAGACATTATCAGAGACATAAGAAGAATTTTATTATGTTTCTGTGTTTATGTTACCAAGGGTCACATGTGATGTGTTTAAAAACTAGCCCAATGTGAATGTTATGATGGAATACTACAATAGAAATTAAAAACTTATTTTAAGACAGAAGTGCAAAAGTTTTATAACAAAAAACCATAAAAAATGTTATATCTATTGCCATTTACTCATAAGGAAAAAATGTTCTTCGAATAATTTCGAGGGAAAAATTGTTCCAGGGCCGAGATCGAACCAGGAACCTTTGGTTAAACAGACCAATGCTCTCCCAACTGAGCTACCCAGGAACTCTACCAGACACCGATCCAATTTTTCCCTCTATATCCACAGACATCAAAGTGGGCTGAAAACCGTCAAGCAACCAACATTGAGTGCACACTAACTCCATGTGACTTAAATTGTGGTTTTCTGTTAATATACGTAATATGCAAATCAAGTTTTCAGGTATAACTCTCTGTAAAGTTGATTTGGATAATTTCGAGGGAAAAATTGTTCCAGGGCTGGGCTTGCACCCGGGACCTTTGGTTAAACGTACCAATGCCTTAAAACTCAAGAATAATGGTATTTTACAAACAATTTCAAATTAGTGTAATTCTGAAAATATTAAGATTAGGACAAATGTTTATATGACATTTTTTGCTCAAAATGTCTTTGGAAATAAGCTCCGTAAGTGATGGTAAATCCTCGTGAATCACCTTGTATATAAACATAAATGTGCTATTTCTAAAGTTATCTCAAGGACTGAACAATTTCAGAATCAAATAATTATAGGTAAATACATTAAATAGCATTTGTATTATCTGGATGTGTTATGTAGAGATTTCTGCAGGAATAATGAAGATTTCGACTTGGTTTTTTTCTTCTCAAAAGAATGAACTGTGATTGCTTTACTGTAGACAGCCTCCTGAGTAAATGACAATATTATGTATTTAGTATAATCAAAATACATTAAGTGAAAAGAGTTCAGTTAAAAATATGGATTTAGTTATAGCATATTAAGATTTCAAATAAATTTAAGTTTTTGTGTAAAGGAAAATAAAACTGAAATTATAATTATGCAGTGAAAATGTTGTTCAAGTGTACTAATTTGATCATTAACAATGAAGCAGCAACAGATCAGTAGGCATATTATATGGCTAATTATGGTTACAGAAATTGAACACTACATAAGTGAAAATTTAGATTTAGAAACACTGAACAAGAGTTGCACTGCAGCTGTACCACTCCCTTATTACAAAGTATTAAATCCAAATTAAAAGAAAAAAGTGAATATCAAACTACGAGAATATATTAGCTAATTTTGGTATATTAATTTAATTATGCGAGTGAGAGAGACAGGACAATAAAGATGGCTAAACAGAAAAACTACAAGAAATAAAAATGTAATGTTATACAAAAAAAGATACTGAAAACACAAATACAAAGAGCTTGTGCACTTCTCAACAAATATGTACATATATATACAACAGAAGTCCACTTTGCTGAGTGAAGGTTTCATATGATGCAAATAACAATGTTTCAATGTAATCAGCATAGACATTATGGTTATGACAATAACCATATTATTTTTGGCAAATATAAAATGCAAGATTTCAGTATACAAAATTAGCCATTTTGGTACAAAAAAGTAGTAAAAAATTATTTTGGCACTATTTCTTGTATAATAAATTGTCTAGCCTTTATAATCATATAATCTTTTAGTACTTTTATTTTTATTGTAATTGTAAATTTAATATTAATTATAATTGTATGCCTGATGGCCTTATCCCTACCAGATTAAATAAATATATACTACTATATACTGTATTTCGTGTTAAGTATGTTCATCATTATAATCATAATCAGCATAATTTTCATTAAATTAATAGCACAGTAGACCCACTAATCAAAATAAAATTTTTTGCAACAAGGAATTTTGTTTTTTATGTACGAATTTAATTGCAGGGTAATTCAAGCAGTGAGAAATAATACTTTACAAGCAATGGTGCTGCCACAGGGCTTAAAAATGGTTCAATGGACTATACTGTTCTGTACTTTTGTACTAATAAATTTAATTTTAAGTTAAATTGCACTATGCTATATAGTTTTAAAACTAGCATTCTCTACAAGGATATATGGAATAAATGTGTAACGAAAGACCTCTTTTTAATAGTTTCTTCCACAAATGAAGATTTACTGTGTAATAATTTTGGTGTAATTACGAAGCAAACACAATTATTTGAATCTGCTAAACTCTCACAGCAGTCTTCCATTGCATATAGATGACTTTCATGTGAATGGAAGATGATAATGCTAAGCTTGTGACATGTAAAAAGTGCAAAATGCTGAGCAGTACTTCACTGTGATACAATATGATAAATAATATGTCTTATAAAAATCAAATCACGCTTTGTAAATTGGGAACAAGGAAAGGGGACAAACAATAAAGAATAAATATTTCATATCTGTAACATTAAAAATACATTTTCATTAAGATGTCTACTATACCTGCTTGCGAGGTTTCAGCTGACCCTTCCACTCCTTCAGCTCACGGCTGTAAGCCTCCTCCTGTTCCTTTAGTTTCATCGTCTCATGCTCCATCAGCATTTTACCTGTTACATAAATAACTTACATTGTACCATCGAGGTTACAAAATCAATTACAAATTTAGTTTTGTTACCACATTACAGTTTGTCTCACCGTTCAGCAAAGGAGCAAAAACATATCTTCGTTTTGAACGACCAATAAATGAAAGACTATTCATAAAGTTATGCAATTTATCATACAGATTACGATAAAACTTGTAAGTTCAATATTATATCGAGCACTAACTAGCCTAAGATTAGCACAAATGAAGTTTAGTGTCAAATTTAATACTCTCTTAAAATGATAACATCTAAGGTTAAATAAATTTGTGTTTTTTTTTCTGACTTGCATGGAAGGCATTATACTTACGCTTCTCATTCTGAAGCTGCTCCAACTCCTTGATAGTTGCCTCAGAAGTGGCACGAAGTTCCTCAAGCTGGCGGGCATGCTTCAGTTCAAACCTCGTCTGCTCTGCTCGGTAACGCTTCTTCTCGTTTTCTTGGAACTGCAAACAAAATGTAAATGGAAAATAAACGAAATTAATTCAAGCAATAAATTTATGTTCTTTACGTTAAAATAATATCAAATAATTAGAGAATGGAAACAATTGCCTCATGGATATATACAACTCAATAGACATTTACAACTAGATTCATTACTTTTTGCAGACGATTTAGCTCTGGTGGCATCCTCAGAAGATGAATTACAAAGTTCAATTTTTAATTTTAACAAAATTGGAATTAAATATGATATGAAAATCAATAAAGAAAAAACTAAAATTATGGCCTTCTGCGGAAAATATCCGGTGCCTAACAAAATATGTTTAGATTAAAAAATATTAGAAAGAGTAAATTATTTTACATATTTTGGATACACATTATCTTTTTTCGATGAAGTAAACATTTCACAGAAAATTTCTAAATACACCAAAACAATGGGAATAATTAACAACATTATGAAACCTTCCCTAGTACAAAGGCATACTAGAATTCACCTATACAAGACCTTGGTGAGACCTGTACTTTGTTACGGCAGTGAGGCATGGACATTGAGGAAGAAAGACGAAAGCAGAATAACGGCTAATGAAATGAAATTTATGAGATATACAGCGGGATATACGAAATGGGGTCACAAACGCAATGAAGATGTAATGGAAGAATTACAACTAGAACATGTAATTAATCACGTAAAACATTATCAGAACAACTGGATAAATCATCTGCATCGCATGCATAGAGATAGAATCCCAAAAGTTATGCTCCACTATCATCCAAACGGGAAGAGATCTCTCGGTCGTCCAAAGAAGCGCTGGATTGAAAATTCAACTGTGAGATCGTAACAGGCCATTTGGCCTAATACTTGAAGGGAAGAAGAAGATGTTAAAATAATAGAAAAATAATAAATTAACTATATACTATTAATGGCTTGAGTTTACCTTCTTGAGCTTATCCCTCTCCTCTTCAGGGTCAGGCTGAGTGGCCATACTGATGCGCATTGACTCACGGAACATCATTTCTCTTGCTTTCATCTCAGTGCGAATACGTTTAGGAAGAGCTCGTTTCTCAACTGCTTGTCGTTTTATGAGTTCCTCTTCTTTCCTCTGGTTCATGCGCTTAATCTGTTCCAATTCTTTTTCATGCCGAATCAGCATCTGGGAATAGAGAGAACATTCCAATCTCAACAATGCCCGCCTTACTAAAATTCTTTTCACAGAATGTAACAGGGACCGACAATTCATAGTGCTAGTCTACTGAGCCCACCAAAATGTCAATATTTCTTTGCAGATTATTTAACGAAACTTCTAACTCACATCATTCACTATTGATTAGCTGATAATATAGTGATTATGAAGATAATTCTTGCTTAGAACAGATTCCAAACATATACACGAGTGAAACCTGAACATATTTGCTATATTTACTCCTCTATTCCGTGCGTTACTGTTTTTAATTCCAGCTGTAAACCAAAACAATCCACCTCATAAAGAAAATTTTTTCTTTCAACAGTAGTGTTATGCAGTAGAACCCACAGCATATTTGAATATGAGGTATGAACGATGGTGTTACATCCAGGGAGTGGTGTATGGAGAAATTACATTGTAACAGAATATAAGTACTACGACATTCTTTCAAAACTTGGCTGAATTATTTAAAGAAGTGCAATTTTCATCGTGTCAACACATACTTACTTACAAATGGCTTTTAAGGAACCCGAAGGTTCACAGCTGCCCTCACATAAGCCCACCATCAGTCCCTATCCTGTGCAAGATTAATCCAGTCATCATATCCCAACTGCCTTAAATCCATTTTAATATTATCCTCCCATCCACGTCTCGGCCTTCCCAAAGGTCTTTCTCCCTCCAGCCTCCCAACTAACACTATAAATATTTCTGAATTCGCCCATATGTGCCACAAGCCCTGCCCATCTCAAACGTCTGGATTTAGTGTTCCTAATTATGTCAGGTGAAGAATGCAAAGCGTGCAGTTCTGCATTGTGTAACTTTCTCCATTCTCCTGTAACTTCATCCCTCTTAGCCCCAAATATTTTCCTAAGAACCTTATTCTCAAACACCCTTAATCTCTGTTCCTCTCTCAAAACGAGAGTCCAAGTTTCACACCCATACAGAACTAGTAATATAACTGTTTTATAAATTCTAACTTTCAGATTTTTTGACAGCAGACTAGATGATAAAAGCTACATCATGTCAGTATTAACGTAAAATCAATGAATCTCAAAATAACACAAGGAATGATAATAATATGAGTATGGTTTTATTAAAAGCCCCAAATCAGGATTCATACAAAATTGAAGATCAAAATAAAACCAAAAATCGACAAGTGCATAATTTTACTAAGCTACATATCTTTATGTAGAACTATGGGCAGATTGTGCGAGAAATGCCACAAGGAGATATTTACGGAGAACAAGGAGAAGGCAAGGCTAACAAAGGGAAAATAAGAATAAAGAGAAGACAGGAGAACAAGGAGAATAGGAAATCAAGGGGAATATGAGGAGAACAAGGGGAACAGGAGAACAAGGGGAACACACATAAGACAAAGAAATACGAGAAGACGAAGGGTGATACACAGAGAACAAGGGGAATACAAGGAGCACAAGGGAAGGAGTTGCATTTTTATGTGAATGAATTTCCAAGTTCCTCTGCCCCAATCCACATCTAGTGAGGAGAAAGACTTAGTTCTATATTGAAAGACAAAGATCTTACCTGATGCCTTTGTAAGAAAAAGATGTCCTTGAGTTGTCTTTTGGCTAATTGTTGCTTCTCATGAATTTGTCTTTCTTCTAACTCCCACAGAGCTGCTTCCCTTGCTCGCATTAGCTATAATAAAAATTAAATTCAACGAAAAATAATATTTTACATTGAAGGGTTTCTTTGACCCTCCATGTAAATAAATTGAAATTGAATTAAATAGATTTGAAAGTATTTTGTATACTTTATATAACTCACCTGTTGTTTTTGCTGTAGAAACTGCCGTTCCATAAGAGCTATCTTCTCTCTATGGGTGTCACTCAATCGTCGTAGAGAAGATTCGTGGTTCTCATTCAGTTTTTCCAAAAACAGTTTTTCCTGTACATTAAGCACTCATTGCACTTCATACGTACATTACAAGATTTGTTTGAAAATACTTGTGATTCTATGTTAAGGAAAATAGCTTTGAATGGTAACAGAATTCCAACACACGAATAAAATCAATGATAAAGTGTAGTATGACCTCATCAACAAGAAATTTACCAGCATTCTCTGTCCAGTATTAAGAGTTATTTGGGCTTTTTTCAATCTATACTAGATGGCATGCATTTGGATTTCTGTTATGTGAAGTCAACACGATGTTGGGCCTCTCTCCAATACATAGTTGGATGAAATTACTTTTCATGATATTTCATTTAGATTTAACAAATGTTGATCAATGGAATCCTGAGAAAAGAGCCTCAAATACTTACTCTCTCTTCGTGATCCGTCTCCAGCTTTTCTTTCCTGACTCTAAAGGTGTTTTTGCGTTTGTCCTTTGGCATAAGGTCAACTTCTTGTTTCAGCAACCTCAACTCCTGCTTGAGTCCATCTCGGAACTGTTTCAGTTCACGCTCCTGTTCTGCGCGTATTTTCTTCGAGGAAACACGCAAATCTGCTTCCTGCTGCATCTCAGCTTTCTCAACTTGTTGTCTTTGTTGACGTATTAATGTATCCAGGTCAGATTCATATGTTCGTAACAAAGTCATCTTCTCTTGTTCAAAACGCTTATCCTGAAACAAGTAATTTTTGTAACAATATGAAGGATTATTCTACCAATGAGATGAAGAAACTCTGGAACAATGATTTTCATCCAGTACACAGAGAAGGTTCACTAGATCAAGTAGATGTATCACTGAAGTTAGATGTAGGTCGAAAAAAAAGCAACGAAAATAATGAATGTTACAAAAATCGTCGAGATAAATTATAGAAGTATTGTATATATTTTTCTTTAGAGGTCAGTAAGAAGGAAAACAATAAGACAACAGAAAAGCTATTGCAGCGGCATATAGCAGTAACCTGTTGATAAAAATATTGTTAATTTTAACATAACACATAATATACTATTACATTACCTGGATAACAATAGACATTTTTTAATCATAATTTTTTTCCCTTCACAGGTAAGTGGGATTTCTGGAATTTACGGTTTATCAGAGAAATTGATTATCCAAAATCACCTCTGCCCCTACTGTTTTGGATAATTGAGGTTCTACTGTCTATGATTTTTAAAAACAATTTTTTAATAAATACAGTATGAAGTGAGGTACGTGATGAGCAAGATCTCGCTGTGTAGTAGTCATATCTACCAGCAATTGTCAATGTCATGCTAGTGTAAATCCGTATTGAGTTTCGCATTTTACTTTTGTTGACAACAATCCTGTTACAAAACCGAATTTGATCTGCCATCTTGAGTGTCAATTTAAAGAAATCCAAATTAGTATATTCTTCTGTGTATATTGTAAGTATTTTCATTATTTTCTTGCTTTTTGGTCACATTTTAGTTTTTTCTCGTATTTTTTTCTTTTCTTTTTAAATACCAAAAGATACGAATTTTAGCAATTGAACCCTCAAACATAATCTTAATACTAGTGTTTAGCGATAAAATTTTTACTTAAAAATAGCTGATGGTGTTCCTTGATAATTTTTTTCAGTCTAATATGAGTTCAATAAGGTTCAAAATCGTTGCTCCAGATGTTAAGGAACTAAGGAAAATTATTTTACATGAATACTTAATAGTTTGTCACATTAGCAATACTGTGCTGCATGAGTAGGCTATCACCAGTAACATGCTGTCATTGTAATAAATCGAGTATCATAAAAAGTTGTATGTCATAAACTCTGTTGAATATTTCAAACCAAATCTTTACTTTCCTTCTAGAGGAAGTTGTATGGAACTTCTATATCTGAAAAATATATTTCTCTCAGCCATGATGCCTAAGTCCAGAGACAAGACTATGGTTCTTAAATGAAAAAAATTATGATTTAACAACGCTCGCAACTGCAGAGATTATATTAGTGTCTCCGGTGTGCCGGAATTTTGTCTGGCAGGAGTTCATTTACATGTCAGTAAATTTACTGACATGACCCTGTAGCATTTAAACACACTTAAATGCCATCGACCTGGGCCGGGATCGAACCCGCAACCCACAGCACAGAAGGCCAGCGCTATACCGACTATGCTACCGAGGCTGACAGATTCTTAAGTATTGGAAACAAAATTACAAAGCATTACTCCCACACCATGCGACTCAATGCATTGTGAATCTCCCTAACTAAAAGATATCAGCACCTCAGCTAATAAAGATATTAAAATCGCATTATTTATAATGATTTTACAAATTATGTCATAACCCTCCTTAAAAATTCTACCAACACCACCTGTCCACTGTAAATTTAAAATTGAAATTGTCATTAACTTAGACACACAGCACTAGACATTTTATGATGCATCTGCATTAGGAAGTAGTGTAAATTCAGTGTGCTGTTTATTATAAAAACAAGTAGAAGATTTTTACCATAATTCTACGGAAATATTGTTTGTTCACGGTTCTAGCATCTGTTTACTAATTTCCTGCTATTACAATATCATCACTGTCCATTGGGCCTTAGCCCCCTCTAGTGTAGAAACCTGGAGAACCAGAGACTCTTTCGTTAGGGTTACCATACCTTAGCCTGTTATTATCAAAGTTATTAAGTGTCAGATATTTTCCATCAGAGTAGGAATTGCTGGTAGAATTGATGAACAATCCAATGGCTAAGTCATTTCTCATACCTACACAGAACAATTAAAGGCATGAAAGCATAGCAATTGTGATCGAAATAAGAAGCGTGCTTTTTGGTCCTTTTTCAGTTTTCTTTACATTTCATCACAATTACAAGCCTCTGAAGCCAGTTTCATTATTGCGAATTAATGCTATCAAATGCATAATATTAATCTTTGTTTTCATCTGCTACAGAGTACGTGGACCAGAGGTACAACTCTGATACTCTCTGACATGGACATGGATATCATTCCCGGACACGCATGAAGGAAGGCACCAGCTGTTTGTAATATTTCTATTGCCGATTTTTAAGTTACAATAATACAATTATGGTTCCTATTGAATTTAATCACAAACATTCATTCGATGTTACACCATTATAGCAAAATGGGTCATCCTCAACATATAACTATGCACATTCGTATTTTTTTCAGTTCCATGGTTTGTCTTTTTTGACAACGTAATTGAAACTATACTTATTTAACTGAACTCTGTAACACAGATGAGGTATATCTATTTTTCATTTATCCCTCTCAAATACATAAAATAGCAAAATAGGTTCTAGCTAATGAATGTTATTTCTTCAAATAATTAATTTTATAAAATGCTTTTTTTATATTTTTACTATAAAATTAATGCTATAATTTCGCAACTCAAAGTACAAGTACAACTTCCACATTTTTTATTATTTTTTATTATTTTTTCATTAATGTGTGAATCTTGAAAGCACTCAAAGCAAACATACCTGTTGATCTTTGGCAAACTGTGCTTTAAATGATAAGTCTTGAAACTGCTTTTGTTCTTGTTTCTGCAGCATCTTCAGCTCCCTGAGTTCTTGTTTCCTACAAATGAAGTAAAATATTGTGAAATATGAATTACATAAACTTATCACTGAAATTTTCATGGAAGATTTCCAAATTAATGGGCAAGATTCTTTTTACTTTACTTCACTTACTTGATGTTTTGTGTTTTTAACTATTATTATAGTTTTGTATCGCTGTTCCTTTCGCACATGATGATGCCTCATCACATCTCATTGCTGTGACAAAAGGTTGCTTTTGTAGCCAATGTCATTACACGCAAAAAAATCACCTCCTTCACCCCAGCCAATCACCATAAAATTATTATGATAAAACCTAATGTTACTGTATTCTTATTCGTTTCAGGCAACCATGATTTTGCCGAAGTTGTGTTGCGTTTTCGAAGATTTTAAATTGTAATTACGAACTTATTGTTTGATATATATAATATGTATAAGTATATTACAATAAAATTAATTACTTTAATGCAAGATATTGTGTGTATTTTTCAATTCCTAGCATAATTTACGCATCCTTATTTCAAAACAATATTTTGTCCATAAAAGTGAGAAAAATACGCTAATAAATATGATGTGTGTTGTAAATGGATATTTCACGTTATAAATGTAAAAGAAACAGATAATCCGACCTGAATTTATTATATACAATGAAGTATTTACGATAATGTTTGAACGATCTTACGTTTTTCTTAAATACTTTAATATTTTCGATACAATTTAAACCTAAGGATGATGCAAGACCATAATGGGCCAATACGGAATCCATACTTGTTTGACGATGATGATGGTAATTACTAACATTACTATTTACTTCAAATTACAATTCATACCTGAATATGTGATCATCATACACCTTTCCATTTTCTTCATCACCATATATAACTTTGCTTGTTGTAGTTGTTACAACAACACCATCAATCTCAAACTTGCGGGTTCTTTTACGAGTTTTCTTTTTCAGGTTCATCATCTGAATATCTTCCTTAGTACGGCCACTGCGATTCGTTTCCTACAAACCAATAAAACCTTAAATTATATCATGTGTACACTTACAAAACATATTCGTAATGGAATGATTTTAATATAACGATTCCAATAAGACATACAATAGAGAAAAAAAAAAGGAATAGTTTTAATAAATTAAATGATTAGGAATTCAATTAAATATTAGACTATGTATGATATCAAGAGAATGTGGGAATAAGCAGTAACTAAATTTCAGTCACAAGAAACATCAAAACAAAAAGATTTTTTCCCTTTCATTATTTTAGTAGTAACTTGAGTCGGATTAAGGTTTGCCTTAAATTGAATTCAGGTTAACTTAATTCTAGTTCAGTAATTGCATGGAAATAGAAATAATACTTGGAATCATAGTTATGGAAAAACAGGGAAGAAAACTACACCAGATTTATAATAAACATGTTACATGATTATTTATAAGCACGCTAAAATCCGCCCCCTAGTTATCATTAGTGAGGAACAAACTGAGGAGGACATTCTCGACATCAATCTCCATGATAAAAGTAATTAATTAATTAAAACCTGCCCCCCTCCCATTGAGGGGAATCAGAATATCCTCAAAAAATAAATATACATATGTAAACATAGATTAAAAAAAAAAAAACAAAGACAAGGGGATGAAAAATTACAATTGCTATTAATGTGGCACCATGTGATAATCAGGATTTAACAGGATTTTTTTAACACTGTTATCACAATGTCATCCCTCAGAGATGTTGGCAGAGCAAACTGCCGTCGAAATTCTTACAAAAAAGCTGGTATAGTCCCTCAAGCACCTATGAGCAAGCCGAATACCTCAACGTGAATTAAGGCATATTTCAGCTTGAAATAGTGATGGTAGGCTCATAGATCGACTTCTTCTCATAGTAGACCTCGGCTGACTGATGACATTCTACTTCAAAACATATCGTGGGGTCCACAATGATGCCCTGTTTAGTGTCAGCATTGTACACTAAAATATCAACTCGTCTCAACCCATTTTCAGCTAGACAGGAGATTTCTTCTTCTACTATCCAGCCCTTATTTCTTAATGCAGCAGCAATTTTGGATCTCATAAGACGATGTCTAGAGTTCCTCAAGAGCAATCCCTGTTCACAGAATCCCAAGATATGTGCTAAAGTTTCGATCTCCAGGCAGCCATGCCTGCAACGGGTAACGTCAAGAGATCTGGCAGGAATGGAACGAACAGCTGCTAAATTTGCTGTCATTTTCAGACTAGATATCCATTCACTAGTCTAAGCCCTCTCTTGTTAGCAATCCAACTGTTGGCAGCTGTTACTTTTCTGTACATCTCAGTAGTAGTAACACCTGTACTAGTGGTGGTGATGTTGATGAAGGTGGTGATCATGGTGACAGTAGTGAAGTGGTGGTGGTGGTGGTGATGATGATGATAACAATGCTAGTGTTCCCACAAGAGCAGATGTAATTGTAGCATTAGAGACTGTGAAGAGGTACTTTTCTGCTACAGAAAAAGATGATTTTTTATAAACTGTTTGAACTAGAAAAGCAAATAGAAAACTTGAGACATAAGAGATATAAACAGTAAAAAAAAAAATCAGACTTTTTTTTTTTTTTGTAAAAAAAAGAAAATAGTCCCGTGTTTGGTTTTGAGGTATGTATATAGGCATTATATTTTGATATTTTAAACTAATTAAAATAATGTGCATGACAATTTACCTTTTCTAAATTGAATACTTAATAATTGTAACATTTAATATTATCCTGTGTGTTATAAAAGTTTCAAGTGCTGATTACAAATCATTTTATGTACTGTATCTTTAATGTTCTTGGTATGTGTAAACCACTCTCATTATTTACAGTTTCCCTCAATTTATACCATTTTTTCAGAGTCCCTTGTGAAGTGTTCCAGCTTAATTATACAAATGTTACAACTTACCCTGTTATATTCTGGTTTACGACGCAGTACAACTTCATCATCTAAATCCCGAGAGTTTCGTGATTCTCGACCTGGTCTGTTCTCTTTATTACTGCCGCGACTGTCTTGACTAATGGTCGTTGACACACTCTCAGCATCAGACCTAAAATCATAAGACAATAATGATGCGAAGATACAAGAATTTCTTAATACTTCATACATAATAACAGCAACAGACCTCTCAAGGGCTGATTATTTTTTCTTGTTACTAATGTGAAAGTACTTTATATCGTATTAAAAAAAAAAAAAGTAAAAGAGGGGAGGGATGTTCTTTCCTTGTTATAAATTATATAAATAACATGCCATAAACATATACTCCTAATTAAAAATGTTATGAATATCTAAAAATTACTTAGTGTAATTAAAATATTTATATCTATGATATTATTTGTGATAAATTTCAGTTTGTTATTTACGACACTGAGGACTACAGACACAAGTTACACAAGGTGAGCCAAACATACGTTATTCTGGACCCATCAGTCCGATTTGAACACCACAAAGGTCAAGAAAAGAAAAATATATACGAGTCTATAATTTCCTATTACATATCGAAATATCATCTTCAGGATAAAGAAGTAATATGCTTGACGCAAGCAGTACCATATCTTAACAGTTTGCAGATACATGGAAATGTCTCAATCTACCCGTGAAGAACATCCATGAGAGAGTGATTATGGCTCTACAGGGTTCAATTAGAATTTTGAGGAATCACCTCTATCTATACCTAAGGAAATCTTTCGCTCCATAAAACTTACCAGCAATTACTTAAAAATCAATCTCATTTATATATTTAATTATGGTTTCCTGTCTCCTTTCTTTTTCTTTTATTAAAACCATTTTTACCTTGTCAATAATGGCAGCCTGTAAATTCAAGAGGTTGTTTTTCAATTAAACTATATACTGTATTGAATAACGAGAACTACACTGGCAACACAAATCTGTTGGCACTTTACACTTTATATCTCAGTTTAGTCACTTGTCTGAACTATATTGAACTGTGCAAATCTAGCTTTCAGGTAGAGTCCCCTGTGAAGCAGATTTGAATAAATTCAAGGGAAAAATTGTTCCGGGGCTGGGAATCGATCCCTGGACTGTTGGCTTAGTGCATCAAGGCTCAACCAACTGAGCTACCCAGAAACTTTACCTGACACCATCTCAATTTTCCCCTTTTCTCCATGTAACTCGAGTGAGCTGACATGACACCAGAAACCCACATTGAGTGCACACAAACTCTGTGTGACTTAAAATTGTGGTTTTCTGTTAACATATCTACAGCATACTTTTATAAATAAGGGCTATTACCAATACCTCTTTAATTATTTCATTTACACATATGCTTTCAGACAAGAATGGAATTCATGTAAGACAAATATAAATAATCTAGCTTTAAACAGTTAATATGAAACATTAAATTTAGCACTAACGGGAAACGTGACAAAAATTGACAAGACGAATCAGCAGTAAGAGAGAAATCAAAATGTATCAAAGGAGAAATTGATACACTTACTGTTATGAGCACCGATCAGAAAGAAATTTAGAGCATGAAATGTTATAAGAATTCTGGAGAGCATGGGAGTACGGAAACTATTACGAGAAGTTAAATTTCGAACTTGCTTTGATCAGAATAAGTTTAAAATATCCGAAGAAAATTATGTTCATAGGAATTATCAGAAAACAGGATCTTCATTAATAGTTTATAGATCCTTTTGCCAAGTTAGTACCAGGACTACTACAGTATTCTAGTACAAATCAGTTCTTACCTATCTACAGCTTTGCTTATTGATGAAGGTGGTGTTCTATGGCCACTACTTCTTGTTGAACCACTTTCAGAATGAGACCTAGATTCAGCAGTTGAACTTTCATAATATTCAGGTGATGAACGTTGTTTGTCTTTCACAGAAACAGGAATATGCTCAGATTTCTCCTTCGTCTGGAATACACAGAAAAAAAAGTCAAATTTATATTTAAAAATGTTACTTTTCTCAAATATAATAACCGTGCAAAGTTTCGTTAAATTTGACTTCTTCTGTATTCATCTGATAATCCTTTCTTGACAAAGTACTGGAAAAGCTATGGTAAATTAAGTTAAGCATCTTATTCCATTATAGTCATATTGTGATCGTATTTTGTTCACTCTTGCTGAACTTCTTCGTGCTTTTCCAACTCACATTCTACAGTAAGGTTCCCCCCACCCTTATTTGTATGTTGATGTACATCCATTTTGAACATGTCATCGCACATGTGTGACAATGGTTGATACTTTACGTTCCAGCTTGTTTAGTGATCCAGAACATCAGTACGGCACCATCATTGTCGCGGCACAAAATGATGTGGCGCCATGTCCTGTGTGAAATTTTGAGCAGCAAAGGTGGTGTGATTTCTCTGCATGCCTCCCTAACAGCTTGATTCAAATCTTCAATTGTCTGGTATCGATGTTTCGAAACATGCTTCTTAATTATTCCCCAAAGGTAAATCAGACCGCCTTTGCTGCGGAGAATTTCACACAGGACATGGCACCAAATCATTTTGTGCCACGACAATGATGGTGCCCATTCTGATATTCTGGATCACAAAACAAGCTGAAACGTAAAATATCAACCACTGTCAGTCACACATCTGCTATGACATGTTCAAAATGGATGCACATCAACATACAAACAGGGGGGGGGGGGGGTTACAAGACTGTCGGACCTTAATGTATTTCTCACTATTCTCTAACAAGCTTAATGGGTTGCATTCAAAACCATTTTAGTCCCTCATACAGTTTGGATATTATACAGCACATTGAAAATAACATGAAGGATCGATACTGAAAGGAAACATTTATAAACAACAATCTTTGGGATATGGAGAATCCAACTTGTACTGTCATGCAAAAGTGTACTAATCTTCATACCATCATACAATACTACGCATGTAAACAAATGCATGTGTCTGAAGTCCTTATTGGCTGTAGGACAAAGAAGCTCTTTATGTCACCTAGGATGTAACCACTGTCTACTATATACAGTCGCGAAGCTCAATATGTAGTAAAAATGCAAACATGGGTAGTTGCCCACCACTAGGATTGCTACTATCTCCTCATCATCGCAGATCTCTCTCCTAGCAGCCGACAAAATATGTTACACTTTCGTTGTCGTGTTCTTTTGGAAAAATTAACACCTTCTTTCCATTATTGAAATATTAAATGCATAAAGTTAATTTATTATTTTAATGAAGTATATTAAATTCCACCATAAACTCGAAGATACCTGCAAGAAATAAGTTAATATAATTTTGGTTTGTGCAAAACGAACTGAAATTTACTATAATAGCTTCACTCATTCAAGATTATAGCGATAATTAACTATGAAACCAATAAATATTTTAATTTGCATTTCTCTTTACAACAATAATAATAATGGAAATATTATGAATTAATGGAGTAACTTACATGTACCAGTACTTGTAGTGTAGGCTTACGTAGTTAATAAAGTGGGATGAGGTTAAGCAATAATAATCACACCAGAAATGGAAATAAAACGTGATCAATAAATTTTATTGTAACAGACTTTTTCTACGTCTCTAGTAAAGCAACAAATAAAAATAACAACAAAATTAACAGCTATAATTAAAAACATATCCTTTGAAGAAAAAAATAGGCCTAAGCAATAATAATCCCATCAGAATTGAAAATAAAACGTGATCAATAAATTTCATTAAAACAAACTTAATTTTTCTACGTCTTTAGTAAAATAACACATAAAAATAATAACAAAATTAATAGCTACAATTAAAAATATATCCTCTGAAAAAAAAAAAAAAAAGTAGACCTAACCTTTATTTCTCTGGAAATTTAGCAGCCTACGTGAAGAACTTTAACAGGTATCTAATGTCCTTTCGGTTAGACTGAAACATTTCATTGTGAAATTTAAGGATATAATGTATTCTAACAGTCACAAAGAATTTCAAATTAACAGTTTTGTTTCTGCACAGCATTCTTGTGGAAACCCAGGAACCTTTCTGAATCTTTCGGAAATCGGAAAAAGGATAACTCTGGCCTCTTTCTCTTACTGTTGCTACAATTTATAGCACTACAAACGTCTCCTCCTTGTCCCATATTATTATTCCAATTATTATATTTTAGCCATTAACATTTTCATTATAACCAATAACGAACATTTCACAAGCATCAATGTGAAATACGCAACGAGCTAGCACTCGATAGAAATACGACACAGTCCAAAGTCGACCATGGACAGTCTATTGTTTATAGTTGCTAACCGCTTGGAGCGCTTTATCACGAGATTTGCAAAAAAAAAAACACCTCAAGCTTCGCGACTGTATATAGTAGACTGTGATGTAACATTAATTAGTTCCCTTTCTGGATGCACACCTGTTATATATTTTCGAAGTATTTATGACAAACTTGCTGTTCTTATAAACATGAAAAGGAAATATGATATTTGAAACAGTTGGAAAACTAATTAAGGCTGTCATGAAAGAATGTGATTTGTAGGTGAGACCGATGCAATGAGGTGTGATATCATAATAAGAAGGTTGTGTAATGATGCAACATCACTCAAAACCCTAACCCAAACAAAGAGATGGAAACAGTGATCGGATGATTAGTCAATTGGTTTCTGTTATTGTCTGCTCCATGTGCTGTATTATAATATGGTATTGATGCTGAGCTGTGTTTAATTTCGTGTTGTCAGCGTCCTGATATATAGCTTTGTACAGTAATGCAGGCTATAATGTCTAGCCAGTTGATGGTAAATCAGGCCTAATACAGAGCAAAGGGAAACCCCTTAGAAAAAGTCTATTTGATGTGGGCGCTTCACAATATAAGTGCAGTCTTGTTAAAATTCTGTGTGCATTCAATGCTTTATGTTAGGTTGTTAGTTTAAAATAATTGTCTGTTATGTCACATCACTTATCATTACACACGTGTCATTTTCTGGTGCGAATGTAGGATCTATTAGAGCAGGGGTTCTTAACCTATGGGTCGAGATCCAAACAAGGGTCGCCATGGCTTTCGGGATGGGTTGCCGTAGCTTCCCGAAAAAATAAAATTAAAGAAATGTTAATTAAAGTATGTACTTGGGATTATGATCATATTTTATAATTATTGCTTATTACGAAATATCACAACTCTATATTAATAAATAATTGCTACACTTATTTACTTGTTTTTATTACAATAGCACCGTTTAACTTCATCGTCCATTTAACTTTGGGTCTTGGTCAAAAAAGGTTAAGAACCCCTGCATTAGAGGATGCTGATATGTGGAGTCTTCTTGTATGGAATGATTATGTATGATCAGCTTATATCCCTTCTCCGGATAATAGGACATAATCCATATAACAACACTTTGTATGTGGTTGTTCTAGTATTTCATAATCTATCAAAAACATTATTCTACGAATTTTCCGAAAAATCAGTATACTATGACTTAATAACAATTATTAAGAAAACGCACGACAAATGAAAAGAGGTATACAAGATTTCCTAAGGCAATTTCAACAGCAAAGAGAAGGAACAAAACTATCTCGCTGACAATTTTTATAATCAAGAAATTATTAATGTCCACTTACCCTTCTTTGTACATTCGTTGAGTTGTTTACAACAATTAAAACCTCTTCACTGTCTTGACGAGAGGCACCTATTAAATTCCCATTTGGTCGCTTGTTCTCAGTTAACTGGTCGACATCTGTTGCACCAGTTGTCATACCTTCTACAAGTATCGATGTTCGAATAGAGTCATCCTCAGGACCTACAAATATTGTGAATTCTCATATTTTCTCCCATCAAGACTTCATCTGACCATAGATCAAGGTAAGGACTGTCATAGACAATTGATAGTAAGTTTCCTCCTTATTTGATGACTAGAGAACGGATTTCTAGGTGCTAAAAAAAAAAAAAAAAAAAAAAAAAAAAAAAAGATTTAGGACTTTATAAAATTCAATTTAAGACTTCCATGAGTTTATATAAAATGAATAATCAATAAATTTATATTTTAGTAAATATTCCATTTTAAGAAGAATTTATGTACAAAGACCTGGTGCTGACAATGAGTGCTATTGAACTGAAGACTCCGAATCTTTCTGTGAAAGAGACTGATTGTTGATTGGCCAGTTTCATTTCACATTAAGAGAAGAGCATTGATCCGGAAACTAATTCGTAAGCTCCTGCCTAACCTACCACCCCTTTTATGCTAGTATGGACTTTTCCAAACAAACTTCGGTTCTAAGAAATAGTTAAAATCGTCTTTCCTCCCCTTCTATGGAACGAACTTCTCAGACTAGTGTTTATCTGTAAGATTTTTTTTTATAGTATTTTTGTAGTTTTGTGGGCATTTCTGCATTTTTTAGAGGTATTTTTATTTTAAATATACGCAAAATATTGTTGTATTGCATGTTTCCATGTATTCACATTTTTTTATGTTCTAGTGATATTTAACTTATTTTATCTTTTTGTTTTCATATTTCCTGATATTGGTATACCTATAATGTGGTAACTTTTTCCTTACTGTGTGTACCTAAAAATAGTGCATTCATTGTATGCTTTGTACTTCCTATTTTATTATTATTATTATTATTATTATTATTATTATTATTAATTGTCTTATTTTTTTATACTTTGTATGTCTCATTTATTTTGACCTGCTGTTTACATTTTATTATGCTTTTTCCTTTCTTTCTGTATGTTATATATCATGTCTGATTTCTACTTACTTGTTGTTTACATTATATTATTATCATCTTATTCAGTTTTGTGTGTAAAATTGTAGTGTACTTAGTAAATTTGTAGTGTTTTTTGTAATGCAGTTTTACTCCTGGTTGAGTGTTAGAGAAGGCCGTATGGCCTTAACTCTGCCAGGTTAAATAAACCATTATTATTATTATCATTATCATTATTAAAATATTAAAAAGTCTCTTTTCAGACACAAAGATAGGTTTTAGGCATTTATGGTTCATTTAGGCATTTTAGATTCTATAGAATTTTAATGGGGGGATTGTGTGTACATGAAACATGGAGATATCTGAATAACATACATCTAGGATGCAGCAAACAAAATAGGTACAAAACTAGAAATCCGTTCGCTAGTGATGAATACACTGAAGAGTACATAAAACTGCACATAAACAAGTAAGGTTATGTTCTTTCCAATACTGTTTGCCATTTCTTAACTTCAATAAAATTTTCAACCCATTAAAATTTTGTTCTTTTCAACATGTAAAGAATAATGAAGTCAATACCATTCACATTATATAGTATTAATGAAGATTATTGGTCTATGATTAGTACATCGGCTGTCATAATTAAGGTCTGGATTCAGATTCCAATTGGCACAAGATGGCAATCTTTGCTAACAAAGATGATATATAGTATGTTTAGATTACTCCCATTCCTTCTGCCATCATTACACTAAATCTCAATTAGAGTCTTTTTAGATCAGCTCTATCCTAATACAGCACGGTTGCTTTTGTCTCGTAACAGTGATCTTTAAGAGGAGGAAATACAAAAAATCTCTGACTTATGTAGGGGGATTCTTTACAAAATGCTACGTAAGTCAAACCTGCATATATTTAGATCATACTTACATTAATGGTACACAAAATTATGCAAACGTGGAGATAAAAAGAACGTGGAAACATTCACAGAAAGATATCACTTGCCTTCACAGCTGCACACACGTAAGAACTGACAGCCAGAAGCAAAATAGGCAGATAATTTCACGCATTTCCTAGCAATCTGCATTACTCTACATTTTTGTCTCAGTCTGTAACTTCTGTAGACTAATTTTTTTCTGTGTCATAGATTTAACTTTGTAAGCCTGAGTCCATGTCTGTAGGATATATGGAAGTCAGAGTCTATCTGTATCTGCAAATAAATATTTTCATTCCTTGTTATGAAGTTATTACACCCACTTCGTTAGCGAGTTCATTTGATTCTTGGTCATTTGACCTCAAGTGTTCCCCTTTGAAAATTGTTGTTTAGTCAATTATCCAAAAACAGGTTTGAACTTCATTTAGTGACACCAATAAGGCATTACTCATTATGCAACTAAGCCAGAGATAATGGGGTAGGGTGGCCAGTTCCTTTCCCCCTCCATTGCATACATCGCTGACTAATATATTACAAATAACTTTATGCATATAAACAATTGTTCTTTTTCTGACAATGTACCAAAATTATACATCACTTTGCCATCTTCGATGTTTTTCAAAATGTACCACAAGAGGTGGAACTTTATTATACTAGAACAATGATGATGGTGATGCTAATTAGTGATTAAATTATGGAATACTGCCTGAGGATACAGAAGTACCCTGCAAAATCCTGTATCAAGTACTGTATTTAACTGCCTTAAATTCCAGTGCAACCAACTAGGAATTGAACCTGTGCCATTTATTAAAAAATACTTGGTAAGAACATTATTAGAAACTGATATTGTCTGTTATTTCTCTACCTGTTTCTTCTATTGGCTACAAAAGTAATCATGAAATTTTTTCTACCCAAATTCGAGGGTCTTGACTTCGTAAAATTCACCTAAACATTTCCATCAATAAATGAATGACATGCTGAACCACAGACGTTGCACTTGGTACACCATAGGTGAATTATGAATTACAGAACATAGCATAATGATCACAATGATTAATAAAGGAATGGTGGAATGCTGATAAGTGAAAGGGAGTACCTCAAGAAAACTTATCACCAAGCACAGACTTTGTCCATCACAAATTCCACTTGGACCTGATAGGATTCAAACCTGGGTTACCAGTGTAAACAACCAATGTTCTACAGTTCAGCTAATGGTGCTCATCCTGAAAATGATTAGAGATCTGAACAAAGTATCATACCAGAATCACTTTTGCTGCTTCTCCCATCACCATGTGAAGCTGGTGTTCGAGTTCTAGTACCACCTATAGAGGCTGAGTCTTTCACACGTTCTTTCTCCTCACCAACTGTCACAACAGAAACATGACTTGTATCATGTGACTGCCGGAAGTCAACTTCTTCATCGTAGTCTGCTGTAGCGTCTTCCAGAGTCGAATCCAAGTGACTTAATGCCAACCTATTACAACATTACAAAATATAAATGTTATGGCTGCTTGTGTATTACATGTATTATTCCTACATCACATGACAAGAGAAAAGTGCAATGCAAAAAGTGATGACAGCAATGAAACAAACTTTTTCTGAGGAAATAGTGCCAATGAAAAGGCTAGCAGTAGAGCATTGTGCTGTTTAGGCAGAAGTTCAATCCCCAATATTATGTCTTCAAGCTCACTTAAGAGCTTAGAAAATCCCAAATTACTCCTTTTAAATACAATGAAATCTCTACCTTCCAAATCCCTTTGTGTTCACACATTCACAATTGCCCTACCATATACTCATGCTGAAAACTTTCTACACTGTTAAATAGGTCACAACTTTCCATTTTCGAAACGACTTTTGTTTTCATATGATTATAAAACAGTTTAGCATAAATGTTCAATAATTTACATGGAATAACAAATAATTTCAAATAAAATAATTCTTCTAGCACTCAGTTACAGTTATATAAAATAGCATTACAGATTTACTTACAGACTACTACTGTAAACTAAACTGATCACATTAAAAAGAAATAATTAGATTTATAAATTATGAATATATGTCGATGATTTTTTTCATTTATATTATTATGCGAAAATTATGGCGAAAATCACAAGTTTCAAAACTGTAATCACTACAAAGTTTTGTTACGTATTTATCGTTTCATTGTGAAATGTTTTAAATGCTGAAATTATTAAGGACTGTTGAAACAATATAATGAAAGGAAAGTAATTAACAGAAAAGATTTGGAAGTGGTTGTGGATTGTTGTAAGGTACTATCTAGGATTTTATGTAAAAAGACAAAATAAAGATCTTCCATAAACATTCAAAAATTGAAATATTTCATTATTCTAAAAAGCATGTACTTGACTAGAACAACTTCCTTCTATTCAAGGAATCTGGATTTGATTTTCAATTTCAACAAGAGAAGCAATTTGTTACTACTGTCTTGTGAAGAGATGTTGCCACTCATTCATCTGGTAATAGCATCTAACTTGCTACTTCAGTTAATATACAATGTGCAAAAAAAAAAAAAAAAAAAAAAAAAAAAAAAAAAAAAAAAAAAAAAAAAAAAAGTGAAACCCTAGAAAAAAAATTATTTTGTGATTAAATATTAGAACTTAAAATCTCCTCTGTTGAACTTTGAAGTAGTTTTATGACTTTATGATGCTGCTGGAAAAGAAAAAGTGTAAAAACCACCCTAATAACCATTTTCAGACCCTTAACGCATTTGTTGTTTATTACCATTACCACTCGCACATCTATAGTAACCTTTGTTTAACATTTATTGTACCATCTGTTTGGGGGATGGCTTGTGATTTTGAAGTTAACCAACGAAAAGACGTGTTCTGTTAACTGTTTGACGCAATTACGAAGACTTCTTTATACGACTAACATGCCGTTAAGCCTGGAAGCCTCTGCAAGTGCTGTTGAATTAATAGAAGATGGAAGATCTTATCGCTATGTAGAAGAGAGACTTGGAGCATCAGTTGGAAGCATTCACAGCACTGTGAGACACGTTAGAGAAATAAATTCGTACAGCAGAAGACCAGGATCAGGTCGTAGCAGAGTCACAATCGAGAGGGATGACCACTTTATAAAGCTTCAAGTTTGTGAGATCGGCTGCCCAGATCCAAAATCAACCCCATCAAGACCGTCAATTGGAAGTGAGTGTGTGGACAGTTAGAAGATGTCTCCACGAATCAACCCTGGAGTCAGGAAGACCTGCCACAGTATCCCTGTTGACTCAGAAGCATCATGCTGCAAGACTTGAGTTCACTCATCAACATGCCAAGTGAGCATTAGAACAGTGGTTTAATGTGTTGTTTACAGATGAGTTTAGGTTTGCCTTATGATCTCCAGATGGACAGGAGAGAGTGTGGAGAAGTCCTGGAGAGAATTATTCTTCTTGTACTTTCTCTCATATGAGTGCCTTTCGAAGGAGGTTCCATCATGGTCTGGGTGGAATCAGTATGCAAGAAAAGACGGACCTGGTGTTCGTTGAGCATGGCACCCACAATGCCAACCGCTATGTGAAAGAAATTACAAACCACGTTGTACCTTTCATTGAGGACAACATTCTAAAGCAGGATAATGCCCATCCCCATGTAGCACAACATGTCACCAACTTTCTCCAAGAGGTGGAGATTCAGAAAATGGACTGGCCAGCATACAGTCCAGATCTGAATCCCACAGAGAATGTATGGAATTTGTTGGGAAGATGTGTACAGAATCAAGTGCCTGCACCAAGACATACACCAGCTCAGGGAAGCCATACAGCAGGAGTGAGAAAACCTGGATCAGCGGGGTACCAGAAATGTTATTCAGAGCATGTCTGAGACGATGAAAGCTGTAATTATGGCTAGAGAAGAGAATACGCCGTGGTAATTGATCAAGTAGAGTGAAAAATAATATTTTTTGTTCTTATTTTTTTTGGCCTAATGGGTCGAAATTATGTTAATAGGCCTAAAAATATTGTATAAGTTTTAAATTTACCAAATCAGGTTCATAAAGTGGCAAAGTCTTGTCACAATAGTCTTTCTTCAATGAATATCGTAATTTTTCGTAGTGTTCCACTTTTTTTTGCACCTCAGTGTATTTTAAATAAAACAAATTCCCTCCAAATACATTCTGAATGAAAATAAAATTAAATAACAAAATTACACTTGCTTCTCATTTCAAACAATGAATAATGAACACTAAATATGCTTAACAAAGGATACATACCTTTCTCCTTCATCCATGCTAATAAAGCTCGGACTAACAATGAGGACTTCACTTTCGTCTAGTTTCTTCCCCTTAACGATACTGATCGGTCGATCTGGAGTTTGAGAGTTACATTCTAGCGAGTCCAATAAATGATAAGCGTCATCATCAGTCGATGATTCATTGATCTGCGTTTTGTTGGTCTCATTGGCTACAATAACTACTTCACTACCCTTGTCCCCAGAAGATGTAACAGTCACTGTAGGGGTTACTCCAGAAGTTCCAACACTGGTCCCAGAAGGGGGTTTTAATGGGGTAGAGCTGTCCATAGGGGGTAGGAGCACAGGAGGATGTGTTGTAACCACTGTCACTTGTGTTACATTTCCGGAAGAAGCTGATGAGTTCATATCTTCACGTAAATCAGTTGTGATTGTCACTGTAGACTTGTTTATCTTAGGCTCAGGATGAGTTGGGTCCACTGATGCTGAACCTACAAACAAGAACATTATGTAGGACTGGTAAAAATCATAACAGGTACCGTATCTTTAATGATCCTTTCCATAAATACAGTTTTATGATTATCTGAAATAAGAAACTAACTTCAGTTCTGAATAGAAGTAAGAGAGAAACACAAAATAATGCATGACTAGTGGGTAAAAGGAAGTTAAAAACAGACATTATGGGGCTATCAGAAGTTGATTCTTTGGTTGCGATAGAACTAGTCATCCATCTCGAAAAAAATATCCCCAACCAAAGTTATTCCTAATTTGATGATTCAACCACAGTCTAGTATATACAGTCACGAAGCTTGAATTTTGAGGGTGCTAGGAACAATAGACTGTGCCGGTACTATTTCGCATTGTCTGTAATGGGGCAATAGTAGCGATCCTAGTGGTGAGCAACTATCTATGGATGCATATTTACTACGTATTGAGCTTCGTGACTGTATATACTAGACTGTGATTCAACTTACAGCTTTTAAAGAACCTGGAGGTTTATTGCTTCCATAAGTTCCCCATTGGTTCCTATCTTGAACAAGATTAATCCAGTCTCTACAATCATATACCATCTCCCTTAAATCAATTTTTATATTATCTCCCCATCTACGTCTCGGCCTCCCCAAAGGTCTTTTTCCCTCCAGCCTTCCAACTAATACTCTATATGCACTAACACTAGACCATATTATGTGCTATATGCCCTGCCCATCTCAAACATCTGAATTTAATGTTCCTAATTATGTCAGGTGAAGAATACAATGTTTGCAGTTCTGCGTTGTGTAACTTTCTCCATTCTCCTGTAACGTCATCTCTCTTAGCCCCAAATATTTTCCTAAGCACCTTATTCTCGAACACCCTTAATCTCTGTTCCTCTCTCAAAGTGAGAGTCCAAGTTTCACAACCATACACAACAACAGGTAATATAACTGTTTTATAAAGTCTCACTTTCACAACTCAAACCAAGAAATGGATTCGGAACACCTCAAAATCTGTGCTTCAGTGGCTGACAATGACAATATCTTTGAAAAATATTGGAGTGCAAGAGGTCAAATGACTTTATTGTCAAACGCCTGGCATTAGAAAACAACAACACATAAGTTTAATATAGCAATTGAACATGTATTTATATTAGAAGATTGTCACAATGGCCATGACTAGACCAAGATAATCATGTGACTCCGATTTGCATTGTAGGCAGTCTTTCTTGTTAGCTACATGAAAACACTATGTGACTGCGTGCATGCCCTAGTAATAGCATGTATGGCTAATATATATTCCCGACATTCTTGCTATCATGAATAAAGAATAACTATGCCAAACTAAGAAGTACTTCCAAACAGAATGCACGAGGATATTGTCGTGTAAAATGAACCGGAAACTCAAGGGATATAATAAATAATGCAGCTACATATTTTTTATCAGTGAACATAGTTGCATATAAGACAGCTAAAGGAATCATCTTTCATAAAACGGGAGTCCTATGCAAAATTCATCAGTCATTTTTAAGCCACATTAAAATGAACTGTTCTGTTAACCATCATTCTATATTTTTTACTGTAATAACTAATTAGCTCTACCTTGTAGAGAATTATAAGTACCCTCACATCAAAAATGGAATTTTTCATACAACCAAACTAGCAGAGGCCAAGGAAATTTTAAGCCAGGAGGAGTTAACATTCTTTTATGAGTATTGCGCCAAATTAATGCTATAAAGTAACTTGATATGTAAAGTTCTCATGAGGGAAACACCTTAAAAGAGTAAACTAAAAATTGTAATGGAATTACAAGATAATCAATATCGAAATTAAATGTATTGATATGTATGAAATGGAACACTGGCATTCAAAGATACTCGATCCCTACTAACTGATAGAGATTGATAATTTTTTCGTGTAAGGGTGGTTACATTAGTTATTATTTGTACGAAAAGATGGTGCAGATAACAATCAGTACTGTCAACAGTATGTAAAATAAATATTCTAAAAAAAAATGTACCCTCAGGTGATTTCGCCTATATAATGACAAAATAATGTTGTGCCATATGATCTATGCATCTTTTAAAAGACAAGGGTCACAAAATTCGACTAGCACTTAAGACCAATAATAAATGGAAATAAAAAGGGCAGCATAATGAAGATGCATTTGGCACTTCTTGAAACATCCTCAACCCTTTCTTAACCATCTCAACACTTTATGTAAGTAATTTTATTGCTTATATATTATGTACAGTCATATGAACAAAATGTAGAGTATGTTATGAATAAATAAATAATACAATTTTGTTATTGTTTCCACTCAATTATATACAATGTATCAAGAATCATCTGATTTCTTTTACATGCATGAACACAAAATCTTGCGGTAAACTTTAAAATATATGTTGGAATAAAAAGTTTATCTTGGCACGGGATTGTAGTTTCACTTGGTTGCTGGCAGGTGCCTCCCTGGTGCAGCTTGCTCTTCAGTATATGTAGAGATAGTGAGCAAGCAAAAGAAAGAATTCTGCATTCTCCATTTCAACAAGTACGAACCCGTTACAACTGTGCAGCATGATTTTCGTTGACAGTACAGCATTGTACCTACTACTGCTTAGGACATTCGACATTGGCACAACACTTTCAGCTTCCTCAATGATGAATCAACTGTAAGGGGTCTATGAACTTGACATTTCACCACTGGCCACCAAGGTCGCCTGATCTGTCTGTGATTTTCTCCTGTAGGGGTTTGTGAAAGACTCCATTTTCTGACAACTGTGAACAAACTGCGACACCACATAAGAGCAGTGGCTGCAGTAACACCAGACATGCTCGCAAGTAACTTGACTATTGTGTAGATGTAGACCATGTGTCTGAAGAAGGAGATATTGAACATTTTTGTGAAAACCATAAGTGGAACTGTTTATTCAGATGTGTATTTTAAAATTTACCACAAGGTTCTATGTTCATGTGTGTAAAAGATATAGCATTTTGAAAATGAAATATTTTAGAGATACAGAAATACATTAATTTAAAGATGTGTTCTAATTTTTTAGTTTGCTCTACAGATAAATATCGATTTCAATGGTTAGTTTCCTTTGATTTAAAGCTATGACAGATGAGTATGATACTAATGTCACCTACTGAGATCTAATGGTACTACTGCATTTCAAAGTTTGTTGATTTGATTATAATCTTTGGTTCTGACTTATCCCATGGTTAAAAAGTTCGCTTATATGATCAGAAAATTCCAGGTCACATTTCTTTGAATGCCAGTGTAATATTATGCAATAATAGAACCAACAGCAAATATCAACACTTTGTCTTTCCACTTATGGCTTTATAAATCACAAAATCAGTTATGATTCAAATGATCCAACCATTTGATACCTTACAGTCAATATTTCGTCTTGCTATTTTCTCATCTTTTTGCCTTAACACTCGACCTGCAACAGAAATATACATGCCACTATTTTGACGAAACCATTCTAGCAGTACTGTTTCGAACATCTAGCATTTCGAAGCTTTTAACTTTTTCCTTGGTTCAGTAGTTGGACCTTGGTGTTAAATGTAATTTTTATGAGCCATTATTTTATTCACGGTTGAAATTAGTAAACCTAATTCCTTTGCTAAGTTGATGTCTGTTACAAGCAGCCGACTTTCCACTTTGTTGATAACCTGTATTTTTTCAGCAAACAACAGTACCTTTTATTTTATACTAACATTCACTGCTATTTTAACAAAATAAAAGACTAAGTAAGTTACACAGAATAAGACAGCATTTCATTAATCACTTTTTAGAGAATTGGTAAGTTCCTTATGTAAACAAGTGATCCCACAAACAGTGAAACATATTAATGGGAAAAATATTAGGTTTGCTCTATAAAAACTGCCCTTTTCATATGGGAAAAACCAAGATGAGCCATTAAAGCGCAAACCAGTTCAGGATGTTGTTGTTGTTTTCTAATGCCAGGCGTTTGACAATAAAGTCATTTGATCTTTTGCACTCCAATATTTTTCAAAGATTTTATCATGGCCAGCCACTGAAGCACAGATTTTGAGGTGTTCCGAATCCAATTCTTGGTTTGAGTTGCACAATGGGCAGTTAGGGGACTGATATATTCCAATTCTATGCAAGTGCTTGGCCAAACAATCATGGCCCGTTGCCAATCTAAATGCAGCTACAGACGATTTTCGTGGTAAATCGGGAATTAACTGTGGATTATGATGCAGAGAGTTCCATTTTTTCCCTTGAGATTGTGTTATCAAATTTTGTTTGTTGAAGTCTAAGTATGTAGATTTAATAAATCTTTTCACAGAGTAATACGTAGATTTAGTAACAGGTCTGTAAGTAGCAGTGCTGCCCTTCTTTGCTAAAGCATCCGCATTCTCGTTTCCCAGGATTCCACAATGGGATGGAATCCATTGGAATACAACTCTTTTATTGAGTGATATTAATTGAGAGAGCATTTTAGTTATTTCTGCTGTTTGAGATGAAGGTGTGTGTTTAGAGACTATTAATGGAATAAGTTCAGGATGTTTGTGACATCAAACATACAGCTGGCCCCCACCTGAGCAGTCTCACGAAAAGGTACATTTATTAGAAGCTGACTATTTTTTGTGTACATAACCACAGAGTGTATTGTGGCTCAGTATATGTTCTCTTCTGAACAACATATATTTATTTATGATTCACATGTATTAAACATTTTTTTTTACTCTATTATTTAACGACGCTGTATCAACGACTTGGTTATTTAGCGTCAATGAAATTGGTGATAGCGAGATGGTATTTGGCAAAATGAGACCGAGGATTCATCACAGATTACCTGACATTCGCCTTACGGTTGGGGGAAACCTCGGAAAGACCCAACCAGCTAATCAGCCCAAACGCAAACCAAACCCAAGCCCAAGTACACCCCCAGATCAGCAGACAAACACGTTATCACCTGAGCTATGTCGGTGGTCATTGACATGTTCGGGGTAGAAGAAGACAACAGATGATAGACAACATTAAGATACATGGATCATATGTGGAGACTAGAAAGAAGGCGAAAATAGGAAACATTGGAGAATGCTGAATTTGCAGTGAAAGACCTGCCCTTGGACAGAACATTCTGAATGGAGAAATTAATGTGTTAACACAGATTGCGAAGTTCAAAGTAAATAGGAAGAAACTCCCACATGTAAAACTTTCAGGTCGCACAAACAATCCCTGCTATTAATACAGATGGCACAGTGTTCTCACTGAAGAAACATTAGCTCGCATATTTCATAACAAACAGAACTTTTCATTGCTTTGAGTAAAGAGCTACAAAATTGTTAAAATTACAGTCACATAAAATAAGTGTGATACATGAACTTCATCACAGTGATCCTGTATGTAGGCACACATTTTTGTGAGTGGAAAACCTAATATCTTTCATGAAACGGCAAAACAATAAGACCAGTTTTTAATGATCACCAGTTAATGTCTACAGAGAAACGACTTCTCCTTTCTTTAACAGTAACATGCAAATGTCTTGATGGTAGAAATTAAGAGAGTGTTCACAACCTACACATAGTTATTAATAGGGATTTGTGTCTCTTTCGATTCCCTAACCTAATCCTGTGCGATTTTTATCTCTGGAGTAAATCACATGATGTTGTATACAAGATAAACCCATACACCCTGGAAGAACAGAAGCTTAATATGTAGGCAACTTCCACATTTCTTCACGAGAACTACAGTGAGTGATGGATGGTTTCTTAAGGTGGTGTCAAAAATGTGTGGACAACAAAGACAGTCAATTTCAGCACCTCTTTCACAAAAAATGTATATAAGTAACTCTTTCAATTGCTTTCATTGCACAATTTGTTAAGGAAACTGTATAAGCGTAGTTGCATTACTGCCACTCTATAATGCTCACACATAGCAATGAGTAATGTGCTCGGCATTAGTACAAATGCTGCATGCTGGTTCCCACGTCAATGGCTCTTCAATAATCAAGACTACATGTTGCAAGCACTCGTACAAGGCGCTGCAGTGTTTTGCATTTTGCATATTTGTCAAAATCATAAACAATAATTTTTTTATTAGATTTAATACATTAATTAAGAAGAAGCAGCAGTGATAATGATAATGGTATAATAATAATAATAATAATAATAATAATAATAATAATGGCAACAACGAGGGAGCAGGGAACCAAATGACGAACTTGAAGTATATTTTATACCTTTAAGCTGTGACCTTTGTTGATGAACAATACAAGTGAAATAGCGCATGAACATTAAATGCTAATTACATCCAATTTGTATAATTCCCACCACCTATTTGTTCAATAACTGGAACTTGTCACAGGTCGCAGGTTGCTGACCCCTGGTAAAAGTCAACCATATCAGAATGGGGGAGGGGGGAACCAGGCTTAAGAAATATTTACCAAAATGAATAGCCTATATCTTCTTTTTTACAGCTCCTGTAATTATTTTCCTATAACGAAACTTCTCTAGAATTAATTTCGTTATCTATACAGTTCTGCATTAATGGTAATTCACTGGAAGAGATAATAAACAAAATGATGTACGCAGTTACTTGAGAACAAAAGAAAACTGTAATACAGAAAGAAGCAAAACAGAAACTTACCTGAAAATACTGTAACATCTCCAGACGTATTGCTGGCCACTTCGTCGGGTTTGTCATCTGGTATTGTAGTAACTAGTGCCACACTTGGAGTAAGTTTGTCCACTGCTGCCACATAATTATCTGCCCTACTATCACATGTCTTTGTGGCGGAGAGTTCTACTTTATCTATAACTTTATCACCTTGCTCTACAATATCTTCTCCTTCTTCTTCCCTAGAGGAATCCCTGCCAAGGCTGGGACGGATTACAGGGGTTGCCACAGCAATTCCATTAGTAGGCAACACTGGTGACGAAGATTCCTGCTCAATGGAGGAGGGGGGCTTGATGCCTGATTCTGATTGGACGGAGGATGGTTCGGGCCTGAAGAGAGATTCTGGTGATTCAGTCACGGGCTTCTCATCTGAGGAAGATGTGGAGCCAGTTGATACTGCAGAATCTTGGGATTCTAAAGTGCTGAGTTCTTCTGTCTTGGTAGATACCACAGGTGGAGGAGGAGCAGGGCCTTTCTCTCGTGAAGATCGTTTTTCACTGGCCCCCTCAGATAGCTTTTTTGTAACCTATTAACAAAATAAATATTTTATATTTGCTAATAATTACCGTATTTTTTCTAATACCCTGCAAACTATTTTCCAAAATATACAAGTAAAAAATATGGGTATGGCAACATTGCCCGATTTTCCTCCTGCAAATTCCTAAGATAGTAGCACATGCCATTATCTTCCAACACGGGTATTTCAATTCATAACACTGTTAAATAACATCTGGATTAACAGTACGTGTGTCAGAAGAAAGTTCAAGTCTGACAAGTTATAGTTAGCACATCTTATATTTTCAATGGATGCGTGATGCATGGGCACGCATATTGTTCCCTCTTGTCAAAAGGAGATTCAAGAAGTGTAGCATCTCCAATCAGCTGGACGAAACAGAGGAGATTGTGTTTGGAGATTTGGGAGTGAAGATGACTGCCTGGGTAACGACGAAAACAGAGTAGAATGAAGAAGTTAATAGTAATGACAATAACAGGTATTTATTATAACTAGAGGGAGGATGTTGATGACCTAAAAATCTACTTAAAACGATCATTAACATGCCCTTAAAATAATGGAAAAATGACATAAAATTAAAAGAAAATGACATTTATATGTTATTCAAAGTACTCGCATCACAACTTCTAAAAAATTAGTCACCTTGTTCAATGACTGCCCTGCAAATGTCGGAGAGAGGAGGCAACTTTCTGGAATTTGGCTAAGATAGGGGAAAAGGGCATGCAAAAAAGTGAAGGCTTTAATGGAAAACTATAGATTTTAATGAGGGTTTACAATGTGTTTCAATCAGTGGTGGTCATTGTCATGCCTTCATTCTCTGTCTCCTCCTATTTCCGTTCTTCACTTTTGTTACCAGATCTTTCAGATGGGGAGTGTGAATGACAAAACAAATTGTGGGTGCAGCTTGCATTCTTACAATCTTTGTGTTAAAAATACTGTCCCTTTCCTTCCATGGGGACACAACATCCTGACCAGCACACGGTGAAAGTTTCTCCCCCTCCAAACATAAATTCTAAAGACACCCTCGTACCAACAAAAGAACAGTAGCGGTCAAAGTCCTCACTTAAACTAAGCTGTTGTCAAGCATTTTATATTAATTTCGTTGTGTGAAGTGAATGAAGCCTTCAGTGGAATGAGGGATGGACTTTAGAGTCTGTTCCAAACTATAAAACACAAACTTCACTGATATTCACCTATTCAGTAGGTAATTACTACTGATATATTAGGTTGGAAAATGATTTAACAGACCAATCGGTAAAGAAGAAAGTAAAATGCATTCCAAATGATTTAAAAGTTCTTCAAAGTATTAAAAATGACCAAAAAATGCCGAAAAAAATATAAAGATGACCTATTAGTTCAAAAACGTCGAAGAATGCAAAAAATGCAATATAAGAAATTAATTTTTTACCTTCATATTAACATAGAAAGGATGTCTATAATAATAGGCATCGCCCTAATGTGAATAATAAGAAGATGACTTTTCATCATCATCCGCCCCCTAATTATAACAAACCATGTAGTATCATACAAAATAAAGGTAGTTAATTTACTGACGCTTGCTATTAATACTGCAGGATACTGTGTAAAGGGCTGATTGAGCAAGACAAGTGACATGCATGCAATGCGTGCGCATAGGATGGGTTTGAAATGCATCCTGTTCTAGGATAAAATTTATTGTTAACTAAACTGCATTTGTGTTTAATTTATCATGAATAGATTTTGTTGAATGTTTTATTTTTGTATCCCTCCTCCCCCTTCAAAAGTAGGTTGCGAGACATATTCAAGGGCGCAGGATATTCGAGAAAATACAGTAATATCGTAATGAAATTTCTTGTCATAAACTCAAAATTGTATTTCGAACATATTCAAATGGAACACCAGTGAAAATCGTCACACCAACAATAAGAAAACATAGAAATATGTATTTCTAGTACAACCAGTTTCTCAGTTGCAACAACAAAACTTCAGTAACAAAAGTGTCACTTCAAAAATTGATGTAATCATTTTCATATCATTTCCAAGAGAGAAAAAATTCTATAATAGATGTTTTTTTCCCATAATTGAAGAAAACAATCTATGATGTCCTTTATACATGTAGAAGAGAAAGCTGCTAGCTTGTAATAACTAATTGTAGTATAAGAAAATGAATGGTTAGCATCACACTCTACTTTCTAAAACAATGTCTAATAATAATCCTTTGACAGAAGGCTAGCATCAGAACCAAGTGGAACACATTGTCCCTACTCTATTTGCATATTTTGTATTGTAAGAGTAGTGTGTAAAAATAAAAACACACACCCACACACACAGGGAACATGAGAGAAAGTTAATCGGATATGGTGGTTTCTCGTGGTCCTAAAAATGAAAAACTGGGAAGTAAATGATGTCTTTATTTGTGAAGTGGCTAGATCATCTTGCTTCTTCTAATAACTATCAAACCTTGGTTTCATAATATTCCTTCCTTGATCTGGCACATGGCTGGAACTGTGATCCAGGGAAAATGTTACAAGTAAAAAATGACGATTTATAGAATTTCAACAATAATCGAAGTTCCACTTTAACTTAGTTGCTGACATTATTAGCACCGAAAGTTTATAGAATACAAGATGGAGAAAAGGTAAAATCTTTAACTAAATACCTTATATTGACAGTACCACTATTGCAGTAATAATGAATATATGGCAACATGAAATAGTTCTTTGAAGCTCTGTTTAAATACATCAGTGATTAGTATGCTTGTAGGATTCTTTAAGTTTGAATCAATTAATACAAAACAAAAATAAAAGAAAATGTAACAAATTTACCGCAGCTTTGTTGGTATCACTGACGTTGGATTCTTTCTCTTCTTCCCTCTTTCTTCTCTTTCTCTCATTTGTATCAACTTCTTTTTCAGCTTCCCTCTTCAGTCCCTCAGCTTCATCCTTCATCTCGGACGGAGTTCCCACATCAGGCACTAAATTAACAAATTACTTTGTATAGTAAACATTTAATTTCAAAGTTGATCTCAATATAGAGACAAAACTCACACATCATAATTTAAATTTGTTGGTCCCAATATTTATTTCCAGTGTTCTTACTGAACTCTATACATTATGAATAAACAAAACGTATTCATATGGCAGAATGAACAAATGGACTTCACATTAGCTAAGAAATTCTTTTTTCTCTTTGTAATGCCACCTCATGATAAATAGTATATGTAATTTAAAATCGGAACTAAGTAAATAATGAAGGTACCAAAATTTTAGTGGGAGAAATAAAAAGTTGTTACAAAAGTGATGTGTTTGTTAGTCACATATCATGTGATAGAGTGTTCACCCAAGAAAAGAGATAACGTTTATTTTATATACATTGTACACACAGAGGAAGTTCCCACTAAGAATTTTAGAGTTTTCACAACTAGACAAGGTGAATCAATATTATTTTACATACTTCCTATTGTGCGTTAGTATATCTTATTATTCGCTTTCAGTGAGAAGCGTTGTATTTGTTTCATATCTCAGTTTGCAGTGTGGTTAAAATTATGAGCTACTTAATACTAAGGTGCAATAAAGAATTTAGTACATTGATATTAAGGTGATTAAACTATTACACTTTTATTACGACGATGTTTTTCAACTAATCATGGCTGTTTATCGCTACAATTTTATCACTTTCCTAGCATTTGTTTGTTTTTATCACTTCTATGGCATTTATTTCTTTGTTTGCCAACATTTCAAACTGCAAATTAATTACGGTACTATAAAACATGCTTTGCTATCGTCATTTGTTTTCTGCATAGATAGTCAACTGAAAATAGCAGCTCCATGCAAATGTTTTGGTGAAGCTAACATTAGTAAAATAGAATTTTAGTTAAATCAATTAATACCTATTTTATTGCATTAGAGTACTTTATTTCTTCTAATCTTTATAAACTTTTTTTAATCGTGTAATAGTCAATTAAATCCCACTTGAGTTTTGATTTTCTCTCGATAAATCAAAACCTCTAGCAAGATTACTGTTAATAAGTTAATAATATCTCAGATTGATATCAGTAGATAGTGAAGATGTCAACAATGATGATGAAAGTAACTACATTACTTAAAATGATTCTGAAGCCCTTAAACTGTATATTGACAAACTGTCATTATATTTTAATTTTAAGTTTATTTTCACATTTTGTATGAGTAAAATTACGACGTTAAACTGCTGAAATAATTACTTTTAAACATACTATATCACTGCTACACTTTGGAATGGAAGCACCAAGCCATTTTAAACCATACTGGAGTATTTCCTTTGTGATGTACTGTACAAAGAAGGGCACTATACAAGATGAATCGAATGTAATGTCATTAATTTCAGAGGATTACTCAAACAAAAAAGTTTAACACAATTTGCTTGTTTTTGCTTCCTTTCCGAGATAAAAATTGTTTTATATGAAATGTTCCATTGCGTGGTTTGGGAAAACCACTGATTTAACTCCCAATATGCTCAGCCAATTTAAGAGATCAGTGTATTGTGGTAAAAAATTATTTAAAGAATTCCAGTTTTGTCCTTTAAATGTGCAGAAATTTGATCCAAACACATGTAACATTGTAAATTTTTTTTCGGAATGAAAGGTTACATTTGTTCGAATCAATTTCTGCAATTTAAAGGAAAAAACTAACATTCTATTAATAATTTATTATCATAATACACTGCCTTCTTAAATTGGCTGAGCATATTGGGAATTAAAACAATGGCTTTCCCAAAACACGCTATGAAATGTTTCATATAAAACCATTTTTATCTCGAAAAGGAAGCATAAATGGACAAAATTGTATTTCACTTTTTTGTTTGAAATATCTTAAAGAATAATCCCCTGGAATTAATTACATTACTTACGGTTCACCCTGTATACAGCTACATACAGGACTACTATCAACAGACAATGCACAAAATGTGTACAAGTTGATGATTACATATATACATGCACACATACTATATACAGCTAGATCAGGAACAGATTATGTCTAACTACATGGGTTATAGAAATACTGCCTGCTGAATTGGCTTTCTTGCCACTTGATATTACATGCAGAAACAGTGTACCAGCATCTTCGAAATCAAAGTATATTTCATGATCTAATTAATGCAAATTATCGCACTTGCACAATCACTATCCACCAACTGCGAAATGGTACAGATTGTGAGGCATGACCTGCCATGTGGGCTAAGCGAGAGGGAAAAGGATAGAAGATCAGAAACAAAGTTTGTTTCGGTTTGGTTGATATTAGACGAATCTACCAACATGGAAATTCAATTCAGGCTAAACCTTATTCTTCCGTGACATAGTCACTACGTGCGATAAGGCCACAGGACAGGTCTTCCTCCTCTAGGAACAAACAACTGTCTCTTCAAAGTAAGACAAAATATTTGATTTCCTACAAGGAACCTCACTATGTACTATAATAATAATGGGACAGAAGAGAGATTATTAAGTATTCTTCGAAAATAAAAGCATGACATACTTTTTACGTCAGTATCACTCTTGAGAGAGGTTGAGTCATCTTCGCCAGTGTCCAGGTCCAAGCGCAGCTGGGACGTGCGGTGCTCCTGTAACATTCGATATAAAATCAACTTTATCACTATGTATAAAGATTTCAAAACCATAAATATTTAAATTACAAGTATACCACAACAATTGGTTTAGAAAGAATGCCAGATTATACACTGTTACAAACGAGATTGAATTATTTTTCACATAAAATGAAATCAGAGATTCTCTGGTCTCCACTTCGAATACACGTTTTAGACAGCTTATATATATTTACTGTATGTGTCTTTATACAAACGAACCAGAATCAACTTCTTAAAGACTGAAGTGATTCCATAATTTATTTCAGATTTATGAAAGTTTTATAAATGGTGACAAATGTCTTTAATATGAGTCAGTTAAAAAAAAAAAAAAGCCCCGGAAGTTTAGATATATTCAGATCTGTAACAGATTTAAAACAGACCTAGAAGAAAATTATGAACTAAGTGCTCTACAAAATGCAGGAGTTCGTGATTTTCTAAGAAGCAGTGTATATGAAAAGCAAGCAAGAAAAATTAGAAAATTAAAGTATGTGTGAAAACATAAACATACATCTGATTTCTTGAATGGATATCGAAAACAGATACAAGCCAATGAAAAGGAAAAGTTTAATTCTGTGTAGTAGGGGGATGCGAAAACCTATTTTATGAGTTATACAGTATATAGCTTGTAAACTCAAATTAAGGTAACTGAAAGTTGAAAGTAACATTTAATACACTGGAGTCTGCATAAATTCCCAAACCAAACTCCTCAGGATAGTTTACAAGTGATAGTGAGAATAAATGAAACTTATAAATACATTTTACACAACAAGACAGCTTGCTTGGAACACTAACACGACACTACAGTTCCGTATACAGATCTTAACAAACCTATGCAAATTCTACTGTTGAACGATCTGCTTATGAATTAAAAACAGAAATGAAAACAAAAACTTAAAGTTATTTCATTTTGAAAAGTATGATGAGGTAGCATAAAGCTGTAACAAAACTTTAGGCCTAACTATGGTGCTAAATTCCTCTCAATTGTGTTATAATGAATTAACGGTTACTGATGTTAATCTGTTTTGAAGAAATAGCACATGAAAAATAACAGAATTCATGCATCTTTAGTAACAGAAATCCATCCTGGTGTTAAGTGAATTCGAGTAATTAATAATAGTTAACTTCAACATGTAGTGCAAGGAAACTTACATCTGTTACATCGAACTTGCTTATTTTCGCAGAAATTGTTTATGCCGTCATTGACTGAAAAAATTTATAACCAAAGTGTAGTATTTGACAAGATTATCAGGAGACTTAGTCAAATACCAAGTCTGTAAGGGCTAAATCAAAAAAGTAGTGCAATGTAAACTGTACATTCCTGCTTATTATTCATTTTACTCAGTAAGCATTTATTAGTTATTTACAATGAAGTTTGTGTCAAATTTTGCAGATCTACATCTGTCTGAAAAAATTTTTCCATGCAATTTATGTTTATCATTTTGCATCTCTCAAGTTACAAGAAATGTTTTATTCTTGTTCGAAAAATAGTTCTATTTATCATGTACATTGGCACATAAATAACTTTAATAAATTATGAACGTGATGATCAAAAAATTCCTTCATGTAAAAAAAATTGTAACTTTTACGAAACCAGTTTGTCTAAGGACATCAAAGTATAGCGTATTTACTCCTATATTAGACACCCTTTTTCTTTCTTTTTAAATGTAAAAAGGCATAGGGACTCTTTTGCATGCATCCGAAACTTGGAATTTGACTGAGGGTAATCTATTGACCCATAAAGGAAGGAGAAAGCTGGAGAATAAGAAATAACCAAGAACTATACCTGCTTTATAAATTTCTCAATGTAATTAGAGTAATCAAGATATCCAGATTGAGATGGGCGGGTCATGTCATGAGGATGAACGAGAATGAAATGTCAAAAAGGATTATGGAATTTAAGCCTGATGGAAGGAGGAGAGTAGGAAGACCTAGGCTCTGTTGGATGGACTGATATAAAGAAGCTTGGTATCAAAAGCTGATGGAGTGTAGCCAAAGACAGAGACCTATGGAGGAAACTGATAAAGGGAGCAGACGCCCATACTGGGCTGTAGTTCTACTGAAGATGATAGGGAGTAAAAAAATCAGCAAGGAAATGAAATCTTTTAAAGTTAGATAACAGTAGGCCTAAATACAGAAATTAGTTTAAATGCCAACATATTTTCTCTGTGAAGTCAATCACATTCTTTTTATATGACACAGAATAACTCACTCACTTGTTGGTCATTCTTACATTCACACTTGACACTGACCTCTTTCTCTGAATGTCTGACTTCAGAAGTACAGTATGCGAAAACTGATACCATCAGTAGAAGAAGAAAGTGAAATTCTCTCTCTTTCCTATGACAATGGACGAACTAATGGGACAGAGATTGTGGTAGGTAGTTTGACACAAAAATGTTGCTCTCTTTGTCAGTGCAGGAACATTCGAGAACAGGGTAATAGATCAGAGGATGGTTACAGAAGAGGCTTATGCCTTGCAATCTTTCCATGAGCACTTGTGATTATATTTTTACATTTTGTTCTTAAAGTAGAGGGGGGATTCTTACATGCGAGGGGGTCTAATAAGCGACTAAATACAGTAATATTATTTTAGACAAAAAATAATTATAAAATTTTACCATACACTTCCGAGATTAATACTCGTAAACAGTACTTAGTAAATAAAATCGCTCATTAATTTAGGACAAATTGCTGTACGGAGATAAATGGCTACACAGCATGCCAAAACTATTCTTAGAACACATAGATCTCTCAAAATCAGTTTCTAGAGCATCCATAATACTGGTACTTCATTTTTTTGCCTAATGAGAAAATTAAGTAAAAGAAAATTCTAATGAATGCAATTTATTATTCTACATAGCATAAGCATTAAGAATAAATCTTCGTATATAACATTTTAAGATCTAGAGTTCTTGTTAATATTTTCAGATTTGCATATCATGTTATGCTGCCAGCATATCATCATAGGAATAATTATAATTTACAGCATCTACGAATTACGTATAAATAATTGTCTCATCTTGTGACTGAATAACAGCAAGAGAGAAAAACACACATTCAAAGATAAGTTCATATTACCACAGCATCACAAAGCAAACAAACAGCAAGCAAGGAAGCAAGCAAGCAGTGAACAAAGAACACAGACAGCACTGAAGTTCCAGTTTTCATAAAAGTAGGAACTTCTGACAATGTGTTACCTTACCTTTCAAAAATCTGTCTGAATATAGTTCATTTCAATAATTCAGAGAGCTCTAAAATTGAACAATTTAAGTTGATTACTAAATTTGAGTAGTCTTCTCTGACATACCTTATTTTAAGAGCATTAAATTCAAATTCGAGAAACATACGTAATTTAACTCAATATCTAAAGAATAAGGACAAGATATTAATGTACGAAATGTCTCATGTGTCATCTAAACCAGGTTAGGAGGGGGGAAAACTAATTATTATTAAAATCTTAAAATCCGTAACTTTTATTTGATTACATTTCAAAACATGACTTACATTAGAGATAGGTCGATACCACAATTTCTTGATACTTGATACTGATAACTGTTTTAAGAGCTTTGATACAAGTTTAAAAGTGAAAACTGAAAATACACACACAAAAGAAAATTAAATACTTCGAAGAGCAATGGAATTTTTTTTTCCACGCCTCATTAGTCATGTCTTACTTAAGAAGCAGGTAAGGAAATTTTAGGTTTAAATAAATTATTTTTCTAGGGATTACCAGATCTTGTTGATTTGTTAGATGTCTGAGTTCATCCACATGTCGACCATAACTCTTTACGAGGGATTTTCAAACCCAACAACTGGAGCTGTTGAAAACTACTGTTATAAAACATCTTGAAAGATGGAGAAGACAACACATGCCTATAAAAATACAGGGCTCCTACAAAAGACCTTTCCGGTTTCAAACACATGTAATTTATGTTCTATGAATCTGAGGTGCATAAAAATAGCACCAATGGAAAGAGAAACTCAAAAAGTTTAGTTGTGGCAACATTGTTTTCCTAGTTAGTAAAACTGCTTGCGAAGAATCTTGCCTTGAAATCAGTGTACCGTTTACAGATTGTAGGCCCACTGGGTGGCTCTGCACCAAACTTTGTTCGGTAATGCCGTTGCACATTAATAAACAACTGGTTCACATGAAAATCAAGCTTTTCTGTCCTCTATAGCAGCCATTTCTCCTGAACAATGAGCAAATTTATTTACATGCTCTTTATAATGAAGTCTGACTTTATTATTATTACAAGAGACTAAATTTTAAAAACTTCAGTTGTGCTGAGTTTCATGATTATATTTCAGAGTAGCCTAATATTTTGTGTAATATTAACTTTTGAGAGAAGTATAATTGATGAGGTTCGTTGATAGTCATTCTTTTTGTATCATAATAAATAAAAGTCAATATTACAGTTGTATGATCCCATTTATAAAAATCATTAAAATGCATTTCTCCAATATTGAATTTTTTTTGTGTTGGATATTAAAAAAATATATATATTTTACAAAAATAAATGTACCGGTACATTATAATATACACCTATTAGTTGTATTTTAGATTCTGATGTTCAATTTTCTTACATCATGCTACGATGTTCTACATTTTGACCAGTGTTTCCTACATTTCATTAAAATAATCTGGTAACCCTAGATCTAATGATTGCCTCAACCTCAAAACAGGACTCTTCATCATAACTACATAACCAAAAAAGTAGGCAGAGAAAGAGAAAGCAAGAGAAAAAGAATCGTCTAAAAGTGAAAATGTATCAAGTCCTTTCTCCAAAAATATCGAGGTATCGAAAGTATCAGGGGTATCAGGACATAATTCTAATTCATATGAATAACTATGGAGGAAATTGTACATAGTGACAGCAGTCCCATTATTAAATCGTCATAAACATAAATATCTAAAAGAAATATATCATGCCTGATATTCATGCATCTAAACTTCGTACACTATTCTCTGTAAATAGAACACAGCCCCTATTACGAAAGAAGTGTATAACAAATTGCAGACACTTCATCCAGGTTGATTGTTACTGATCATAATCTTACTCAGCCTAAACTTACCCCTAACCTCGTAAGGAATAAAATATCTGGACTAAGTTCTGTGGATGTAGGCTCTGAATGGAATTAAGAACAAATGTTCATGCACAGATTAAATATTATCAACGCCATCACGAAAACAAGACAACATACAAAACCATTTCTAACAACAGTATGAAGGAAACGAAAGTTGTATATCAGAAAAAGCACGATGCATAGTATAATTCTTTATGTGTTATAAAGGAAGACCAGAGTTCCTCAGTAAGAAACGACATAGATAATATGAACTACTGCAATAATGCATGCATTCGTGAAAACAATTTTGACAAACCAATTAAACCCAGATGACCATTTAATACGAAGTTCATATTATAACATTTAACCTATAAATAGACTGCAAATATGGAGCAGTTCTTTAAATTATATTTACGATGTATTTCTTTATAATGCAGTAAAGGTCCACACTGCAGATGAAGATGTTTTTTTACAATGCAAACACTTCTGGAATGTTATGGTTAAACAATGTTATATGTATTAATGGTTTTATGCTATATTTATAATAGAAGTTGCACTGGGAAAGGGGTGGTATTGAAATAAAAAATGATAGATTAGATCAATTTAATCTAACTACTTTATACTAATTACTTTGGAAATTTACTGAATATCCCAAACTTGGAATACAAATTCTAGATGGATATGCCTCAAAGACTGGGGCCAACAAAACTTTTTCAATACTATACCGTTCTCATACCTCAGGGGGCATGCAGTTTGGCTGGCGGGGCCCGGGTGAGCCGCATGCACAGCAGAAACACATCATGTTAGATGGCATTAGTTGCAATAATGGTTCCACCTCAGGCAAAATTACTTCAGTTTAAGAGACAAGTGGGGAGAAAAACAGCCAACCCCTGATATGCTAATAATGTATGTTGTAGAGATTCATCAAAATTGATTAAGCTTAGCTTCCATTATAAATTAAATACTAAAATTTTAACTATTATATGCCAATGAAAGATAATGATATATAATTTGTGAACTTGTTAAATTTATAAACTATTAGAATTTAAAAATTGTTACAAATTACATTTTGGCCTCTCTGAGTAAGATTTTAAAATTACAAAATACTTCATGACTTGCTTATAAATAATGAACATACACATTTTTAAATACAATTAACATCACACTAATTTAATATGAAACGAATGTAATGACTAGAGAATGAAGGAAGCTAAGCAAAGAAATTGATAAAAAGATTGTGCATGCTTTGGCTGAAATGTAACTACCAGAGAAACCATTCTTACTTAAATATAACACCAATTCATATTTTACACTAACTGTCTGACTCATAAGTGAGAAACTAATACTAACACACAAGTAAACTGCTCAATGAATTAATTTTGAAAATTACTTATTTGTGAGTAATACACTTGAGACCTACACTAAACTTCAAACTAATTCCAAACTTAACAAAATAATCACGAACAATATTAAAAACTGCATTCGAGATAACTAATGTCAGTTTACGACTATCACTAATCTTGGACTACAAAATTAAAAAAAAAAACACAGGAGAAAAACAACAAAAATCTATTTTGAATCAATACGTACTCTATTGAAAGAAGTGCTTGATAGGAACTACCTAAATGGACTGTTCTATGTAACAGAAGATGCATTAGAAAAGAGTTAAAGTATTATGTCTTAAAATATTGTTTACTGTCTACTTTCCCAAACATTGAAATATAACAATTAAGAATGAGTATTATTATTAATAATAATAATAATAATAATAATAATAATAATAATAATAATAATTACAACAAGAATATAAACATAGGTAGAAAATAAACAAGTCTAATTCTAGCCTACTTCAAAACCTTGCTCGATTCAAAAGGATTCTTACATTTTTGCAAATGTACTTGGTCCGCGACTAACTGAATAAAAAGTGAACAAAACTTCTTTTAATCATTTTTAGCAACGAAACTTCAAATAACTAAAACTTCTGTATAGCTCGAATATATTATGTATAAAAGGATATTATTAGATGTTTAATGAGTGTTGCTCAATTTCAAGATGTGTATTGGTTTGTAATGCCTCCAGATATGGGGTCAACTTTAGCCTAGAATTCACTACCACTGACAATAGGATGAGAGGTAAGGATAATAAGCAGACATTGTCACACTGTTTCTAATTATCTACTATAAGCTAAAAAAAAATCCAGTACAATTTTGCCAGTGTACTCGTATGTAACAGGATAGCAGATATACAGTAGAACTCCGATTATCCATGACCCTATTAACCGATTGGCGGATTATCCGATTGTCTTTCTCTAGCGCCTTTTTTTTATTGCAGAGAACAAATGAAGTGCTGTACGTTATGTTAGTACATATTTGTTCTGCAGATGGTTATTAATTACAAGCCTTTACCCTTACACAGTACATAGTAGGAATGCTTTCGTTACTGGCAACAGGAACAGTTACTTATGGGAGGAGGTGTTTTTTTCCCTAACTTGTGAAATGGACACTACATGCTTTCGAAGAAATTATCCCAAGAACTTTCAACCCATGTACCATTCAGACCATATCTTTATTATTCGAGTGGCCGTACTGTGTACTTATATGCAAAATGTTCTCCACGGGTGCCAAAAGGAAACATGTTATGCTAATTATCGAAAAAAAATAATAATAATTGAGAGGTTTCAGGAAGAAACTATGGCTCATCTTGCATCAGAATACGAGATTGGCCTTACAACTGTGCGCTGTTTATTAAAAAGAATACAAGAATAAAATTGTACAAAGTACAAGTACGTAAAAATACAAAACGAGACTTTTACTTTTCCTATCTTTCTGCAGACAACCATCACCCTTGGTCCTTAAAACCTGTCGTTGACAAAGATACATAAATCACTGTTCTGATTCATTACCTAGCATGTTAAACACAACACCATGGAGGAAATTACGAAACTGTAGTTTAATTTATGAAATCTTTTATTTACGGATTATCCGATTTTTCGATTAACTATTCAGTCCATCACCTTCATTACCACAGAAAATAGAGGTTCTACCGTAAAGAAATTATTATAAATGTACAAATTGTCATTGCACGTCTTACTTCACATTAAGTAATACTATTATCGCTGCAGTAAACATTTTGATATTTTGCGTATAAATACAGACTGAATCAGCCAGAGCTAGACTGGCATCAGCTGAAAGTCATATGCGTAGTAACTGCTGCAACATCGCAGTGATCAGACCTCTTGCTCACATACGTTTCGTGATTAGTTACGTAAACACATTCACACAGTGAGGTTGCAGCTGTATACCATACATTTAGAGTGCAGTAGTGTGTCCATTATGAAATATATCCCTGAACAACGAGTGTTTATTTACGACAACTTTCTGAAATATGAATCTTGGAGAACAGTTCTAACAATCTTCCGTCAGTCATTCCCTGATTCGCCAGAGCCTTCTAAAGCATTGATTTACAATTTAGTGAAGAAATTTCGTACAACTGAATCAGTATTGGATAAGAAACGAAATTGTGAAACATGTTCTCACATAGGAGATGTTAGATGAAATTGGCCAATGACTAGAGAGAAGTCCTATGACATCATCCCACCATGTAGCTCAGCAGGCAGAGGTGTCACAATCTTCAGTGATAAGAGGTACGAAACAATTAAAACTAAAACATTACAAAATTCGAATAGTGCAGAGGTTAACAGAACCCGATTATCAGAGCAGACTTAGGTTTTCCATGTGGTTCCAACAGTCAGTATATGATGGACTACTTGACCCCACCTTATTTTTTTATACTGATGAAGCATGGTTCCATCTCAGTGGTTAAAAGTAAAGTTTAAGTGAATAATCCACATTCACTTAAGAAACTCAAATAAAATATTCGGCATGAAATTCGAGTCATTTCGGAGAACGAACTGTGGTGAGTTGCTGGACATGTCTTCTGAAGATGTGCAGCCTGCCAGATATCACAAGAACATCATTTCAAACATGAATTGTGAATTCTGTAAGTACATCATTACGCAATACTGAACGCAAAAGCAGAGTGAATCCTTCACATATGGTAATGTCATTACGTATGAATCAACTGCCACGAGTGCAGTTAGGAGTCTAGCTCTGGCTGGTTCACCCTGTATAATACACTGGGTAAATTATCTTCTAATATTCAATTTCAATCAAAATTCTCTGTTCATAGGTATATAGTAGGATAAAAATAACTTTTTACTAGTTTTTGAAGTTCATGAAAGTGATTGTTTCTACCAGAGATTCGAAATACATTTTTATAGCATTACAATACCATCCATAAAATTTTTAATGTAAGGTAGCAGGAAAACTAATTTGGAAATTGGCAAGTTATTTGAAAGAAATATTATGTGATACCTAATTCCTAAACAAATACAATTCACATGTATACGAACACTCATAAAATTATAGTAATTACGCAATCTGCTTGATACTAAATGGGATCAATTATTTAAAAAACTAAAAGTCATATGTAAAATATATGTTGTATATAACAACATAATCCAGTTTTAAAAACTGACTTTTATGGGAAAATATTTTATACGCACATTTGCAATGTTATTTACTCTTTTTATTAAAAGTCTGATTCATACGGTTTTTCTAAATAACAAGTTTATGCAAATTTGGCAACCTTATTCTTTTTCTTTAATAAATCTCTCCTATGGTTTAATTTTTTTTTTTCATTATATAAAACCTTCTTCTATGATAGCTGCAGAAATTTCAAAGAGAAAAGTCTTACACTTATTTTTATTATGTGCTGAACAGCAAAGCATAAGGGCAATTCACTGATACTATCCAGCCTATCATAGTTAGATTATTCGTAACTACTATTTCATATTTGCAGTGTATATTTTAGTAAACATTTGAGCACATCTGCATCACATTTCAATATTGTTTTTGTACAAAAAACTAGACTGCTCAATAGAGTTTCTTTTTTGCCTATCAACATCTGAAAGTAGTTACAAACCATGAAGTGATAAAAAAAAATCACGACATAGACACGTAGTTAAAGGCCTTTTAAAAGAAAAATCAACTAGATTTTAATTATTCAACATTATAGAAATTTTCATTGATGATGCAGCCACATCAATATAAAGAACAAAATCAATAGCGAACTCGTGAAAATTTCTTGAACTGCATGGCAAACATCAAAAGCTTTAACAATAAAATAGAAACAAAACTTCATACACTTAAAATGCTCCCTCTGTATCTTTCATCATTTTCCAAAGCCTTCTTCAGCACAAATGCAATGTTTGAAATCAATATGAGTGAGTGAGTGAGTGAGTGAGTGAGTGAAAGCAGCCAGACTTTTGATAAGATACTAGTCTAGATAGCTAAAAATAACCAGAAGAATCATTATACTCCCATTTATCTTAGAGGAACAGAGTTTTGAAAATACCGAGCAAGAAATCACTGTTGCTACTCATGAAAAAATGATGTTACAATAATAGAGGAATTTAGTAAGTTTATCTGAAAACACATTTCTACATAAATATGTTAGTTTAATTAATTCATAGATTATATAGATGCACTTTTGTTGAATTAGCTGTGCCAGCAGCAAATTGCAATCAAAGCAAATAAATATACATTATATTAGCGTGTGCAATACTTGTGAATGTGTAAATGTGCTTTCATAGCTATGACAACCAAATGAACCCTTTGGACTTCAATGGACACACCACTATACTATTTTAAGGGTCGTATTCATAGACGAGACTTTGGACCAAAGTTGACTTTGGAAAGTACAAAATCGCCATTTTCCTATTCACAGTCGACACTTTGACGAAAGTAAACTTCAATCGTGACTTTACTTCGAAGTCGCCAAAAATTTTGACTTTGACTTCTGTTCGTAGACATAACGAAAACTGCTGATATTTGAAAACTGTTCAATTTTCCGAGAATACTGAGGACAGCCAGGAGATTATTAAAACTGCTCAAGTTCCTTAACATATTATTAGGTATAGAGAATAAATTCAAATCAAGGTACAAATTTGATAAACAGACCATTTTACATATCCTCGTCATGTTTCAACATTCACTGATGAATAAAAATCAGAGGATTATCTCTTTCACCATCAATACAACTTCTTATTTCATCGCGATTTTATGCTACAGGTAAGAATTGATGGCTTAATATCAATTTTGACTATTTAATTATATATTAATTTATATATATGGAGTTAATTTACAATCCTGCAGTCGTCACAATAATGTTTTCTGCATATTGATTTCAGGTAATTTTCAAGTAATTTCTGCAGACATGCAGGTAGTAACTCTGCCAAGTGTCAGCAGGATAATGTCTTTTTTGAAGTCTGTCATTTGTGGCATCTTCTTAGCTTCTATATCTTCAAAATAAAATGATTTTACAATGAAATAATTATTCTTAAAGAACAATAACAGAATATAAATGATAACTTGAATTTTATTTATATCGCTAAAGAACAATTACAAAATAAAACAATACCTTGAGTATTATTTATATCTCCAAAGAATGATAACAAAATATAAATGATAATTTGAATATTATTTATAATGCTAAAGAAAGATAACAGAATATAAATGATAACTTGAATATTATTTATAATGCTAAAGAATGATAACATAATATAAATAACTTGAATATTATTTATATCGCTAAAGAACAATAATACAATAAAATAACTTGAACAAGGCTCGAACTCACAACCTACGAATCATTAAGCGAACACATTGCCACTGCTCTACGAGATGCAGATGTGAATAACTCCTGCTTAAACATCTTAGTTCCGAAACTGTTTCTATAAGCACAAGCATCATGTAACATCACCATTATCCGAAGTGGATATAAAAAATATTCACTGTTCACGAGTGAGGCCATTTTTTTTTTACAGGTGTACCAATGTTCAATTGTTTCATTGATTTATAACTCAAAAGATGGCTTTGATAGTGGCAATGCTTCCTTCATTTAAACTATCTATTAATTTGTTTGTTGTTGTTTGGTCAACTGTCCGAAGACAGGTCTGAACCTCACAAAATACCAACAAGCCACCACTTATAGGGCAACTAGGCCAGGAGATAATGGGGTAGGGTGCCAGTTCCTTTACCCCTCTATTAATTTAATTCGTTTAAAAGGCAGTGATTGTGATTGCCAACATTAGAACAAGACCATCAAATCTCGACTTGTCAAAGTCTCAAAAATATTGTCTATGAATAGGTCTTTTAACAAAGTTAAGCTTTACTACGAAAGTCGACTTTGGGAAGTCTTCACCCAAAGTCTCGTTTATGAATACGGCCCTTAAGAACATTTCCAACTAGCTCTATCATGAAGATAAGACTTACGATGCATTCCTCTGAGCTTGCTACAGAGTGTCTTTCGAAAACTTCACAGTGACACTACTAAGGCATGAATATTCATAATATTAAAAATATTATGTGAATTAACTTTAAACTTATATATTTCAATTAAATATTTTAATTGAGGCAGCTACATAAATTCATTCAGAAATATATCTTTCCTGTTATTTGCTTATTGTGTCTACTTCACTGACCATTTTTCAGCAAAGAACACCTAAATAATTTATGGCTTAAAGGCTTCTCATATCACAATGTTCCTATATGACCCTAAAAAAATAATGGCATATCCTGTTAACAAAATGTCATCACTATTTATAATTTCTTAAAAGTTCACTTTAAAAGATCATTTTAATTTAAAGTGACATGCTCAAGATACAAATTCAGATGGCTAAAAGTAAAAGAAGTAATAAACCAAGCCAATTATCCACACTTCCCTTATGTTAGTACAACAAACTTACTGTTTGTCTATGACATATAAATGGACACTACAAAAAATTACTTTTACTGTGGTGTACAAAATGCGAAAGTTTCTACTATGAGACTATGAGAGCCTTTATTCATAACCCATATGTCTTTCTTCTAAGGCAAAATCCCACTGAACTATGTTTTTCTATGTATGTATCTGTTGAAAAATCTAAGGAAGTAGAGAAACATTTAAGAACAGTTATCCTACAAATTCGTATTTAGCAACTTCGATACGTCTTATTGTATTTGTCAAAACTATAAAAAATGAGTTAAAATATTTATTAGATCTACATCAGATTTACTGTTATCTTTTTAAACAAGACAGCTTTGCATGGCCTAAAGAAGAAGAAATAAAATCACGAACAGTTATCTTGAGCTAGAAATGAGAATCAAATACTACTGTGTGATTTATTTAATTTTAAAATGAGAATATCATGATCAATTTCTTTAAAATTATTTACAAGAAAATTGTATTCTTACACCTTCTACTCAATACAAGTATGTAATACATACAAAAGACACACAATAGAAAAAATTATTACATTTTTGTCCTATTTCTTACATCATAAAATGGATGCCAATAATTTTCTTGGCATGATGAAATTTCTCCTTACAATTTTCAATCAAATCAACATATTCTTGGGGTTATATTTAATCCTATAGTATTCAGTTGTTATTTTTTAAGGAAAACGAAATAAAAAAAAAATATACTATGAAATACTTTTATAAAATATAAGAACTTTTAAACATTCATATTTAAACTTCAGCAGTATGAATATATCACTAGCATATAGCTGAAAACTCCAAATGCTGCTGCATTACAAAACAAACTTTATAATATCTAATGCTAAGTTCACCATAACACCTCCTTAAATATGTTAATGGTAAGATCAGTTGTTAACACCTTCAAGGGTGGGGGCACAGCTGGAATCATCATCTTCAATATTAGGCAAAATGCAAAAATGATTACCAACTTCAATCTTTTTGTGGAAGAAAAATGAACGGTAAATTTCGACTAGAATTATCATAAATCTATAACCCGGGACCTAGTTTTACTTCCCTTCCAAAATGAGTTATTGTAATCACTGAATTACTCAGGACTACCCTTAAAAATTTTGACTAGAATCATACATCTATAACCCTGAGTCCTAGCCTTACTTCCCTTCCAAAATAAGTTATTGTAAACCACTCACTTACTAAGAACTATCCTTCAAAAACCGTGTAATAACTTGGCTCTGTATTACCTGCTAAAAGTTGAATTGATAACATGTATAGAGCTGGCTATTAACCATAAGGCAAATATAATTGTACAAATAGTTACAAATTTCAGAGTCAAGCATCTACTATAACTACCTTAGTAACATAGAAGCCAACATCAATACACATACAGAGAAAACAAAGCATCACAGAAGTGCAGTAAAGAAACTTACCAATGCGTTGGTATTGCTCTCTGTGTTTTTTCTGTTTCCTACCCCTCTACATATTTGCAAGCATGAAATTAATTTACAATAGTTACACCATAATGAAACTCAGCTACCCAATCAGATGATGGAACAGTGATTTGTCCACCGTTCAAATCAGTAAGTGAAAAGGAAGTTCAATAGATATAAAAGAGGACACAGAATAAAAGCAACATTGCTATCAGTAACAGTAAAGGTGCACTCACATTAGCAACAGAAGTTTTAGAAATTCATACTAGATGGAAAAAGAATTATGAAATTTGTTCAGTTCATGTAGCACAAATTCCCTAAGCGTAAGCAATGAGTTTGTAAATATGCAAAGCAAAAAAACCAATCATAAAATAAATTCTTATCACCATAGTCTGTCAAATGAAATTAAATTTTATAATTGGCGCGATAAAGAAATATTTGTAAGAGACAATCTTCAAACAAATGCTTCTGTTTTTATGTATATAGTTATCTTTCAATCAAAATAAATAAGAACTACACTTCCTACTAGGAAGAAAGAGAGATTACAAGAAATTAATCATCAAACTCCTCTATTCTCACATATATTTTAATTAGAGGAAATATAGATGACAATTGTATTTCATAATAAGAAAGATAACTATTCGAAGTAACCCTAATTAATGGAGTATGCTTAATATTACATCATTGACGAGTTAACATATTTACTTTGCAGGAGAAATATAACACTAGAAAAAGGCAAGCTTGTTTGATAAATGAATGCAATAGTTAACTGTAAGATAAAATATCAGAATGCGTGAGTAATAACTTACACTGTCCACTTCAGGCTAAATCTGACTAAATGTATTCATAAAAACTGGAAAATTAAAATATGTTAAGTGATAAGTCAGATTTACGACTTTTATTTTTCCAGTTGTTACAATCCCTCTTACAGTAATTTGAACACTTTTTAACGTTAACCCATGCAATGCCACTATTCACATGTTCTAAAACTACATTATTTTCGCTCAAACTTCCAAGTATTAAAACTACTCGATTTATTATTCCCAAAATTGTAGGCTCTTTTCATATGAAAACTGTGCCTTGAAGCACCTACAGAAATGTTTAAGAACTACCGTTACACTATATAAGTTCAATTCTCATAAATATACAGGGCGAACAGTTGAGCTTTCTGCCATGTAAAATTCATCTTATCTGTGTGTGCCTAATCACAGATGGCTATGTTAGGATCAAGGCCACCGAGTTACAGTCCTTCATATCTGTTTTTCTTTGTATGTTGTATTACTATATTGGATTATGATTCAGTTAAAATATTTTATTCCATAAATTGTATGTTATATGGTTATAATTCGAAATGAGACAGTAGAACAAGTGAATAGTTTAAAAAACTTGGGATGTACTGTAAGTAGTGATATGAGCTGCTGCCAGGAAGTCAAAATGAGGACAGCAATGGCAAAGGAAGAATTGAAAAAGAAGCATCTTCTGTGGACCTTTGTTAAGAACTAAAAAAGAAACTAGTGAAGTTCTGTGTGTGGAGTGTCGCATTTTATGGGTCAGAAACAATGACATTGCTTCGAAGTGAAGAGAAAAGACTGGGAGCATTTGAAATGTGGATATACGTAGAGAAGAATAAAGCATGTGAAGTAAACAGACAAAATAAGAAATAAAGCTGTACTAGAAAGAGTGGATAAGAAAGAATAATGCTGAAACTGATCAGGACGAGAAAAGGAAATTTGTTGGGTCATTGGCTAAGAAGAAACTGCTTACTAAAACACACACTATAGGGAATGAATATGAGAAAAATGTTCGGTGTAGAACAAGATATCAGATGACAGACAACATTAAGATATATGAATTGTATATGGAGACTAAGAGGAAGGCAGGAAAGAGGGAAGATTGGAGAATGCAGGGTTTTCAGTGTAGGACCTGACCTTGGGCAGAAAACTATTTTTTTTTTAGTACTGACGGGTACTTCACTGTTCTTCATTCACCACTAGGAAGCCAGTTACATAGACCATTACAGGAGACTGGTCTACGCTACACCCACGATGAGATGGAGATTTGTTGGAATGCCACAGGGGAACTAAAGCTCACAGAGAAAATCCACTTGCCCAACATAAGTTATATCAGTAAATCGGGAGTACACCAGGAATTGGATCCGGCTCCACAGGATAATTCCAGCACTCTAGCCACTAGATCACTCTGGCAGCTGGGCAGAAAACTATGAAAGAATGAATATGATTCTTATGTGTTAACAGAGTCAACACGTGAAAATTCATAGATAATATTTTCATGAAGGATTCTGAGTGATGTTTCCATGTCATTAACTGCTGAATGAAACAGAAACTGTCCAAAATAAGAAGCCTACATGTTAATGTTGAGTTTTCAACGAAAATATTTGGGTAACACTACTCACACACAGAGAATTCCTCTAGAAAACTGCATAGAAATCTTTTGCCGTGAACAGAAATTCCTTACTATTCTCTATTAAATTATTAAAGAAAACAACATACAAAATTAATGTGAAGAAATATAACCTGGTGATCCTTTATGTAAAAAATGTAAAAGTATTCTCCTTACATGCCAAGAAGGTACAAGGAAGTAGATCACCAAGCTTTCGGGACCTCAGCACTAGAATGAGATGGTGTGATCGACAGCACACTTTGAAAAGACCAAGAAGTACTCAATTTCACAAAGACTTAGTGGACACCAAAGAAATTTTGGCAACACGAAAAATTCCGTCAGTGCCTGGGATTGAACTCAACAGCTTCCAATCCACAAACAGCTGCTCTACCAATTGAGTTACCCAGCTGCCGATCCTGTATGTAGATGTCGACTTTGTGAGCGGGTTCTATCTAAGAAGCATGATGGATAAATAGATTCTAATCTTCTCCTGTGTTCAGATGAGGCTTGTTTCTTCTTCTAAGGTTATGCAATTTCTTATAGAGGTGCCAATAAGTTCGGAAAAAAAGGTGAGCAGTTCCAGCACCTCCTTGGTTAATTTTAGCGAGTAACTGTTTTTAATGTTTATTTTTAGTATACTAATCTGTAAACTGATTGATGCTGTTTATATTTGGAACACTGAATAGTTCCCATAATCAATGAGCAGAAGTACACTTGCCAACAAGATGAAGCCAGCCGGTGACAAAATTCTCAACTGTTCACTCTGTATTATGTGTGTATAACTAATACTTCTAAAAACGAATTTTAATAACATTCATCATAATTTTACTACCCAACACAACTTAGAAGTGCTACCAACTAATGTCAAAGCCAACATGTATGATGTCTAGAGCCCGGATTTTCATGCAACTCTATATTTTTATATAAGCTTGTTACATTTCTCAAACTTTGCAAATATTCGTTTTATGACTTTTCAATTCCAAATAACAGTACTTTTCGCGTGCATGTTTGCATGTTTTGGATTTTTTTGGGAGTAAAGTCATGCATAATGCATATTTTGAAGATTTCAGATTTAATAGAACATATTTAGACATTTATATTGCATATAATGTATAGTCCATATTGTATCCTCTGCAATACCTTGGAAGTCATGAACGCTGAGCACTTAAATTTGCTCATCACTCTCAGCTAGATACTGGAAGGTCAGAGAAAAAATGATGAATTTCTAAACTATTTACCTTTCAGTTGTACTCTTGCAATTGTCTTTGTATATTCTCTGTTTCGTTTGCTTTTGGTCATTGTAAGGTTAATGACATTTGTAAATACTTCTACATTACATAAATTAATAATGTCCTTTTTTCTGGCTTTAGTGCCTTTTATGAATGTTGCTTCGTAGAATCTGGTATTTTCACATTATTTGTTCATTGAGAATAAAAATAAATAAATAAAGCTACCGGTAATACGATTTCATGGCATCGTACCTGATAACTAATCTTTGGACTTTCCACTAAATCCTCCTTTTGTTAGACTGAAATTGAGGATGTCACCCGAATAAGGGCATATAGAGCAAAATGTAGTTCTGATATAAACTAATTTCAATGTTTGTCAGCTGTCAGGTTTATCATAGTTGTGTCGAAAAAGTTTTTCTTCGCTGTTAATTTATACTTTTTCGACACAACTATGATCAACCTGACAGCTGACAAACATTGAAATTAGTTTATATCAGAATTACAATTTTCTCTATACGCCCTTATTCAAGTGACGTCCTCAATTTCCAACCCCAAACTCTCACTCATTACAAGCGAGAGGTCAAAATATTGAAAGAAATGAAGGCAGAAGTAGCATGCCTGCAAACTGCAATTTAGTATACTTTTGTGTCTAATTGTGAAGTGTTGCTACAGGTCCTGTTAGAACTGCAAGAAGAGATCTTGTGTCAAAATGGATTAAAGAAAAGAAATTTATAAAGACTGACAGTGATGTAATTTATTGTGATTGTTGTAATAAAGACACAAGCAGGCCTCTACTTGTGTATTTTGGGGTGCGATAGTGTTGTGGTTAAGGCGTAACGCTGCAAAGTTGGAAGGCCACGGGTTTGATTCCCAATGAGGTCATGGTCTTGCGAAAATGCAATTCGAACTCACTTTGTCTCAAATTTCTTAGCTTAAGTATGCACCTGTCACTTCTCGTAACGTAGAAAGATAATTTTCTAAGAAATTAGTTGTAATACGTTGTTTAAAAATAAATAAGAATGTAATACAATGTAGAACTCAATTTTGATAGTGCATATTTTTACCTTTTTCTCTCTTCACTGTGCATGTTTTGTCATATGATAGTGCATGAATGCATGTTTTAAGATTTGATAGTGCATGGAAATCCGGGCTCTAATGATGTCACATTGTTGTAGAAGCAAGTACAGTTCCATTTAAATTTTCTATTCTGCTCCACAAGCTTCAATGTAATACAGGAAATATTACATGTTAGGCATTTTTAACATACAAATATGAAATATTCACTCACATAAAGTCACTGCTCTAGTATTTTAAATAAAATTTATTTAGTGTATTTTTGAGTGCAGATATTAAACATTACATCAGAATGTAAACTCCAACGGAATTCTTGGAGAGTATCTGAAATTGAAAGAATCTTAAAGAGTTTATAAATGTTGTTTATATGTAACGATAAGGTGGCAACAAATCTACTGAAAATTCATTCTTCTTAGTTTGTTTATAATGGGATGTTTTTCAATAGCTCTGCAAATATTTTTTACTCACCATCATCAAAAACAGCTTTGTTTCCACATAAAATTTCCACTGCACAAAAACCGAAGTTTGCTTCTAAAGTTTCAGTACCATGAAGATAATACAATTTATTACCATCGACATAAGAATAAACAAAACTAGAACAGCGTATTGAAGCCATATGTTTCTTGGTGTGTTAGGTAGCATATTGATAATTACATTTTTGTCTGCTCTGTGTTCGAAAAGTGATTTTTTTTCTACAGTTTCCATACAAAATACTTAAATCCATTAACAATTTCCTATCACATGAATGAAAACAGAACATAAATTTTCTCATTCTACTCCCAATTAATATTTTGTCTCTGAAGAAACATGTTTTCAGATGCTTGTAACAGCATCTTATTTAGCCAACATAAGGTAAGAAAATATGAGTTATACACACATGTACACACTTAAGCATATCACTACAAAAGAATACTTACACCAGAATTGGAAAAGATACTGTAGATATGTTACTAACATAGATGTTATTACATAAATCTTACAAATCTGCAATGGCATGTAGATAATACAGTCTATTAATACAATTTATGTATATTTATTACTGTTAAAGTGCAGATCCAACAAATACTTAGTATTAATATAATATTAATTTTAGAATAATGTTGATATTTTACTTATTATTCTTAACTCAATGCAAAATGACATATTATTATTATTATTATTATTATTATTAGTATTATTATTATTATTATTATTATTATTATTATTAATGATACTTTATGTTTCAGCAAGGTTCAAACAATATTTATTTAAGAAACTATTTGTATCTTTATTGTTGTATCACGAGCTGCAAATAACCAACATGTTTAAAGTTAACAATATATCAATCAAAATTAAGCAGATAAGAAAGAATAATGGTGTTAAATACTGCATGCTTATTAATGTAATGATTAAGAATTTATAGTTCTGAGCCAATGTTTTGAGAATTCTGTATTACAGTGTATTATAGCCTATTATGAAGTATATAGATTTACTTACTTTCACATTAGTTTGTTCAATAAAATAAAATTATATATAGAGGTATCCATTGTAATACCTAAGAAAGAAAACTGATATAGAAAAGTTGTATATTTTTATTGTTTACTGTCTGAAAAAATTACAAAGGTTCAAGCATTATCTTTACGAGTAAATTAAGAATCCCTGGCAATTAATCAGATTATTAATTAAATATCTGACCTCCATCATTAGGCTTTGTACACGGCCTATCATTTATTTTCTATTTGAATTTAAAAATATTTCTGTATGCTCACAAAAGCTAAAAGACGGTGGAAAGGTACTAACAGTCATTAAATGACTATACAGTGTGATTCAAAAGGTTGTGATCAAACTGAAGCTCATAGAGGAGTCGAAATATAACAATTTTCGAATAGCAACTCGTGGTCTCCAAAGTAATATTCAGTTAATACAAGACTGTAATGTCAGGAACTACAGTATGGATGCAATCATAGTTTGCAAGGAGGCAGTATGAGTTGACAGAGACTTTCAGTCTGTTACCATACACTAGTACTTGCGTATCATTTTCTAATTATATCTCATACTGTTACTCGTGCACAGAGACCAGTGGGTTGTGTGCACTGCAGTTGAACTGAAGATATACAGAACGATCCAAAAGTCGCGCACATTAAAATATAGTGTCTATATTGAGTAGTGCAGTTGGAGAGTGCTATCAGCTACTGCTAGATAGCATCATGGGTACTAACAGTAACAAACCTAGACGTCATTGTGATGTGTATGTATACACTGACACTTGCAGTAGTCCTTTGTTTATTGCTTGGCAAACATGTCGTTTTCCCACGAGCAACGAGTTTTTATTGTTGAACATTATTTTTCCAGTCGTTCTTACACATGTGTTGTAGACGAATTTCGTAGGAATTATCTGGATGTGGCAAATTCGACCATACGAGATTAATCGTCGTTTTAGGGAATATGGATCAGCACTTCTTGACAATGATGAACGTGATTGTTGATTCCAGCAGGACAGCGCCACATGTCACACATCTAATGAAACCATGCAATTTTTGCGCGAGTTTTTTGATGAGCATATCATTTCTCAAGGAGTATTAGCCCCCACGTTCCCTCGATTTGACATCCTCAGATTTCTGCCTGTAGGGTTATCTTAAAGGAAGCATATACAAAAACAGGCTGCACACTTTGGAGGAACTAAAGAGGAACATAACAACATCACTGTACGCGTGCTCAAAAAGTGGCCGCAAACATGGTAAAAAGAGTTTGTACATGCATTACTGAACGGGGCATTTTCAGCATATATTGTGAAAAATGATGTAACTCATGTGAAAACTGATGTAAGTAAACGTAAAAAATTCATCTTTATAAATATGTTGTTATTGTTTTCTAATGCCAGGCGTTTGACAATAAAGTCATTTGACCTCCTGCACTCCAATATTTTTCAAAGATATTATCATGGTCAGCCACTGAAGCACAGATTTTGAGGTGTTCCGAATCCATTTCTCGGTTTGAGTTCCACAACGGGCAGTTTGAGGACTGATATATTCCAATTCTATGCAGGTGTTTGGCCAAACAATCATGGCCCGATCTTTATAAATATGTTGTTGTTGTTTTTTAATGTCAGGCGTTTGACAATAAAGTCATTTGACCTCTTGCACTCCAATATTTTACAAAGATGTTATCATGACCAGCCAATGAAGCACAGATTTTGAGGTTCTTTATAAATATATGTGAGCGTATTATTAAGATGTGCCCGAATTTTGGATCGCTCTGTATATGAAGTCTTCGTGCTTTGTAATCTCTTTGCTAATCTTTAAATGGAATGATACACATTTTCTGAACTCCGAGACATGTACTTTATGCAAGGCACAGCTGCTGAAAATGCACACGCATATTCTTGGGGTAGGATTGGAAGAGGAGGTCCAACTGAATGGCCAGTCCACTCCCCTGATTTGATGCCTTTTGATTACTTCTTTTGGGAGCAGACATTTACGAGACATGGATGGAAGACCCAGAAACACTTTTAGCAAGGATATTTGCAGCATCTCATGTGGTTTGGGAGATATTTGGGGTATTTGGAAGAGAATGTCAAGTTCCCTTCGAACTTCAAGATGTGAATTTCATTTATGGCACAAACGCTGGACACCTGTACCGAGAACAATATCTGAACAGGAGACAATACAATGCCTGCACTGAATGTGGTGGTTGCCACTTCAAACGACTTTTGGTATAATATGACATTGTTAAGTTCATGTAATACAGTAAAACCCCGTTTTAACGTAAATCTGTAAAGTCCCAGACAAATTACCATAAGACTAATGTAATTAATTCCCGTTTTTAAGGAAACCTGCTTTAAGGAAAATGTCACTCTTAAGGAATAATTTCCAAATGAATTTTGTGATAATGAAACCTGAAATATAGACTTGACTTTCAATAGGTAATCAATAGTATTCACATATTCAACAGTGCATCTCAATCGATAGTAATACAGTGTCATGTGACGATATTATTCTTCATGGTCTTGCTTTGTGTTGCTTTCACAGAGTGACTGCTTTGCTTGCTTTGTGGAACTTGTCTCCAAGTTTTTTTTTTTTTTTTGTTACAATGGAGACTAAAACTGAATAAATCAACTGTTACACAGAAAATGGAAATAATAAAGGATGTCGAGGCTATCCTCAAATAACACTATTGGACATGGCAAAAAAAAGTATGGTTTGCCGACTACTTCATTATGGGAAATAATGAAGAAGAAAAAAGAAATTTTCAATGCTGAGTTTCAGTTTAGTTTGGATTCAACCAAATGGAAAAACATTTGAAGAGTTAGAAAATATTATAACAACATTTACTGTAAATAATAATTGTAGGATTAATTAAATAATTATGTTCGGTATAAAAAACACATGTTAGTACTAGTTATTTTAGTCTTTCCTTCCCATTTTATGTAAACTCCCTTTTAAGGAAAAAAAAAGTAATTCCTCAGCGATTCGTTAAAAAGGGGTTCCACTATATTTCCTATTTAAATGTTTGCACAAATTACTATTACTTCATTGTTATGTTGACCATCATGTAATTCCTGACATTCACAGGCTTACAATGATTTAGGATTACTTCCTAGAGTAACATTGTTCCAATCCAACCTCTCTGTAAGTGCATTCAGTTTGATCACAACCTTTTGAATTACCCTGTATGAAAGTAATAGTTGTTATAGTGTAAAGTTAAAAAATGACAATGTGAAAACTTGATCATTTATTTCTAGTGAATTCGAAATTACTAATTTTGTTCATGTTGCAACTCCTTTCTTTTCAGAGACATTGTAGCACGTTCTGAATTACTGGGACATATTATCTATTATTGCAACGACTTGTACTGAGAGCTCCTACAAACTATTTTAAGCCCAACTCACGTAGGAGTAATCATGCACCATAAAATATTTAAGGAGAATAGTAACATCAGTATTTACAAATTTACAATCATGCAGGAAGTGTTACAAATTACAATGAACACCGCTCTCATAGAACAATGGACATACAATTCCCAAAGGACATAAATTACATTTTATGAGTGTTTATCATCTAATTTTTTAATAATTTTTGTGTTATGCAAGTAAAATATCCTTATAAAATGTACCATTTACAAAACAACATGATGCATCTTTCGGAACTCTCTGTTTCTAAGAATATAATTATGCAGAAGAAAAGTATCTTTCTCTTTTGGAGAGAAATCTTATTTCAAACAATTTAGTACCGGTATACTTCACTTCCCAGCATGTGTCTGTTTTTCTTCAGTATGTCTATTTATTTAAGAGAATATACAATAAAATACTGCCAAACACTGCTTTTACACTCCTATAATTTAGGTTTCTTCTGCCAATATATATGATTCCTTCAATTCTATTATGATCCCATCAAAATTCTTACTCTGAATTTACATTAGCCATAATTCAAGTTCCCCACAATTTACGCCAGCCCCGAATTACAGTCAATGCAACTTTGTTTCCACATAAAATTGAGCTGAGCTAAGATAAATAAATTATGCACCAACTAAGACTATTTCTCATAGCATACATAATTTAAATTTGTACTATTCAATATTTATTTAGCAATGGACATTATCAATATTGTAGTATAATTCTGAGTGGACTAGTAAAACTTGTATCAAAATGAAAAAAACAATTTGAAACATCAGAAACAGAGCCCAAAAAATAAAATCAAAATAGTCTATTCATTTTAAAAACCTAATCAGTATGTTTTACTGTAATTATGTGCTTCGTTTTATTGTTCAGTTCCTAACTCGTGAGTAATGATTTACTTGTGTAATTAATTAATTAATGGTTTTTAAGGATTTTAAACTGACTTACACACGATATTATACCAAATGTAAATTTAGTTGAAAAAAAAAAAAAAACAATAACTGTGCTAAGTTTCACTACAATTGAATATTTTAGCAAAGTATGGCTCTATTTTAGAGATTAATGTGGTCTCTTTGAGACTGAAAAATATTACATAATAACTTAAAAATTTCTACTTTTTATGTACTGACAAAAAAATAAGTTATGTTAAGACCAACAAAATGTAATTATAAGATTAGATAAATATAGGCCTATTTTATGCTTTAGTTCTTACAAAGATTAATGTCGAGGTAAATTTTCAGTTTCAAATATTAAAAAATACACAACATTAATTTTTATTCTGTGAACTAATTTAGCAGATTTTTCGTGATCCTTTCAGGTATGGTGTGAATATAAAACAAAATAATGAAATCTACTTAGACTTTTACTATCGAACATTTAATTGGACACAGAATAACTGTTTTAGTTGAGTTCTAAATAAAGATTAAGTCACAGAAGAACAGGACTCATGTAAGACAAAGGTAACAGATTTCAACAATTATAACAAGAAAATTTATCAGCCATCACACACAAGTTTTTTTAAGTAGATATTTAAAAACCAGGGTAAGACACTAAAACAATATATCGAAATGAGTTAAAGAAGACAGCATGGAAAGAAAGCGTTTCTCTTACCTCAGCTTCATCATCTAACAATTCTTCTTCCACCACCTCAGCTTTGTACTCAAGAAGCAAATCCCGGACAGGTTTTGAGTCTAGAGTGCAGTTAATAAATGGAAACTGGAAAAAAAAAACATCTTTATATTAATTTAATGATAATATATGACACAAAAATTTTAAGAGTTTACAAACATACAAATTACAAAAGTGTTAAAAGAAATATTTTCTTCAATATTAAACAAAATTTTGGGATAAAGAGTGTGAGGGAGAAAGAAAGCAGAAGAAGAAAAAGAAAAAAGTAAAAAGACCATCGAGAAAGGAACCATTATTCTCCAATGTAAGTGCACTGTCATTCTATATCAAAACTACAAAATAATTACATGAATCATTTGGGCAAATAATTTGGCACTCTGAATTCATCAACTCCACTCTTATCTATTAAAGGACGCTTCTGCTACTCTACTGCTAATGAAAATGCTTTTTTCATTAGTAATACTGCCATCTGCGTAATAATGAAGAACCTCTGAGTTGGTAAACAAATTCTTTTGTTGGGTAACTATATACCAATGAGTGAGAGATCATAAAAATAATACCTCCATTACCAATCTGTAGATACACTCAAATTTCGCGACTCGCTAAAATTTAAAAACATTGCAAAATGATGGGAAACGTGTTTTTATGTAATTTGTAACATATTTACATATATTTCGACACATCAACTACCCGCGAATTTTTTTAAATTTATCTCTATCAGCGAATTTCTACTTTTACTTGAGAAATTTTATATCATCTAGCGAAAAATCGCAAATTAAAGCAATTATTCCCCCCCCCCCCACACTTTCTCCCCCCCCCCCCCCCCCGCATTCAGCAATTTATTAACGAAGTACCAAAACAAATATGTTGAAACAAATACGTTACCAAAACAAATATGTTCGCACTATAAACAAGTATCACGCCATTATGGATAAAATGCCTTGTTGACCCAAGCAAATTAGCGCTGACTGTTCCTTTGGTGATGTAATGACGATATTCGTAAACACCCATGTTTTAACTGAATGGAGAACAAACCTTAGCATGACAAACTTGGAACTCTTGTCATCTTATAACTATGAAAGTAAACAGAGTTTGTTAATGTAGGCTCATAATTTTTGTTTGTAATAATTAGTGAGTAGGTTAAACATACATTTGGTTTTTTATTGTTATTCTATACCTGAATTAAAATTAAATAGAATTTGTCATTCTAGTCATTAAGAAGCTACTATTTCTTCTTCCCCTCACATACTAATAAAACTGTAAACAGTACCTGTTACCATACTGGCTGTTTCAATTCACAGAGTCCAAGAAATTTCCTTTTTCATTTAATTACTTCACTCAACAATTTTTACCTTTGTCACTCAATTAAAAGTGGCCGTTTCTTTCTACTCCCAGTTTTCTAAAACTGTCAAGGTACGAATTCCAATCACAGACAGTATATAATGTAATTTCTTCACCGTAACATATTTAAAAGAATTGAGCTATACAGCTTGTTCCAAACCAAAAACTAGACACCAAAATTTTCTAAAAAGAATAGGATGTACTTCCATTAAATTGCAATTAATAGTTTAGTGTAACAAAGCATGGTTTCTTACCGTTAGAAGGTCGTCTGCTGTGGGCCTTTGACTAGGATCCTTGGTAAGACACTTTGCAATAAAGTCATTAAAGTCCTTCGACCACTTCGAAGGCTGGTCCAATTTTGGAGGGTCAGACTTCTGAATTTTTAGAAGCACTCGCATGGGGGACATTTCATGATTTGGAGGTTCCATTTGAGCAAATTCAATTAAGGTTATTCCAAGTGACCAAACATCAACCTGAAATAAATAAATGTAATCATCAATTACCAAATCAATGCTTCACATACAGAGACATGTGCACACACAGATGGAAATAAATAACTAAATAATTAAATGAATAAACAGATAAATAAATAAATAAGTAAATGTCTCTATATAAAAACAACGAAGATGATTTTGGATTCTTCTACCAACACAATGTAAAAAATTTTATTCTGAGGTGGGTGTGCCAACAGTATAAATGTGTAGTGGAAAGTGATCGATTACTATGTAATGATGATAAAAGATGATAAAAAAAAAAAGGATAGCAGTGGGAGATTTTTGGGGTTTTGCACTATCACAATGTTTCAGAGCTACATATTGACGTCATTATTGGATAAGGCAAGAAAAGCTGTTATCACAATATCGACCAAAAACCAAATAATCTCACACACGAACATTATGATAGTCTCAAGCGAAAGATGAAGACAATGACCAGCAAACAGAGCTGAATTTTGATCTGAGCAACAACTGTCGATAAATTTTGCCTAAACCATCTAAGGATAGTAGTGGGAGATTTTTGGGGTTTTGCACTGTCCTAATGTTTCAGAGCTACATAATGACTCCATTATTGGAGAAGGCAAGAAAAGGTGAACCTATGTGTTACCACGACATGGTCCAAAAACTAAATAATCTCACACCACAAACATCAAGATAATCTCAAGTTAAAGATGAAGACAATGACCAGCCGAGATGAATTTCGGTATGAGCGAAAAATGATTAAAAAACACACAAACACAAACACACACACACACACCAAAAAAAAAATTAAGGTTAATAATATTGATTTATCAAATAACATAAAGTAACTTATGAGGGAAGAAAAACCTCTTGAATGATTCAACAGATTATTATACCGATTACTGTAACTTACTTCAATTTCACATTATTTTATAGTGGTATTTGAATAGTAAATAATTATGTTGTTCAGTACCAAGTATTATAAAATGTTAAATATGCTACTATATTGTATATACTTACACAATATGTCACTTAATAATATATTATAAATAATACATATCATTAAACGCTAATGATAAGGGTCATTTAATATATAACATTGTGTCTGTAGCACAGTAAAACCTCCCTAAAACAAAACGCGATCGTTCCAGAATTTTTTTTTCCATTTTCACAGGTTTTCGTTTTACAAAGGCTTGAGTTTTGGCAGAACTAAGAATAGACTACTGCAATATGCTGACTGTAGGAAGAACACTGCCGCGACCTTTTTTTGAAGGGAACGTTGTAGGATTTCCTTCACGTCCTGCATCAATTCAGAGTGTAAATTGCACCCTGACATCCATCGGTTGTGTAACTGAAGTTGTGTTTGATGGAAAATAGATTAATTTCACGTTAGACAAATCAATCCTTGGATGGCAGGTAGCATTGTCTAAAAACAGTATGACCTTACGACCTTGACGTTTCATTGTTCCATTAAAATTAAGAAGCCACTCTTTCATGATAGAACTAGTCAACTACGCTTTTTTATTAAATCGCACAGTTTTACTTTATTCCCACTGTTATTATTTAACACTGTATTGACATATTAACACAAAACTGAGAATAAATAAACGGAAATGTGAAACTAAATTGACACTGCCCTACAATTATTCACAGTTTTATTCTACTCCCACTGTCCTTTATCATTGTATTGGCTTGTTAGCACAAACTGAGAATAAATTAAAGAAAATGCAAGAAGGTTGGAAGAAGTAACAGTACAGGAGGTCAGTAGCCTGCCCAAGTTCTTGGCAATAAGCACGGAATAGTGGCATGGTGAGAGAAGCTTCACCTACAACGCCTGACAAAGAATAGCCAAAGTCTTCCAGATCATTGAATGTACAGTCACACAAAAAATTATGCCATGTTTCATACAGTATTATCGCAAAATTATAAATGGTTTGAAAGAATTTAGCAAGAGTTACGCTTAAAATTATCCATTTTAGTCAGGTTTTTTTTACTCAAATGGTGCCGTTTTCGTGATAGGCAGTTTTCTGTTTTAAAGTATTATTTTACATAGGAAATCATTCCGTTCCCAAATTTATTTTTCGTTTGTGCAGGTTTCCTTTTTATAGAGGGTATGTTTTAGCAAGGTTTTACTGTATCACATTCTAAAAAATATATATTTATTATATATAACACAATCATTAAAATAATAATGATTATAGTAACATATTACCAACAACTCCTTGTACTAACTATATGTCCAGTATTTCTTGTTTCAAGTCTTTGAAAACATATTATGACATTACATACACTGAAAAGTAGTTTGTTCAGTTAACATAACAGATTGCCTGTGTCAACTGGTGAATGTGTTATGACAGCCCTGTTAGCCATATGATGAATCTTCTAGCTATGTTATGACAACCTGAAGAAATAAACTATACTTGACATCACGAAGTGGAAAGCTTATTGAGAATGTTTACAAAGGATGTTTATGTAAGATATACAATGTTCTTGTAATGAAATTCTCCAGAGAAATTGGAATTATAAAGGAAACAATACCCTATAATCCCAAATTCGCGCTTTAAGTGAGAGGAATGGCACTGTGAAGTTAAGATTACAAGAAAATTAAGACATAATTTTAGTTATGATAAAGGCTTGTATTCATTGAAAATGTCTACATATGTAGAACACTCAGTAAGAATGTGTAGGAGATGACCTGGAAATCAAAATTGTTTTCCACGACTTCTCAAAAGGAATTATTGGGGAGTTCAACCTCACAAAAAATTATGCTGATATTCTCCTTCACCGTGACAATGAACGCCCTCACATGAATTTAACAACCCAAAAAGCGATCACAAAACTTGGTTTCACAATTTTACCCCATTCACAGGATAGTCCTGATCTAGCTCCCTAAAAATTCCACCATTTTAGTCTACGAAAGATACCCTTTGCTGTGCAAGATGAGGATGTTGACGTGATTTGGGTCATGATATTATGGTACATGAGCAGAACAAAGGCAGATGTCTTGCTGGCGCAAGGAGACTGTATTGAAAAATAAAGTGTATCAACATAACATTGCTTTATATAATCTATAATTTCTACGATGACAGAATAATTATTTGCAGAGAAAAAAATTTAGTGCATTACTTTCCAGGCAACACTCATATATAAGTGAAGACATAATACTTCAAATTATGTGGCAGAAAAAATTTGGCATCTTTGATGATGTCTCTGAATACCATATGAATGTTATATATTTTGAATACTCATAATAACTCATACAGAAAATTAAGAGGTACTTTTATTAAAGAAACTCACCTTGAAATCATATGGATTATCCCTAAAAGTTTCACATAAAACAACTTCTGGGGCCATCCAATAAGGTGTGCCAATAAACGTGTCATGCTTCTGCAAGGTAAACTTGTTTTTTGCAGACACACCAAAATCAGCTGAAAAAAAAAACAATTTTTTTTTATAACAATTCACACAAACATATCAATGTGAACATCATTACTACATAATATATTCGACAACTTATATGCAATAACTATTAATATCAGGTTTAGAAAAACGTGAGAAAACAGGAAATTGCACAGAAATTATATTATGTTGGTTCAGTTTTAATATGTATGAAAGTCTTGTGGTGTTTAAAGACTTCAGGATTTGAAAGAATATTTGTAACAGACAAATTCATAGGCGGAGTTATTGGCACTGCCCCCCCCCCCCCAACTTGTCTGAATTTTTTTCTACTAACGTTAGAAAATATTGAATTCAAAAGATCTTTTTTTTTTTTTTACTTTTGTTTATGATTAAGTTCCTGATCTTAATTTGATGAATTAATGTCTTCAGATCATGTGTCTGGACTGCAATATTTATTTTAAATTTCTGAATGTATAAGAATTTCTATACCTCATTTGAGGTATGGAAGCACTGTAATGTTTCTTTTGTAACAGCCTGTACAAGTCTGCAGGTGTTCAAGGCGCCACATGGAGAAATATGAATAACCTACTGTACAACAATGCAGAAAAAAGAAAAATGATCCTGGTATAATGTGTAAACTTAAAGACGAGATTAAATAAAATAATTCGAGTTTACATTTCATAATTATGACATCTCCAGGAAGGTAAACTTTATATAAAAAAGTTTTTGTTGTTAGCACTGTTAAGTAGTTTTATTGATGTATGCATGTGTTTCTGTACCTATGAGAGAGAAAAAGAGGGAGATTGTTCTAAGTTATGCCCTATTATAATTTGTATTAAACCTACAGTTCAAGCCTTATACAACTCGGTCCGAAACATCGCGTCAAGCTATAATGAGGGGAAAGAGGTAAATGATGTCCCCCATAACCTCGTTATATGGGGATTCTAAGGTTTTGCTTCGCCTCCCCCCCCCCCCCCTCAAGGAAACGGTTCTCTCTCCACCTATGCAGAAATACATAAAAATTATAAACATTATCGTAACATTTCTCATAATCTATAGGTTCAGTGCCATATCTGCAGGTCTAAGTTGACATGCTTTGGTCTACAGGACACAAATGAGCACTGATTTTAATCTTCATGGGGGAAGTAATTTTCTAGTGAAATTTCGGCTAGTGTATAGGAGAAAAGCCCAACCTACATCAAATAACAATCTGATTTTATACACCAACTATAAAGGCTAAGGGGATCATCGTACTGACCACACATTATTCTTATACTGTTGGATAAATGTTCATTTTTGACAATGTATGTAGAGCCACTGAATGCAAACTAGTGCAATGGATTTGTGCTATCGTCGAATGGACATTTGGTTCCCGTCTGCAGGCATGCAATAGTGATAGGAAATTCAGTTCAATTGACAGTTTAGTTCAATTGGTTTGTTTGAAATGGAGTAAAAAGCTGACACAAAGAATAATTTAGTTCAATTGGTTCATTTAGATCTCTTGAGATGGACAGGAAAGCTGATGTAGAGATACAATCAGAGAGGAGTGCAGTAGCAGTAGAATATTAGTTCAAACATTCGCATGTCATAAAGACTCAATAATTAGAATATTTTAACGTTGTAGGATATACACTTATATAGAATAAATGAATGTATAGGAATATGATGTTCCATAATTTACTCTGTAAAAGATCAGTACTGAATACTTGGCTGAGTATGCTTGTCGAATTTAACCTCAAATTGTTTCTTAATGCTGGCACCAAACGATATAAGTACACTGTAACCAGATTGAATCATGCAGGTCGATCCTCAACTCAATCTCAAATAGAATCCGCTGACTAAGGAACTATAGTATGCATACTTTATGAGTTGTGTACAATATTTATGAAACAGAAGTTAGTCACCTAATAAAATTATTTTTATGAATCTAATAATATTAAGTAACATTATTAGTGTGTTTATGATGCAGGACCCAGCACTACTGCTGTGGTGGGAACAGCTTTCCCACAATGCACTGCTGTGTTTTCAACTCCATAATTCATTTGATCCCATGACTTCGAAGTGTCTCATCTAGTTTGCGAATTACTTCAAAGCAATTTCGACCTAGTTCCTCTGGTCCACTTAGATGTTTACTTCAATTCGAACTAATCAGTCACAAACTACCCATCACTAGCATGCAATCAAGAACGTGGCAGTTCAGGAAATGGAAAGTTTCAGGCTAAGAAAGCAAGCAGCATAGATTTCTGGCCAAAGAAATGTCAAGTGACGTTGGTCACTGTTTGGAAAATGCACATAAAATATCCATTCAGCAGCTTTCACAACAAATGGGACTTATTTATGGCTCCCCGATGACAAGTATACTTGACTGTTTGGCATTCACCCAATTTACTGATAGTCAGTCATTCATTGCTCAGGGTGAGTCATAGGAGGCTGGTCTATGCTACATCCATAATGAGATGAGATGATGACGGAAATTTGTTAAATTAAAGCCATGCAATAACAATGGCACATGAACTTCAACTGGACGATCCTGTACCCAACCACACATTTTATGGTTCCATGTCCATGGATATGTAAATTCAAAATAATCGCTATTGGTGCTCTGAAAAAACCTACTATCCCTAATTAAGTGCACTTCCAAAATAACTGGTGTATGGTAAGCTATGGAAAGCTGAAGAATCACAAGATCGATTTTTTATGAAATAACAGTCAATATCAGCTGTCTGTTAGACGATAGCATAAATGCTGCATGCTGCTTTGCACTTCAGTGACTCTCTCTGTAGTAAGCAGTAAATATCTTTTTAAATTAGGCACGAAAGCCAATTGTCAGAAATTGTTAAATGTCTCCAATTGAATATATAATTTTAGAATAGTTTGCAGAACAATACAATATTTACCCTTGTTACTTTTAAGAATTCATTTCTTGTAGAATCATCTCAAGGTGCCATTTCAACATTTTAACAATAAATTAATCTTTGATTTTTCTATTTCATTAAATAACATTTCAGATTTCACAAGCTTGTCATTAACACAAATTTACTTACCTAATTTAACTCCGCCAGCCATTGTGAGAAGCACATTGCCAGCTTTAAGATCCCTGTGGATCACTTTACTTTGGTGTAGGAAACCAAGGCCCTTGCACATTTGCTGACATACAAAGGCAATTTGTGGCTCTGTCAGAGGTTTCTCTAGTTCCACCATTATCGAGTCTAGGGCACCTCCATCACAATATTCAATTAACATCTGGAAACAAAACATACTTATTTATAAATATGCACAAAGATTGTGGAAATAAAAGATTTTCCCATTAGATCTAGTATAAAATGCCATCCACCTGGGCTGGGATCGAACCCGCAACCTCGAGGACAGAAGGCCAACACTATACCGACTATGCTACCCAGGCAGACTGTAATCTACACACATGATTGTAATTGAACATAACCCTAGATCTATGTCATATACAATAAATATGTTTGAATTTGTGTTAAAATATAATAGTTTTAATGTATAATTATAAAGTTTTAATTCGAATGTAAATCTAGGATTTTAATTAAGATATTTTAACGTTGTGAGTTTTAACAAGTAATTACCCCAACTTTAGATATTGCAATTAAAAAAAAAACGCACGCACGCAAGCACACACACACACACACACGCAGACCTAATTTTATGAGGGAGAGGGGAGGAAACTTACCCACAGCTTGCCCTCATTAAAGAAGGCTTCATGTAAATCAACAATGTTAGGGTGTTTGCATTCAGAAAGAATATCAATTTCTATCATGAAATCTGCAAGATCATCTTCTCCTTCAAGAGCACACATCTTAGCTGCAGCAAATCGACCATTTTGAAGATTCTGAGCCTGAAACAGTAGAAGAAAGATGTTAATTCAAGACAACAGTCATGGTTGCAATCTACATATCACACTAACATAAATGAATTATTCATATGTCCTTGTCTTAATTCCCTCTTTTATTTCCATACTGTTCATTTATTTTCACGAATAATTTATTCTTAAATTATTTTCGCTAAGAATGTTTTGAATACTTATCAAAATTTGAATGCACGCTATTGTAATATTTACTAAGATAAACACATTTATAACCCATTATTATATCAAAACATAATAAGCACGAGACATGATATTACCTATATAAAAAAAAAGACCTACACGTCGTTGTTGAAAACCTTTACTGGCAGTAATGATGTAGAATAACCGAAGTTTTCTTCAGTTGCACATTATTACAGAAATTAAAAAAATAATTCTCAGAGAAAGAATAGTAGAACAGTAATAGGTCTAATAGTTCAAGAGTCGCAAGAAATGTCTTTGAGAGCCGCATGCAGCCCACAGGCTGCTTAATGAGTACCACTGCTTTATTTCTTCATGCACAAGAAACTTACTGCATATAATATAGCAACTGTCTCGAAAATACCGTAAAATAGAATTAGAGATTTTGGAGCTGATTGGCCAAACCCCATTTCTTTATGAGAGATGGCAGCAGCAGCAGCAGTGGTGACGGTACAGTGCATACATTTATCTTTCTCCACTCACAGGATCTGTGCTGCAGCAATGCCTAGTTCACACACACAATTCAAGCACACGCAGAGCTGCTGATAGACAGTTGTCTTGTTACTGTGTGCAATACTGAGTTGACTTTCAGTGTATTAGGTGTGTTGTGTGCACTGTTGACTTCCATTCCTCTCTGTCTGTTGCTTGAGTCATGGTTCAGGGATTTAATACAGAACAAAGAATTTTCATTTTTTGTAACTTTTGTAACTTTTTAAAATACGAATCACCTGCTCAGTGTCAGAGAGAATTTCAAGAAAATTTTCCTGGGGTTGATCCACTTGATAGGTCTACAGTTCACTCAATAGTGAGTGAATACAGTCAAAACAAGTGATCAGTGTTAGACAAGAAAAGAAGACGAAGATGCCATATTTTAACTGAGGAAAAGTTGGATGATAAAATAGCTTCGAATTACACGTTAACCACCGGCAGGTCATTGATTTAGTGACAATGGAAATTTAATCTGCCGGTTTCCTTTGTTTTCTGAGTCAGCTATCACAGTGCTACTAAGACATAGACATAGCTGTCATGTCTACCCTCTTCTCATTGCATTCTTAGAAATTAAATACATACATTCTGGCAACATTTACTCTGCGTATTCTGTTAGAATAGCTAAAGCAATACGCGTTCCCATCGTTGGGTTCAATGAAATTGGAGAGGTCCTTTCCATCTTATCGCCTTTAATTAACATCTGGCTTCAAGGGGGTCTTGCCTTTAATTTTAGATGTTAATGTGGAATTCGAACAAACTTTATCTAGTGCTTGACTGGAACAATTACAGCGAAAATCTCTCACGAAGTTAGCACAACAAGCTCAGGTCTGCCATATATCAGCACATAACGCAACAAAACTACTAAAATTTCATCTATACAAAGTTACAGAAGTGCACGCCCTAAAGCCTGGGGACCCACATAGGAGAATCAATTTTTGCAACTGGTTTATTCAATTTGTACATGATGGCCTTTTAGGCCCACAATTTATAATTTTTCGTGACGAGATGTAGTTTCACTTGCACAGACGAGTTAACACTCAAAATAATCGAAACTGGTCAGTAAGTAATCCGTGACTATTCATGAAAGTCCATTACATGATTCTAAGTTCAGCGTATGGTGTGCTTTAAGTGCAAAACGAAAAATCAGTCCTATTTTTTTTTTTTCCCACAAAACAATTAATCTTGAATGACACAAAACCTTAATTTTAAATCAATTTTTTCCTCAGTTAACTAAAGAAGAATGAATGTATATTGTGTCTCAGCAAGACAGGACAACCCATAAAGCTCGAACTTCATTGCATACACTTGCTGATATGTTTGATGAGAGGGCGATTAGTATAGGGTTATGGATTGCTCGATCCCCAGACAATGCCCTGCGATTTTTATTTATGGGATAGTTCAAATGATAGGGTCTGTAAATCAAATTCATCAACAATAGATGAATTGCAGAACAACATACAACAAGAAATAGCCAACATTTCGGAAGCTCAGCTGCAATGTGAGAACCAAAATGCATTTAGGTGCTACAATGTCTGCCTCACAGCAAATGGGGAACACTTTCAACATCGTCTTTGAAAAAGATAGGCACGTTTTCAGTACTTCACCAGTCGCACAGTATGCGGGATTGTGTGCACCTACGCTGTGTACTGCCACTTCAACTCTAGTTCCATGAGCAGTGGCGGCGGCAGCCGAGGGGCCGCAGCAGCAGCAGTAGTAGTAGTATATGTTTTCAACTGCAGAGTTTATTCAGCATCGAAATTCAACATAAATGAGAAATGGCCAACAATTTTGACTGGAGCCCTTTTATGAGGTACATGGTTATTTTACATGCCATAAATTTATGATACAGGACCCACAGCTTTATTTTCCTCCTGGAGGGAGCCATGCAAAGGATTTATTGTCCATCGCCAAATTTTGGCCTGTGAATTTCATATTCAATACTAGCATGGAAACCACTAGACCACAGGAGACTAGAAAGATAGCATCTGTCCTTGCAATTAAGACAAAATCGATAAAAAGAACGTTAAGTTCTGGCAGTTCACTTTAGGGCATTTTACCTGCTTCAATGAATAAGTTATTTTTTCAGTATCATATTTTAAAAGTGACGAAAAATATTCTAACTGTAATTATATATATTTTTTGGTAGATTAATTTACGATGCTGCATCAACATCTCAGGTTATTTAGTGTCTGAATGAGATGGAGGTGATAATGCTGGTGAAATGGGTCTGGGGTCCAGCACCGAAAGTTACCCAGCATTTGCTCAAATTGGGTTGAGAGAAAACCCCAGAAAAAACCTAACCAGGCAACTTTCCCTGACCGGGATTCGAACCCGGGCCACCTGGTTTCACGGCCAGACGCGCTGTTACATCACAGGTGTGGAAAACTGTAATTATGTGTGTAGTCTAAACATTAAAGAATAGTTCATTATTCTTTAGATTACAACCACTATCATTTAATTATATTCCAGTTTGTATTTTGAGTACGATGCTGATACAATGTCATGTTTGCCAGAATATTTCAACAGCAAGTTTAGATATTACTCAGAATGCACCACAGGATGGGCCTACATTACGCTTGTAATGAATGAACACTGCTGCTAACATGATTAAGAAGAAAAAGAATTGCTGGGATTTCACAGGGGAACCAGAGTATCCAGAGAAATCCCCTGTGTTGCCTGGTCCATGGATTTGCCCAACAGAAATTATAAATTCAAGGTGTATCAGTTGAGATTTAACCACAGACTCCCCTGACTTAGAAGCTCAGCATGCTAGCACTGAGTCACAGTGGCAGTTACTTACACAGAAAGTTTAGTAGAACACAATGTCCCTCTGATGCTGCTATCAACAAGAGTTCTCAAGAGAGAAGTCTATTGTAAAAATGCATAAACATAAACCCTAAATGTTTTGTGTCTGGGACAAGTAAATCCTTGGTTCTTCTGAAATGATCTCCACTTATACAATATGCGTTTTAAATTTTTGCAAGTTGTAAATGTATAATGACATAGGCTATCTTACATGCAGAAGGTCATGGATAAGTGAGAATTCGAACAGACATCCTCACTCTTTTTCATATTATGCAGACAGCTTTATATTAAAAGAAATACACAAATTTAATTAATCAAATTGTTTATGAAATTATTTTATTTATAAAATAGACTTACATGCTACTTTTGGAACGAAATTCTCCACAGAAAGGTGGATATTAATAATCCCTCCATTATCATACATAAATTGGACGTGTTCATCTCAGGTCTAATACAACAGTCTGCCATACTATAAAATAACCACATGATCAGGGATTCCCATATTTATGACTATGTTGTATTGTGAACACACACAATTACCAGCATGCATACTGTATGTAGATAATAATAGCTATTCAAACAGGGCTACATTTGTTCACTAAAATTTTTTCTATAGGCCCTAATTTAATGAAACGCCACAATTGAACAAAAACTTATTATTATTATTACTATTATTATTATTATTATTATTATTATTATTATAATATGATATATATTTGATGTCAACATTTACATGCATGTAATGTGGACCTCACAATTTTGTATCCGGTGCCACAGTTACATTCATTACAGATATACCTTTTGTAGATGCTTTTCTAATTTAGATTCATACTTCTCACTTATATTCCCTCATTATTGTATCTTTACCTTTCCCTTACACTCATTCACTATTTACTATAATCTCTTACTTTTGTTCCCATCTAAAGTGATCAGTATTTCCACCTTTAAAACCTAACGCCCCATCTAAAGTGATCAGTATTTCCACCTTTAAAACCTAACGACTTAATTTAGATAATTCAAAATTGACACTTCTACAACTTCTTTCTTGATTTCCAGTTCACTTATATCGAACACACTCTGTTTCTAATAATACTTGTAGCTAATCCTTACTACCTACGTCATTATCCAATTGGATCATTATTATGTCTATTTCTTAAGTGTATTACATTTTCTATCTCACTTATTTTCTACATGCTATGCTTCATTATCCTGACTAGCCTCCGCCACCATCCTCCTCGCCTATTTTCATTTCTTCTATCTTCTCACTTATCTTCCTATTTAACTTCTCAAATGTATTAACTAATCTACTTACTATATCCTCAATCATCACTGGACCAGACACATTCACTTCACCCACTTCTGCCACCTTCTCTTCATTTCTTCCCATTTTAGCCCTTGTATTCACAGAAACATTTTCACTTCTCTCGGCACTGACCTTCCTTCCCACTAAGCTAATTAAATCACTTTCCCGAATCACTTGAATTTTTACTTGTGACACTAGGCATTATTATTATTATTATTATTATTAATTACCGTCATCATCATTATCATTTAAAATAGAAAACTCAGTGTAACTGTTTCTCCTATGACATAGTATTATAGAAATAATCTAATTAGACCTATGATAAAAGGAGTGGAAGTAACACTTCTAAATAAGAAAAGAAATGAAGATACTGGTATTTAAAAAGATCTAAAAATATTTCATCTCAAAGAAAGAATAAATTAATTACAGGATAACTCGTACCAGCACATCCGAAAGACAGAACCGAACAGAATACCATCCCTCTTACTAGACTATAGACCTAGAGGAAGAAGAGATGTTGGATGTTCCTTAATCAGATGGACAGATCAATTCTCTAATACGGAAACAGGTCAAAAGGTCTAAATCCATGAAAGGATAAAAAGAAGAACTATAAGATCTAATCATTATATGTTATGACATAGACATAATGTACTCTTGTATGGGAATAAAATAAAAATTTCCTAGAAGATTTGAACCAAATGATAACAAATCTCTTAAAGCTAAGTACCCGGTACTGATAAATATTGATATCCTCTGAGAATGAGAGGAGAACGATAATAAACTTATCATGCAAATATTTATCACAAATGTCTTCTTGGAAAGAAGTAATTTATACTAACAAAAATACAATGTAAACAAAGAAGATACTCACCTTGTAAACTTTACCAAATGCACCATCTCCCAATTCACCAACCATTTCCCAGTAATCTTCTGGGTTACAGTCCATCTTAATATTATTAAACACTTTCTTCTTCTTGGCTTCATTAGCTCCGCCAAGGTGCAGCACCTTTTTCAAGTTGCTTAGGAACGACATTGTTTAAAGTCTCACTTCACAATATAACGGAGGAACTGTTATTTCACTAAGGTTTTACACACCTATACACAGTCAAAGTATCATAATCCCTGAATCAAATTATGGCTACAAAATTGGTTCTGCCATAAAGCACAAAGCATGGCTAAACACATAACTTATTTCGTATGACAATATAAACCTCTCTCGTAAACTTTTCCAACAAAAATAAGCATAGAAAAATCCCTGGAGGCCATGCTTAAATTACACTCGTATTTGTAACAAAGCACTGAATAGGAAGCTAGACAGTCACATCTCCCATCACATTCAAAGTTACAAGAGACGTGTATCTTCAGCAGCATACAGCAATATTCATCCTCCTGCAACAAAAAGAATCACTATCACTTTACTGACTTCCCCCTACTTCTCCCAAACTCCTGCAGAGTAGGAACTTAGAAGGGTGCACTTCGTTGCATATTTGATCCTTAACAAATTTACTAATACTCAATCCAATTTACAGATATTGACAGTAAGTTGTTCAATTATAAAGGTGAAGTTCTAAGTAACAAACATCGTCAATACTTGAGTGACTATCATGCCCACCATGAAATCCGAAGTTCATGGGTTCAAGCCCAGATCTATAAGCAAAATGCATATTGCATGCAAACTAATTTAACATCGGCAAACACGGTTTTCTTCGATTATCATGTCAACAGTAATCACTTGACATATTTTGTTAATGCATATGACAGTTTAAATCGAGCAAACTTTGTAACATATTAAAGGAAGAACACATAGATCAGCATTTAATGAAGACAATGCAAAGCTTATATCAGAATTAAAAAATTCAAATAAAATCAACATATGGTCAAATACTGAAACCCATTTACACCAATAACGGTGTCCCACAAGGTTGTGGTTTATCCTCACTTTTATTCAACATATATACCAACAGAATAATTCAAGAATGGAATAAAATTGTAAGTAATGGTCTTACCATTAAACAAGGAACAAGTCAGTCCAAACAACACTTTATGCTGATGATCAGGTACTTTTATCAAATTCTGAAGACAGACTGCATATTGCAGCACATCAATTATATAAAATAGCAAGTGAATATGACATGAAAATTTCCACCTCAAAGACAAAGGCAATGGGTGGGAAAAACATCTATGTGAAAATTTAAATGAATGGGAAATAATAGAACAAATTTCTGAATTTATATACTTAGGAAATTTATTTGCAGAACATAAAACTGAACTAGACGTCAAATTACAAAAACATAATAAAATGAATTGGGTTATTAGAAGACATTTTGGCAAACAGATAACAGTGGCTACAAAGTTAAGACTACACAACATAACGTCAAAACCAGCACTCAGTTATAGAAGCAAAATTTGGATATTAAATAAAAGAAATTCACAGAAACTTGAAGCAGCTCAGATGCGTTTTTTAAAATCGTTATTGGGTATGAGGTTGGACCGTAAAAGAAACTCAGATAACCGAAAAATATTACAAGTTCCTTGCATAACCGAAGAAATTCAACAATATCAGCAACAGAAGAACCATATACAAAGAATGGAAAGGGAGAGATTTTCAACATTAGCCTCAGTATATATACACCAAGAGCACACAGAGATCAAGGAAGTCCAAGACATCAATGGAGGGATCAAGGCCATCTTTCTTAAATTACTGTTACAGATCACATGGTCTAAAACGAAGACGTTCATGATGATGATGATGATGATGATGATGATGATGATGACGACGACGACTTAAATACAAAATTATTTTAAGTTATATCATATCTTTGTTGTGGAAAATGTAACCAGATTTTTTAGACTTATCGTAAGGTTATCAATGGGGTGATTGATGTCTTTGCTGTGAAAAATTAAACCAGTTTTTTAGACTTACCATAAGGTCATCAGTGGGATGGTTGACGTTGTTTTGCGAATACTGGCTCAATTATAGATACTCTTAGGTCGCAACTCTACCTCAGCATTAAGTTTACATCTATATTTCTTCTTCAACAAGACCAGAGCAATGTACACTCACATAAGTACACTTGCAACCAAGACTTAAACAGGGATGTTGTAGAAAACACAATTTTTAAGCTCGAATTATAAGACAATTCTAATAATTCTGACAGCCTCTCTTCTTTTTTTAAAAGCAAACTGTAGACTAATTTGTAACCAACAAGAGATTTTTCATGCAACTGTTTTTTTCCATTGCAGTAAGAATAATATTACCTTAATTTTAAGGTCAATTAATGAAAGTTTTCTTATACTTCCAAAGATATCGAACAAAAGTTTATCATCATGTGTTCCTAGAAAGTCACTGAAAGTGAGAAAGGAATCGAATTCTCTATTGACACAGTGAGACAACATGTTTAATTTTTTATCATTGCTTCAGTATTATTCTGGACGATGAACATAGTTGAAGTTGGACCCTGATGATTAGAAATTGAAAACATACAAATATCAGATAGGTACGCAAGACTGGAAAACCAAGGCATTGCTTTAAACTCTCTCTCAAAAGTGTGAGATAAAAATTATTTCAATGAGCTTATAAAAATCAGACACCATGATTAAAGTTACTTACTTACAAATGGCTTTTAAGGAACCCGCAGGTTCATTGCCACCCTCACATAAGATCACAACCGGTCCCTATCTTGAGCAAGATTAATCCAGTCCCTATCATCATATCTCACCTCCCTCAAACCCATTTTAATATTATCCTCCCATCTGCCTCCACAAAGGTCTTTTCCCCTCTGGCCTAACAAATAACACTCCATATGCATTTCTGGATTCACCCATACATGCTACATATCCTGTCCATCTCAAATATCTGGATTTAATATTCCTCATTATGACAGGTGAAGAACACAATGTGCTCAGTTCTGCATTGTGTAACTTTCTCCATACTCCTGTAACTTCATTCCTCTTAGCTCCAAATAATTTCCTAAGCACCTTATTCTCGAACACTCTCAGCCTCTGTTCCTCTCTCAAAGTGAAAATCCAAGTTTCACAACCATACAGAACAATCGGTAATATAACTGTTTTATAAAGTCTAACTTTCAGGTTTTTTGAGAGCAAACTGGATGACAAAAGCTTCTCAACCGAATAATAACAGGCACTTCCCATATTTATTCTGTTTTAATTTCCTTCTGAGTGTCATTTATATTTGTTATTGTTGCAAGTTCAGTTAAAATAACTTTTCAAAACACACATTGGTTCTACAGACCCCTTCCAAATCACTCACAGACTAGGTTGGAAACCGCTGTAATACAGCATTGGTTCAAAGTCCCCACAAGAAAAAGAAATGGTGATATAATCCTTAAAGAAAGGAATACAAGTTCTCAGTTAATAGGAACGTCTTGTTAATATGTGACAAAGATTCAACCCATTTCTTTGAATGTGATCAGGGGGGACTTAAGAAGTCTTTTCTTTTTTTTTTTTTGTAAAGTTAAAAACATATAGGCCTATATGAAACAATCATGCAGTAAAATAGTCCATAACAGCATACAAAAACAGTGAACATGGTAACCAAACTACATAATGTAAAGTTGTGTTACAAAGACAAACACAAATTATTATTTCTTTAAATATACAGCAGAAAATTTACATCTACTGCAACTTCTATGAAGCAATCAGTATATCTTCTTTCTGAAAAGCAGTAATCATTTTCTATATTTTTAATGTTTTGTGATGGGGTTGTCTTTTAATTCAGCGCTAATTCGCTGACAAATGGTCGTGATGTAACTGTTCCAATGAATTAATGATGACTGCTAAATTCAAGTTGATGAAATAAACGAGCTGGAAATTTGTATAGCTTACTCACACCCACACATTACTATGCGGTCTTATATGATTTTCAACTTCATTATTATTAGCAAATTCAAATGCAAATCTAGATGGTTGAAGATGGTAGTTCAAGTTCATGTCATCGTAACATGACAATTATATTAATCCTAGTTTGTTTTTAGACAGACTGTCCCAGAAGGAAAGTTCAATATTTTGAGAGATCATAGTATTGGTCATTTTCAACAAAAAAGTTTGTATGAACATTTCATTTCATGTTATTTCTTGTTCAAATAGCAAAGATCTCATAATACATTTTCAAAAATTACACAGTCCACCTTAATAAATTTTTCAACTCGTATGAAAAGATAATATTTTGCTCGTCAGAGATAATCTTGACATTTCTCGATGTTGGCAACAGCATCCATTATGCAAGCTAGCAGTTCGTCTAGACTAATGTATCAACTTTCCTTCTATACACTTCACCCTTCATCCAATCTCATAAACAAAAATTAAGGGGTTAAAGTCTGGAGATCTCGGTGGTCAGGAATGGTACTGCTATTATCAGTCCATGAATTATAAATTTGGTATTGAAAGAATACTTCACAAGATACCAAAAATAAGAAGGAGCACCATCAATCAGAAAGTACATAATATGCCACATAGCCAAAAAAAACTTACTCTATTAGTCCTGGCAATGTACACAGCAAACATTACCAGTACTCTGGTACATACATACGATTGTCTAAAGCAGTGGTCGGCATATCTTGACTCATGAGTCAATTACTTAACACACAAGCAGGGCAGTGGGATAATGCATGATCTCCATCCCCTTAGTCATCACTTGTTCATTCAATGTTAAGCAGTTTGATTATCCTCCCCTTCCTATTTTCCCCTTTGCTGTGTATTGCGGCCTGCATTTTATATGATATAATCTTTGCCGACCACTGGTCTAACGTAATAGTGCCTATCAGCATGTCATGCATCATACCACACCACACAGATTGAGAAACGAAGTTCTATCTCTATAGTTTATATAGACCTCGTATTGTAACTTTTTTGTTCACAATGACACTTGGGACACTCTGTATATATTTTTTCCTCTAATTAAATTAAATTAAATAGGCCTACATTGGCTTCACTTTCAGAAGACATTTCTCACTTCAATTAACTTTCTCACAAGCAAAAAATCCATTATCAATAATGTCTGAACAGTTTATTTTGCATTAGCCTCATTGACCATGCAGATGTGTTAAATACTATACACGAGCAACCAATCACAAACCTGCATCTAAAATTCATAAGACTTATTATTAATAATCTTCAATCTAATGTGATGAGTCTGATGAGCACTGATGAAGTTAAAAATAATTCCAAATAGACATCAATGAATTCCTGCTGAATTTAAAAGAATGACTTGATAGAAGTGTGATTATAATGGACTCACTGATGAATTAAAAGAAAAGTGTCCTTGCTTTCTTTTCTTTTAAATATTCAATTTATGTTCAAATATTCTGTCACGACAATGAAATGTACCTGCATTCCAGATTTTTAAAGAATTTTCTTACAGACGACTTTAACAGAACATAATCATTAGTTATACATTTCTCCAATCACAGTATCAGCAAAGTATTCCCAGAAAATGGGCGCAATTATTTCTTTGACATGGTATAAATACCCGAAATACGAAAATAATGCCAGTAACTTTTAACCTAACAATAGTCGAACTTTCAAATATGTAACAACATAAGATATTTTCTATAGAACTCGTGAGATGAAAAGAAATTATGACTTAAAATCATTCGTTATATTTATTTATTTAATTGTATGACAAACAAAACTACATGTTGTTACACAAAGTCAATAAAACGTTTAGTGAATGAAAATAAATGCGACAGGAAATGGCAGCAGCTTATGATAAGATAACTATTCGTACATCCTTCAATAAAATAAGGAAAACCTCACACAGGATATCTAACCTTGATAAGTTAAGAGTCTTTATTATGTTATTAGTAACCTATTATTATTATTATTATTATTATTATTATTATTAATGATATAATGTAAGTCGTTTAAGTAATCTAGCTCAATAACATCAAATACAATCACGTCACAATTACTCTACTAGTCTTAACTGCAGTCCGGATTAAAATGAAAAATGCGTGCTGTTTCTAACATTCAGGAACATATACAGGGTGAATCTTATCATCCTGCGGATTGGTAATTAGACAAACCTGCATTTTACAGACGATGCGAAATGCAGATACTCACAAGTGAACCGCCGCATTTACCAGCCAGTCCATTAAGGCTACGATGCTGTCCTCCGTTAATATGATCATTCATTGCCTTATGTCTATTATTTCATATTAATGTAATGTTATTCGCATTTACTTATTATGTTCAATAAAGGAGATTCTAATAGCGATTTGTGGTTTAATTGAAACTTACATACCGGTAATTAATAGTGATTTGTGATTTAATTGAAATTTACATAATTAAGCATTTTACATTCACCAATATCAGAGAAACATTATTATTTATCTCTTCCGTGCCAAACTATCAGCTTCCGTTACATGACTCTACATAAAATATTATCTTCAGATGCCAGGAACCTCAGACCTTCACCTCTAAAGCCAGCGCGCACACAGCTGCGCTAGTGGAATATGAGTCGTGCCGAGGCACATAGCAGCCAAATCAGCCGAAATCGATATGACGCAGGGGACAGTGTTTACAGCATAGACTGTAAAATAGTGGGATTGTATAACTTCCAAATCCGCAGGATGAGATCATTCACCCTGTATAAAAGTGATATAGTTCTGGCCATTTAGGAAGACATCTCAAGAAGGGGAATGTGCAAGTGAGAGCACTGATGTGTAGAGTGAGAATGCTGATAATCCCTTGTACAGAGCAAATGTGGCAGCTACACTAGTCCTCCGATAGCGTGTGAAATATTTCAGATATACACAAACTGACAATTACAATTTAAATTTCTTCGAAGGGGACATTTGATACAATGTACTTTTTGTACGTGAAATAATTTTCAAGATATTAGAGTCAACTTTCTTTTTAAAAGAATTGTATTCCAGTGGATACCATCCCAATGTGGAATCCTGGGAAAAGAGAATGCTGATGCTTTGGCAAAGAAGGGCAGCACTGATACTTACAGACCTGTTACTAAATCTACGTATTACTCTGTGAAAAGATTTATTAAATCTACATACTTAGACTTCAACAAACAAAATTTGATAACACAATCTCAAGGGAAAAAAATGGAACACCTGCACCATAATCCACAGTTAATTCCCGATTTACGACGCAAATCGTCTGTAGCTGCATTTATATTGGCAACAGGGCATGACTGTTTGGCCAAGCACCTGCATAGACTTAGAATATATCAGTTCCCTAACTGCCTATTGTGCAACTCAAACCAAGAAATGGATTCGGAACACCTCAAAATCTGTGCTTCAGTGGCTGACCATGACAATATCTTTGGAGTGCCTGGCATTAGAAAACAACAACTATATTTTGTATTGCATGGCACGTCCTCAGGTTCCGGATGGAGGAGATGGCCTTCAGATATGGAGGGTAGCTGCGAATATATTGAATAAGCAGTCATGGACAATCGATAAGGGGTGGTCTTCCAGCTTGGGGGTTGGGTGAAGGGCTAACAACCCATCACCGTAAAAACAGCCTGTTACGAAACCTTACGATAAGCCTTGGAATGGGACTGATTCTCTGGCATGACCACAGCAATCTTGCACAGGAGAGGGATTGATGGCAGGTTTATGCGAGGGAGGCAATGAGCTTCAGGGTTCCTTAAAAGCCATTTGTAAGTATGTGAATGTTGTGTTAGCTCTGTTTAATAATAACTGACTACTTTACACACTGTTTGAATGTCACCAGTAAGATTAAACATAAACAATGTCTGACACAACCCTCCTTATGTCCAGTTCATAATGTCGACGTAATTGAAGATCGAACACACCCATAGTACTGTACACTACCCAATACAACTCTTATTTCTTCAGTTCTGTACTGGACAATTGAACGATAAGATATCGGCGAGAAATGTGATTGCACACCGAAGATTTTGTGTTTTGTTTTTTGAGAATAGTTGTTTATTTTTTATTGTACACAACTTTTATGTCTCACTTCGCCATGTGCAACATTTCCATAGTATTAAAATGCACAGGACATTGTAATAAGTGATTTAATTGACGCACAAATCTAACCAGAATTATCCTCCCTCTGTTCGATCCTTGGTCAGACATTGCTTATGTTTACTCATACCGCTAACATTCAAACAATCAGTAAAGAAGTCAATTGTTATTAGACAGAGCTACTGCAACATTTGCAATATAAAACATAGCTCGTTCCCATTTAAAAAAAGAAAGCTGACTCTAATACCTGGAAAATTATTTTATCTACAAAAAATAGATTACGTGTATTAGATGTCCCTTTCAATGTAATTTAACTTGTAATTGTAGGTTTTGTATATCTGAAATTTTCACACTCTATCGGAGGCGAAAGAGTTAAGCAGGCCACCCTATATTACAATCGTTCAGAAAAATGTTCCTATCATAATAGCTGTTGGTAGCTTCACATTCAGGGAGATCCAATGATGCACTGAGCCACGTATAATGGAAATAAGTTGCTCAGTAAGTTTGTCTTTAGTCCTGAGAACAGATTTCTGTTATTGCAAATTATAACTATTAGACTTGCTATACATTCAAATACATGATTAAAAAACTAAAACTTACCCCAATGATTTAAGTAGTAGAGATGAAATGTGTTATTCACAATTGTATTAAAATGTGTCACCATTAGGCTAATACCATAACATATTATGGCACCACTCTGAATTGTTCTGGTTGCCTCAGGAGTGTGTGCGCACATCTAGAGAGAAGACGTGGGGAAACGGAAACTAGAGTTCGGTAGGAGCTGTAGCGCGATATGGAGCTAGGGGAGGAGAACTACGGTGACGGCACGGAGTGGAGAGTGCAAGGGAAACTTCTAGAAGCGGACTTCTCTCGAAGATTCTGAAAGCCACGCGAATCGAAGATTCCAGAAAATGTGGTTTAGTAATAAAAGCGCGAGTGGCCGACAGTCAGTCAGTCAGTCTGTCTTGAGTCTTCAAGTCTACAAGAGAGTCTTCGAGCGAGGAAGACTCTGGTTCGATGTGCAGTGAACCAAATAGGGAAGACCCGAGTTCGACGTGCAGCGAACTTGAACATTCAGCTAGAAGAACTAGCCAAGGCAAGTGAACTGACAGTTTTGTTCTTTACATAGTGCATTGTGAACATTAATTGAAATTAGGAGTACATTGTTGTTCTTCTCAATAATACACGTCGTATGGAGTGCAATAACGACTTTTGTGTTATTGTGATGAGTTAAATACCCACTGTTGTAGGGTAAATTATTAAAAATAAAGTCGCACTGTTATCGGGTGAGTGGTGGTTAAATATAAATTAAATATTTCTGCTATTGCCTATAATAACTATTAGACTTACTGTACATTCAAATACACGACTGAAAAAACTAAAAATTACCCCGATGATTTAAGTAGTAGAGATGAGATGTGTTATTTACAATTGTATTAAAATTTGTCACCATAGACTAATACCATAACTTAGGCCTATATTCAATTTTTATGAATGATTATCGGGAGTTTTCTGCACTGATTCCAAAGCCCTAATTTTAACAGTGATACTGGTACATTTCCTTCTGCTACAATTACAAATAAATGTGCCATACAATAATGCTTTGTTTAATGACTTAAATTACAAAGACATTCTAGAGTCTTTAAGATGAATATGAAAGACCGAAAAGTGGGTATGACAGAAAAACCCAAGACACTTTTCCCACCAAGTCTTCTGACTAAGCTACGAACAAGTCAGAAAGGCTGAACCACCTGTATAAACAATTTGTGTTCTGTATAGGATATCAGCATTTCAGCCATGTGTTTGAAATACAAGCAGATTCTTAACTCCATTCTTTTAAGTTTCCAATGGGAATGCACTGAAATACAGAAATGGGTCACACATCTGCTACATAATATCTATGTCAAAAATTCTAAGAAATAGATTAACTTACTAGAATAAATAGCTAAATATTCTTAAGAATTAAAATGTACATAATGTTCACACTTTTATTAAATTTTTAATTTAAGCAAGACTTTTAAGATAGGCCTAATAAAATAATGTTCCCTCATATGAATTACGAAATAATTCCACATACCGGTATTAAAAATTTGTAAAACTGATATAAGTATGTTAGCTCATACAAGACTTCCAGGCTCTGGGGCCTCTTATAATATTCTTAGAAGAGAAAGTGGTTATGATTTTCTTTTAGAATTTCTAGTTTTCGTATTACCTCATCTCACAAGTATTCAATCACGTCATTTCACTCAGCTGAAAAGCTTCTGTAGATAAATGTATCTAATTAAAAATATATATCTTTTCTCTCCATTTTCATAAAGAACATTAACCCAGACACGCAAACCCTAATTATATTTCTTTCTCGTAAAAAATTTAACCTCTTTTAAACTTATTTAAAATTTTCTCACATTTTCCCCATGCTGCCGGTAACCATATCGGAGATCTCGGTCTATAGTGTCTATTTTGTTATGTCTGCCAATAACAGTAAAACATTAACTTGGTCATTAAGTGGACAGTAACTGAACATTTAAAATTTCTATAAAGAGGTTAAGTGACCCTGATCCCACTCTCAAATTTTACCAATTCATTACAGTAGCTTACGGTAAACATCATTCAAGCAGTGCAAAAGTCAATCCAAAATAAAGTTTTACAACAAAAATTTCGCCGAAGTTACACTCTGAACACTGTAACTATTGAGTAAGACAGCTTGACCCCAATTGAATAAAACTACATTTCTCAACAATTTTAACATAACACTAACGACAGAGTTGGGAAAGTTCATAAAACTCTATCATTTTATTCTTACTATTTAAAAGAATCTAGCATATGTCGTCTTTGGTTTGGGAACATATAGGCCCAACATATTCCAGCCTATATGTTGAGAACGAATTCCTTGAATCGTACCAATCGAATTATCAAACTGATAACTATTCCATTACAAAAGGTAGACGTATTTACATTCTGAGATCTATAAATGATACGAAAAAACATATTCATTATCATGATAAAACCAACATACACTTAACAAGTACAGTATTATTCATTGTGAAGTGTTATAACCATATTTTATAAATATTTAATATCAGTTTAAACCTGTTATGTATCTACCTTCAACACAAAGTATTTTTGTAAAATTGTACAGTTATACTGAATAAGTGGCTTTACATTACCGATACTATATTTGTCAATATATCATACTCGCCACCATCTTAACCTTGACAAAACTTTCATACTGTCATAGCTCAAAACACAGTCAAAATTAACAGCCGTGAGGAACTCAGTCCTTCTCAACATATTTAAACTAAAAGACAAGGGAAACTTATACACTATGTAAAATAATTGTATACATTCCCATAAAAACAAATATTTCGAATAATAATTCGCGATGTCTGACACGATTCCAAAAGTCAATACTTTCAACAGCCTAGTATTTTAAGACTCAAAATTTGACATTTCTACAGTTCACTTAGTACCAACATTTTGTGACAAAATTAAATATATTTACATTACCGCAAATGGACTGATAGATAGTTGTTTGTTGACAGTATTGATAAGAATCCTATCAGTAATGGAAGATGTCTATTCACTTTATATGCCATAGCACATCGAACTCACTTTCATGTGAAGAGGATCCCTTACACATCTTCAGGGGAATGTAGGTAATGCCACGACAAAGCTTGATATAATTCGCCATTAGTTCGAAAATTAAACCAATTAACACCACAATTACAAATTTCTTCCTTATCACCTCGGCCTAGATGAGTAGGAAACAACCATCTTCACCACGCCTGGAAATGACGTCACCTTAACACGGTAGAGCAGTTATCAAGATGGCGAATTCCAGTTTTGATGCCCAATAATGCGAGTACTACCAACATGCTTAATTATAAAAAATTGTCATAATTTATTTCACGCACATAAATGATTTAAATATTACGGTGTGACAATTTAAGCCAAGTTGTGCACTCAAAACCCTCTATCTCCAAATGCAAATTCCGCCGTAACATTGCATGTTTCTTACTAACTTTGTATGCAATAATAAATACAGTAATATAATTTCCTCGCGAAACAAATAAAAACTAAGGGAATAAAAGTGAATTAAATGTGAAAGAGAGTCTTCTGTACTGTCATTTTGAGGGGAGATTGTTACTGCAAATCCTGTAGCCATAAACTCAATTATGATAAAATAATTGGATAGAATGAATCAATATGGTGATTAATTTCATTCGATTTGGAATCTAGAGTACGCCTACCTAGCCTATATCATGATTAAAATTAAAATGTCTTTTCATAAAAAAAATCCCATGTTCAGTTACGAAAATGAAGTAATATGCAATTAAACGTAAGATGAACTGCTTGCGATAATTATTGATTAAAACTAACAATTATTGTACATTTAAAATGGGACTATTCATTTCATTTCCAGAGCATATCACAATTAGTAATGTGGAAGCTTGACATTTTAAAGATATGAAAAGGCGCAATAAAATTATTTCGGTCTAAGTACACGCTAACAGAGCAGAAGCAAATGTAAAATTAACTATTATCTGTGTATTATTAATAGCCTATTGCTCTGACGGAGTGACATTATTTTCTTGCACAAGTGTCTATTACAAGCCAGTGTCATACGCAAGGGTGGGATGGAGGAGGCTCACCTGAAGAAGCTCCCCTATTTTAAGACATACTTTCAAATTAAAACTTAGATTTAAAGCATGAAGAAACAATTCACCATTGGCGTTGCGAGTGTGACAGCGCCATGTTGGAAGATTCTGGTCGCGTCAAGGAGTTGTGCACCAAGAGGACTTTATATATATATATATATATATATATATATATATATATATATATATATATGCCTCTTGTTGTGCACGCATCTAGCGAGAAGGAAGGCGCGGGGAAACGGAAACTCGAGAGCTTCGGTAGGCGCTGTAGTGCGGTACGGAGCGAAGGGAAACATCTAGAAACGTATTCCTTTCGAAGGTTCAGAATGCCAGATGTTATGGTTTAATAAATACAGTAAAAGCGAGAAGCAGTCTTGAGTCAGTTAGTCTTTAGTCAACCTTCAAGTCTTTCTTGGACAGCGGAGGATCTGAGTTCGACGTGTAGTGAACTTGAGTGAGTCCGTAACTGTGACAGTGGCCAGACGAGGGCAACGCATCCGGAGGATCTGAGTTCGATGTGCAGTGAACTTGAATAGTGAGCTAGAAGAACTAGCCAAGGCAAGCGGATTGTGAACTGAGAACTGACAGTTTTGTTCTGCACTTAGTGCTTTGTGAACATTAATTGAAATTAGGAGTACATTATTGTTCTTCTCAATAATATACGCGTATTGTCATTGTCGTCGTGTGGAGTGCAATAACGACTATTGTGTTGCTGTGTTGAGTGGAGTACCCATTGTTGTAGGGTAAATTATAAAGAATAAAAGTCACATTTTTGACAGGTGTGGTGAGTAGAAGCAGCATAAAAGTCACAATATGTCCGATTCATTATTTATCAATAGTAAGGACTTACACCTGATTGAATTCTACGAAAGTAGCAGTGGTTTGAGCAGAACTAAGAATTATTCACTTAAAATATACCGAAAGGTTAATTAAAAATACTAGGCTATATTAATCATAAATAAACATATCTCAGTTATTTCGCCGCAAGGATGTGAATGGCGCGCGTAGCGTTCCGTACCCAAAGCACAGAGTCACGAAGCTTGAGTTAATGAGGGTACTAGAAACTAGTGATGGGCGAAGTTGTTCTTTTCCCGGAACAGTTCCGACTGTTCCGGTTCCGAAAAAATACTATGTTCCAAATAACAGTTCCGAAATAACAGTCACCAGTGGTGATGAGTCGGAGTCGTTGAGTCGTTCAAACGAACGGTACAGTACCCTCCCTCTTTACCATGCTGCTCACACTGGAGCACTCATAGGCATGACATAGTACACATTCTTATCTATAGATGGCACTGCAATGCACATTCGAATCGATTTTGGAAAATTGCTGTGCATGCGGACAGAACTCAAAAGCTTAATGTTAGTAATTAAACAGCTGTTGACTACAAGGACAGAATACAACACTTTGTTTTCGTACATAAAGTTATAAAGACATGGTAGCCAACTAAAAAAAATAACATAACATTTAAAACATATGGTATGTAATTTCTCTTCTCTCTATTACATAATAAAAAAAACAAATCATTAATTTTTATTTTTACTTTTCTTAATGCAGTTATAATAATAATAATAATAATAATAATAATAATAATAATAATAATAATAATAATAATAATAATAATAATATATTGCAATTTCATAAATAAAAAAGATATATATTGGCAGTACTGAAACCTGGAAACCCCGCAGTGGGTTAGTAAAATGTTGGAATCGCATCTTTACCAAAGTGTAATTTAAACTTCGCATTAAACCTCGCTCTCCAAATCAGTACTTATATGGGTAGTTTCCAACAAATAATGCTACAACATTTTTGTCGTTCTTTGATAACAGAGAAGATAGCACAAAAACTTGTGCTTGTCAGACTTAACCTCAACAAACGACATACAGACATTGTAACTAAACCACTCATTACCATTTACGACTTTAACCTTTGTATAGAATCAGCTGATCAATGAATTAATAATAGTATGCGTACTTTATGACTTTGTAGAATGTTTATAAAACAGAATTAGTCAACTAATGGTGAAATAAACCATAAAGCGGGAATGAATATTACAGATTATTAAATACTTACTATAACATTACAGATGATTGGCCAGTCTTACAAATGTTGATATTAAAGTTCGCGCCACCGCAAGGATTTCAATTTCCATGCGCCCCCCTCCAACCACGTGAGAGTTTCAAGTACCAACTTCATCCAACGAAGTTCCAAGTATAACATAAAGAACAACGAGAACAGTGTAACTGCAGCTGTCGGTTCATCGGAACAAGCTCCGACGTTCCGACTGTTATCTCGGAGTCGGAACATACCTTGTGCAACGCGGTACTGCGAGCCCGCAACAGCTGGGCAAGTGAGCAGCTCGGAGTCGGAACACTGTTATTTCGGAACAGGAGGTCCCGACCTACTGTTCATTTTTGCAACAGTTCCGAGAGAGTCGGAACATACCCTGTGCAACGCGGTACTGCGAGCCCGCAACAGCTGGGCAAGTGAGCAGCTCGGAGTCGGAACACTGTTATTTCGGAACAGGAGGTTCCGACCTACTGTTCATTTTTGCAACAGTTCCGAGACCGGAACAGTTCCAAAATAACTGTTGTGTTATTTTTTACCCATCTCTACTAGAAACAAAAGACTGTGCAGGTACTATTTCGCATTGTCTGTAATGAGGCGATAGTAGCGATCCTAGTGATTAGTAACTACCTATGGATGCATATTTACTACGTATTGAGTTTCGTGAATGTATATACTAGACTGTGCCCAAAGTTCGTGGTTTCCACGGACTCTGACGGTAAGCGTTCACTACATCGTATCGCACTGCTCGTACGAATCGCACGCAACGCGTGCAGTGCGTTCACTGTAACGGCTTCACCTCATCGCCTCATCGGATTCCCCTATCAGCTGTTAAAAACATGACGTCGTACGATATCAAAGACGTTGTAGTTATATATCTAGACACACAATTGGCGCTGGTGTCGTGTACAAATTTGAAACCTCTCGCGCAGGTTCGCGCGACGCCATGTTTGGGGAGCATTCGGAGTTTAGAAAATACCATTGAGTATATAGGCGTTTTCTTAATGAATTTCCTCCTTCACTGTAATATAACTAAACTTATTTACGTATTTTCTAACGTATAAAATAACAGAAGTAAATCTAAATATTGTAACTAAGCATTGTTTTAAATATAAACGCCTTATATTACTCATAAATAGACTTATTAGTTTATTTCTATTTCCCATGACCGAATACATGGAATATTTTTACTTATGTTATTATATACGTTAGAAAATACGTAAATAATTTATTTAAATTATATTACAAAGAGAGGAATGTCCGTTAAAAATGTCTATATACCCAACGGTATTATCTAAACACTTAACGCACTGTAATAATAATCCTCAGTGTTTTGAGAATCAGAGGCGATATGACTCTTCTACTGCAGACATTGATTGCAATTTCCTCATTCTTACATCATTCTCAATGACACAATATTGTTAAAATGTGATTGTATTCATTGCTGGCTTAGTTGTTAAACCATTAAGAAAAATATGGTATAATAAATCTAAAGACTCAATTTATGGTACGTAGCCTACCACCAGTAAACAAAATCTCTTTTATTTTTTAACGAAAGAATAATGAGAGTCTTGTCATACCATCATCTGAGATTATAGAAATATGTCGCTTAAGTGAAAGAGCGAATATACAGATGTTGACAGTTCAATGGCATATTACCATCCACTCTTACATCGTGTGAAAGAATGTGCTCTAGAAGTAGAATACTTGTGCAATCTTTCTGTACTTATAGGAACATATTTTATAAAATGGATCCCAGATTCCTCCCGAGAACCATATTTTAAACTTGTTAAACTGACCATAAAAGTGCATAAAGATCTACTGACGTAGCTCAGTGGGCTAAGGACTGTCAGTCCGGAGTCGCGCTCGGTCGCAGGTTCGATTCCCGCTGATTTCCTGGTTGGGTTTTTCTTATATCCCCAACCGTAAGGTGAATGTCAGGTAATCTATGGCGGATCCTTGGCCTCGTCTCGCCAAATATCATCTCGCTATCATCAATACCATCGATGCTAAATAATCTAACAGTTGATACAGCGTCATTAAATAACCAAATAAAGGAAAGTACTACATCAAGAGCAGATCTTAGCACACACTTAAGGTTACCAGTACAACACGACTTTACATAAAAATGTTGTAATACAATATTTAACGGAGTCAATAATAATAATAATAATAATAATAATAATAATAATAATAATAATAATAATAATAATAATAATAATAATAATGTATCAATAGGCAAGAAGTTCTGTACACTAGGCCTGAGTTTTATTACACGACTAATTGACTAATTCATGCATGTGACGTTTATTTCATACTACAGCTGTGATAATAAGCTATTGCACGGTACGCCTACTTATATTTCTAACTAAAACATTAGGTACGTGTTTCTATTTTACAGGTGTAGGCCTATATTATGTGATATGGAAGCGAATAAATAATAATTGTTTATTTCTCGTCCACATCAAAGCAAACGTGTTTACAATATAGGCCTAATGTAACGTCTTACACAGGCAGTGTTTTATTAATAATAGTTAATACTAACAATCTTCTTTTCATCTAAACTATTACTACAATATGCATTTGTATTTCTGTTCGCTCTAGTATATGTTGTCAAAAAAATATAAAACATCTTTAGTTACGGTATCAAATTGTTGCAGTTTTCTTTCGTTTCATGTCAAACTAACGGTAACTAAGCTTGATTATATCTTTAACGTGGTCGCTTTAAATGTTAATTTTCATTTATCCATTCAGATTGATTTATAAGAGACACCAAACATATATATTAAACATTCAGCATTGTGTAGTGCAGCCGTCTGCTACCCGGTGCTTCTCCCAAAACATGGCAGCGGACACAAGCTTCAATTTGTCCCTACTCTAAACTTCTGCGCAGCCTCGGCTGTAGGGGCTCGTACGATATTGACATTACTGAAAGCAAAGGAGTTGAGGTTAGGTCTATTAATTACGTCTGTTAGCGAATAAGAATTTGTAATTCCTTCATGCGTCTTAATTGAAGAGGAAGAAACGAAAGAAATATTGGTGACATAATATATTTGCAAGAAATGACTTGATTACTGTAATGGGAACGCCTCAAATTATATAATTCTTCGCAATGTTCTACACGCGAAATAAGTTTTCCGTCTGCCATTTTGGCGCGACACTGAACATGGCACAACATAATAGGGATACCTTATGCGAAGTTTTACCGTCAGATGGCAGGAGCGTTCCATGCGGCGCAACATGTAGGGCTGCGTTTTGTCATATGATACAGTTGATTATCTTTTCCCTCTTATTGGTTTTCTGTGCGTATCAAAATTATATTTACAGTTATTTTGTATAACCTAGTATAATTTAATATAATTCAATATTTTCTTACCTCATAATTTAATTTAATTTACAATAAATAATAACATAAAACCTGTATAATATTGAGCGATTCCCCGAGATGGGTGGGGAAATTTGCAGTATGCAGAATATAAATACGAGTAAATTGAATGTTCATGAACCTAAACGAGAACTTTGAGAACAATATGCACGAGTAAAAAATATGAAATATGTCGAAAGTGAATTTTGCCCTCTTTAATAATCAGTATTTAAGAACCGTTCGCTAAAAACAGGATATGCAGCCACCAATGTGTTTTTTTATAGGGAAGAGACTATCGAGATTGAATTCCTTGTATTTTTTCTGTAGTTGCAGAAAGATCAAATGCAATTTTTAATAGGATGATATAATATGATCGCAATAGTATCACGATTAGTAGTGTGTTTTGTAGGTTAAGGACATGCAGTTTTGAATACTGTGTGGGATGATTTTGAAAATTTGAACTTAAAACATTGCTTTAATAATTAGGGTACAGTACATTAAAAACATTATTCACTAAATGGATTTCACTAGGGATCGTCCTGGATAATAAAGATTCCAGTTTATCGGGAGTTTACTGCAGGCGTAAAATTCGGAGTCTCCTAAAACTACTGCATGTAATCTAAGCTAACATAGCTCGCTGTCGAGGTTGCATATGTTTTTATTAATTTTTCTTTTTCCTCTTCCAGAATGAAACTATAGTCAACAATTCCTTACTTGAAGTAGTTACTTTTATTTAATAGGCCCAATTTTATTACTTATATTTTTTAAGGTTTAAAGCATATATTCAGAATATTTCGGGACCTGATTGAAGACAAAAAGCTTTCCCTGGTTTTTACATATAGGAACATAACAAAAATTTGCCATTTTTAGTTGTTTTTAAATTTTAATATACTAATACACTTTCAATGTTTATATACCGAAAAACAAATGCACACGCAAAGCGCACTCCTCATAATACACGTGCGCTATCTGTTGGTGCTAGTTCAGGATATCCCTATATACTAAAAGCCAGGTTATGAACCGCCGAAACAGGAAGTAGTTGGAGTGGCGAGAGGAAAGTGCGGGTTAGAGGGGTAGCCTGTGCAGTGATGACACGTTGAGAGTGGGGGGTGGAGGGGAGAACGAGAACGGAGCTTTTCATTGGACCTCACGTGAAAATGTCGTCTGCTAACGAAAAACTGGCAACGGAATCACGGAGACAGTGTAGTCAGTTCATTTGCAGTACCACGTGCATTACGAGTCGCATTTCGTACCAGCGTCATTAGCTCGTGCTTTCTTAAAAACAGTAATTTTAATTACTAATATTGTAGATAGTGTTATCGAGAACTATATACAGTAGTTCATTCATTCATTCATTCATTCATTCATTCATTCATTTATTTTATTCCATAGATCTTACATGAGCAATGAAGCTTTAAGATGTGGAACAAGTCAACATTTTACAACATTACAATTACAATTTTTACAAACTTTTATAGTTTTACAATTTAGCAATTTTCTACAATTTTTACAATTTTGTGCAATTTTTTACATTTTATTTTATTTACATTTTGGCGAGATGTAGTGAGATGAGATGCGGTCCGAGGATTAGCCAAAATATTACCCGGCACTTGCCTTTTGGTGGGGGGAAACCTCGGAAAAACCCAACCAGGTAATCAAATCAAAGGGGGGTAATCAAATCAAAGGGGTTGATGCCAAGGACTCGCCATAGACCATCCGGCTTCAGTCCCACGGCTGGGGAAAACCTCGAAAGAAACCAAAGACCAAAGGGGGATCCAACCCAAGCCCGAACGCAGCTCCGGATCAGCAGCCCAGCGAGTCTGCCGATTGAGCTACATCGATGGCTCTACTAAAAGTATACAATACATAGCCAATCAGATTATTAAATTTACAAACGCAAACGATCATTCATAAGTTGAGCTATATGTATAATACAAAACAAGTTAATTAAATATAAGGCATAAACAATTCAACCAGTTGTGGTATACAGAAATTGATAATACATATCATGCAAACTACTTCAAATTACAAACACAAACAATTTATCAGTAGAGCTATATAGATTACTATTCAATTTAAATCATATACAATTCATCGGCCAAAACTATACAAATATATACAATACAAAGTAGCATATTTTCATTAAGCTATACAAATTTGTGTAATTAATATCAAGTAGATTAATTCAATTTATAATCATAAACAATTCATCAGTTGAGCTATACATATTAGCATTCAATTTACAGTAAGTCTATTATAGACCTACTATATAGACCGTCTATATACAATTCATCAGTAGAGCTACACAGACTAGTAATCATTTTAAGATCATATACAATTCATCAACCAAACTATACAAACATATACAATCAAATTAGTTCAATTTACAAACTTATTTTCGTTAAGCTATACAATTCATATGAAGTAGATTAATTCAATTTATAAACTTAAACATATCGGTGACAAACGCCGAACAGCTTTGAATCTCGCCCCACTATGTGGCAACAGAGCTCAGAAAGAGACCAACAGAACGTTGCTTCCGGTTTAGTCGGTTCATAACCTGGCTTTTAGTATAGTAACAGTTGACCAATTAAAATTGATTTATTAAAGAAGGCCATGATCGCACGCATCGGAAAAGTTGCCCATCCGAGAAACGTGGACGGATTTGCCGTGAGGCGATGCGTCCGATACGATGTAGTGAACGCGGTTACATAACAATTACAGCAAAGTTCTGAGAGGATGGCAAAGATAGTCTTTTTTCCGATCCGTGCGATTCGTCCGATACAACGAGTTAGAAAGACAAAGATATAGAGTGGTCATTGCGCCGCCATGTTTGAAGAAAATTGAACGACGGTCGGTAATGAACTTATGCGCCCAAAACAAAGTGGTCGTGGTGATAACTGACATTAGAATCGTCAGCTGTCTTAATTTCGTTTGCATAAATCAGTTAAATTGAAGTGGAAATACCTAGTATTTCGTCAAATACGTGCTAGAAACTTAATCTAAACTTATGTACGCTAAATTTAAAACACTTGAGCTATTCCTAGAAGGAATGCTTAAAAGAATAACCTAAGCAAAATTGTCATGTAGTATGACAAGAAGTCCTAGCAAATATACTGAAGAAAATGTTAATATTCCTAGGTTCTTTTAAATGCGACCTGCAAGATTGCCTATAAAATGAACGAGTATGATTCGGATGATTTTATTAAATTGTTTTCCCAGTCTCTACATGTTGCAAAACTATTTACTATACCATATATATATATATATATATATATAATGAAAGTAGGCCCTATCTGTAGTAAACAACCTTTACCTCCAAGCTTGTAACGTGGGTGAAACATGACAAAACACGCTTTCAGTTTTTTTGTTACAGTAAAGTATAATTATTATCGACATCTGAACGTGAGGCCAACAGCCGGCTGGTCTGTCTGAGCCTTTCAAGGGCTGTGGCACCACAGATAATTATTAGTGTATAATTGAGCACCCACGTACAATAATGGGGTAAGTAGTTACGAAATATATTCATACTTACCCCATTATTGCACGTGGGTGCTCAATTATGTTCTTTCATGTCCTTCCAGTCAAAATACTAACAACGATACGACCTACCCCAGAGTTTTGCGTTATTTTGGATGCGAGTGTCGAAATACAATTTTAATATTTGATTGCTCTACTAGGTTTGAAACGGAATTGTAGCGGTTTCATCCGTATTTAGTTTAACTTTATTACTAGTGAACCATTTATTTGATTAATCGTTTGTCTTCGAAATAGGCCTACTTCTTATAAACTACAGCTCATCGTCTTCTTGTATAAGCAGGAAGGACAGAAGGAGCAGAAAGGATGCCGGTGTCGAAATACAGTTTTAATATTGTATTGCTATTTGTTTTTCACTGGGTCCGAAACGGAATTGTATTGGTTTTATCCGTATTTAGTTTAAGTACATTACCAGTGAACCATTTATTTTGTTTATGCCGGGCGTTGTTACACATTAATGCATGAAAAAAAAAGTGCTGCTAATTAACAAAACTATGGACTTAACTTCATAAAATTTACATGAAATATGATATATCAGTTGTCTTTTTCCTTTTGACATTGCAGTTATATGCAGCACACACAACAGGCATGTTTTTTCTTCGTTGTTTTGTACTTCTTACCTCCGTTATATAACATTGTAAGCAGACGAATTTTTACAAAGGTGGGCGCTTAGCTCAGATCTGCCGTGTTTCGCGGTGGCACCGCAAAGGGCGCTGTACAGGACAACGTGACCACTCTATAGTCTTCTCTTTCTAACTCGTTGGTCCGATACGATGTAGTGAACGCTTACCTTGAGACAAAGTGGCTTCAGCCGCCACTGATTAGGAAGATTGAAAGTAAGCATAGCAATAACAATGACATAATGACAAAAATAAAATTAGTACTTTGAGTTGTACATTGCAGTACACAAATTTTAATTTTACCATTTTACTTGTACGATTTAAAATAATTACTTTTTGAAGAAAAGGCATCAAGCAGCAGTAGCGATCAAGATAGAGAAAATAAAATATGAAACTATTCATTTTATGTCATCGCTGTCTGTTGCTTTGTATCGTTGCTTACGAGATTACACAAGCTGGCGCATAGAGCTTGAAAAACGAGTCTGAAGTGGTTCCCTCGTAATGCCAATTCCGCCGCTCGGAGCGCTGTTCTGCCCTATATATTCATAGCAGAACACTTAAAAGACATTGACATTTGGGACATTTAAAGGACTCACCATTGCTTATTAAATGCTTCGTACAATATTTTATGGACAATAGACGTAATTTGCAAACTTCTACTCCTCAAATTATATTACAATAAAAGGCTGTCATTCTTGATATTAAAACATATTACATATAAACTGAGGGACTGTCTGCTCTGTACTTCAGTTCATACACCCAACATTTCCGGAAATGAATTAACTTGACATCTTACATATACGCACTATAGCCTACCCTTTTCACCTAATATTATTAATATTGTTATTAAATAAGATTTTGCAACTAATTAAGGTACTGCATTATCTTTAATTTCCTTGAATTTATAATTAAGCATTTGCAAGAAGGCGTAACTTTTCCCTCTCTTTTTAAAAAAAATACGAACGTCACAATAATTGAGAAGTATAATTATTACGCGATTTTTTCTTGCAGTGGTGAAAACATTTCTATAGGCCTACTGATTAATCTATTGAGCATAGTAATAGTAAACGCTGTAGTATTCTTTTCTGAAGCCAAGATTTTCGCAAGAACTGAAGTGCGACACATGTAAAGATGAGGAAATGTCCCTTTTTCTTTTGGGAAAACTTGTGAACTTATTACATTATGTTATATTATAAACCTTTTCTTTTGTAATTTCCTTGGGCTACCGCCGGTAGCCCCGGTAGCTCGCAAAATACGCCCCTTCACAATGTGAAGCACTACTGTACAATATTGCCAAAGATATTTCCAGTAAATACGAAGTGATTAGGAAACTTAATCAGAAGCCCCTAAATAGAAAAGTGCTGAAAGTGCAATAAACTGGGCCATTTCTTAATTACATATAGAACACTGGAACTGACTATCTACAAGGACCCTCGTGTTATAAATATTATGATTATTTCAGATTGTGATACAGTTATAAGCGTACATTCCTAAAATTTAAAAGTAACAATGAGGATGCCCTATGTTATAGGAAAGTTTTAAACGTGTACATTTAACTTTTTAAAGAATGATTTCCTGATCAAGATTTTCATTAACTATGTGCCAAACTTTTGAAGTGAAGATTGCAGTAAGAAACTGTTGGACATCTGATCAGTATTTTAATCATGTGCTGGTTACAGTACATTAGACGTCTTCTTGAATATACCTGATGAGGTATGTATATGAAGTTTGTATCGTCAGTATTCAAGTAGCCTACTTATGTATGTAATTTTTATTATCTGTACAGAAAAAATTTAGCTTATGTGATAGTATGAAGTAATCTCTCACGAAATAACAAGGAAGAGAAAGGTGCTTAAATTTAAATATTGAAAACAGGATGATAAGAAGAAAATAATTTTTACTTCCTTTCAATTATTAATGAAACCTGGCCACTCACCATTCGCAGTTGATTTCTATGGTTACAGGTCTATTCTTCATATTCTGTAGCTTTCAAATAATTTCTAAAATAAATATTACGCCTACTTAGCTCTTGTAAAACGAAATTTTCACTTTCACTTTCAACGGAACACTCACTTATATTCAGTTCTTGTATCTTGCAGTAAATTATCCATTTTTGATCATCTTTCCAATATAACCTCCCATTGAAACGACCACTTAAAATCATGAGCTAGAATTTATTATTTTAAAAACATTTCCACGTACATACTGTTATAATTGTTATGAACCACAATACAAAAGACAACACTGTGAAATTGGATTAATTTACCAAGATCAACATCAATACCGGTAGTATAAAATCACATATAGGCCTAGGCTATATTATTTCATTACTTTATGGTCTTAATTAGAAGAATTAATTTTGAAGAATTTACAAATATGCTGAAATAATTTATGACACCTCTTATAGAAATGTAAAAATATGTATGTACATTTTGAAACAATGGGTATAGCACCACTTGAAAATGTTGAGCACTTTAACAGTAACTTGTAAATTGTTCCATCACGTTGTCTATAGTGTTCATTTAATGTAGCACTTTTAGAATGAACGTGGTTCACATACATAAGAAGAAATGACGATGGAATGAGTCGAAGACATACAGTTTTCTTTAATTTTTAGCAAATGATGAAGTTGAATATATACTGTTACTTCATATCCTAACATAAGTAGAGTTGCCACCATAGATGTAACACCTCCGTAACACCTGAAATGAATATAAAATAAATTAATGTATTGGTAATGATACAAGAATAAAAAGAAATTAGGCTAGACATAACCTCACAAAATTACAAACACATGCTAAAAAAAAAAAAACTTTACGTATCCGTATATAATAAAACTAGATATTCTAGATATAATTTGATTCACACGATAACCACCTCAGCCTATTTCGCAGCAGCCATTAGTTACCAGTTTGAGGTGCATTACCTATCTCATACTAACCTTGTTAAGTTCTCTTACCTAATTCACTGATAATTACGTAACAATACAAAGGTCTAAAATACAGACAAATACACATTAATTACCTAATAAGTACAGCATGAAGGTAATTCATTACTTTTGTCGGTATTTTCTAAAAGAGAAAGGGAAAACAGTAAGAACATTATCTTCAATGTTTACATCACGTCGTTCACATTTTCATTAGGCCTATATCAGTAATGATTGGTAAGTGAAACAATGCATGAAATTATTTTACATTTCGGGTCACAACATTCGAGAGTCGGAAAATGCAATTCGCCACTTTTAACATAGCATTGCTTGTTATATGAGAGAACTTTGACATTTACCTTAACCTATAAATATACGACCTGTTGGTACAGAGTTCTTCACATAGCAAAAAAAAAAACAGACAATTTTCTAATATAACTTAGCTGAACAAACTTCAAATAACATTATAATATGCTTGGCATATTTGTAATATTCGTACTCAATGAGTAATGCACAATTAATCGAACTATTTTCACGATGCACAACGCTTTGTAATGGTACTATTCATCATTTCATAGGGCAGAGAGGCGAACCTAGCGGCAGAAATTGTCATGACTCACAGAGACCTACTCTCGACCGTGCTATGCGCCAGCTTGTGTAATCACGTAAGCAACGCTTTGTATTCTTTGGCATAGGCTATGTTGCTATGATTAAGCCTTATGGGCATGGGGAGCATGAGGGCATGGAGAAAGACGATGGAAATAAACGAGTCCAAACATAACCTGTACTCCTTATAGGTACTGGTGTTTTTCTTGGAATTAAAATATGTTGGGTTACAACATCTAATGGTGAATATATTTGCATTACGAAATATATCATTTAATAAATTTGGTATAAGACAGGCTGACGTATTGCAACTCAACGATATAGCCTACGTATATCCTAGATCTTTCGCACAAAATTACGTAAATAGAGAATTTAAGTGCAGCAGTAACATGGTTTGTGATATTTTAAGATGATATATTATTTTCAACGGAGTGTTTAATATTTTCATACATATTCCGAATATTTTCTTTTAAATCTAGTCGAATTGTAATGGCTGGTATCGGTAAGGTTATGTTGTTAAATCGTGTACGTGGATTCAGTGTTTCAAATGTTAGGCGAAACTTTGGAATCTTCCCATACTACACAATTCCTCGGCCTCGTATCATTTAAATAATCCCACCCACTAACCTTGTCGCATACATCGGCTTAATGTCAGCTATCCCCTCATTTAACTCGTACCGAAACTTAAATCAGACGTCAGTCCCATGTGTGGTGAGAGGCGACATCGAAGATTGACTCAAAAGATCTATATTACAGTACATCTGTTTATACGGCCGACTTGGTTACATAAAAGATCTTGCTGGTTTGTTCTCTGTATACTTACCATGTTCTCCACCCTCTGCCTCTTTGAGCTATGAACAGGCTAATATCTAACCTAATTATCATAGTAATAGTATGAAACAATTCAAATTAATCCTGATAGCTATCATTTTAAAGATAACACAGCACAAGAAATTGCTTATGACTTCAACGATTTTCCCTTAAAAATCACCGAAACTACTTCAGCTGCTAGTTTCACCAATTTAATTTAAAACTACATACAGTAATATTTGATAATGTATGCCCTGGATCTCTATTGCCGAAGGATGGCCTAGCAGATGCTAGTAATGTTTTCACAATGTTTATCTACTGCCAGTTGTTTTGTTTTGAAATGTTCGGTGGTGTTTGGCTCTTTTTTAATGATATTGCCCTTTTATTCCCGATTATTCCAGCTTGTGAGAGAATTCATTGAAATACTATCGTTTTCTGCAGATGCTTTACAGTTCTGATTATGTTTTTGGCTTCTTGGATGCTTGTTTGGTTATGACTGGTGTTTGATGTGATTGCCTGTATTGTTGCTTGTGAGTCTATCAGTAATAGGCTACTGCTTTTTGAAATATGCTTGTTCTGTATAATAGCTGTTTTAGGACGAAGTTTATTGCTTTTATTTCTGCTGCTGAGGAATTTGTGTTACATATTCCAGATGGGACGTAATGGGAGAACAGTGCTGGATATATTTCAGCTCTTCATTTTTTCCTTTGTTATCACAGAACCAGTTTTCTGCTGGTATTCATTTAGCTATGGTTTCTAGTGCCAGCAGTTTTAGTTTTTCTGGATTGGTTGTGAATTATAAATAATAAATTTAGGTGTGATTCTATTGACAGGGATTTTAGGTTTTGGTTTGTTTGTGAGCTCAACTTCTGGCTTGATTTGTAGTTCTTGAAGATAATTGACTGATTACAGTTATGGGTATTGTCTTTTTAGTTTATGGTCGACTCTTTTGCCATGTTGACACTACCTGAATTTTTATTTCCTCTGTTACTAGTTGGTGTACAGGTGAAATATTTTTACTGCTCCGTAGATGAGTCTAAGGCACAATGTCGGTGATGTTCAATTAAAAAAGAAAACAAGATACGTTTACTTTAATATATTTCTCGTCCCAGAAGTAACAAATTTCATCCTAGTTATCAATTAGATGCATTTATAGAATGCTTACATTAGGCTGTATCTCTTATTTCAAAGTGGTTAATTTTTCAGGTTTTTAATAAGTTATGTGATTTCCACGTCACGAAATATTTGTGAAAGTTTTCTTTTCTTCACTATCAAAATTATGAAATTTATTTATTTCTTTAAGTTCTGTTATAGTACTTACAATTCGACCTTGAAATCAACTTATGATAGGCCTATAGTGGTCTGTGAATTGTGTAAATGTACTGCAATTACAATATGTCATCAAATTTATAAAACTTTTAATGGAAAATTATGCTTATAGCGCATATGCCTAAAATCTTAAAAGTGTACGAAAAAGTTCACAGTTTTATATTATATTGCATTTTATTACATAATGTACTGTACACATCAAAGTGCAAGTTAACATTGGCACTGTCGACACCTGAAATAAATAGCCTTCAGTTGTTTTTTTGTACCACCACCACCCTCCAGTTTACAAATTACATTCACGATTCTCTTTTCAGGTAAAAAATCTTATCTTCTAGTCTGCTTCCCCAGTGCTGTAATTCAAAATAAGTAACTGTCACATTATTTTTGCAAGATGGCACAACAAGGAAGAAGCATTTTAGCAATGATATTTAGAAACTTTATCCAATCACTTAAACCTAGGAGATTTCAAGGAGATCTTGTTGGAACAGATTACTTTGGCAATAAATATTATGAAATCCCAGCTAATCCACAAATAGGGAAGAGAAAACCATCAAGATGGTTTGAGCCGAAATCGAAGTTACAAGAAGATTTTGATCAAGAACTCCCAGCTGAATGGGAAGCATGGCTGAGAGGGAGAAGGAAAACTCCACCAGAGGAGGAAGAGGTGTTAAAAAATCTTGCTCTGATGAAGCAGAAAAAGGAGAATGCTAAGGAAATTGCAATGAGGGAAACTTCGGTCAAAAGTGAAAACTTACTACAGAAGGAAATTAAAGGAATGGAATCATTTCCAAAGTATGAAGAATATGAAATCATGCCGGGCAAAGGAAAAGAAAAAAACTGAACTGACAGGATTTCAAAATAGAGTGGCTGTATTGTTTAGAAGAAATGTAAATATTGTATATAGCCTATGTGTAATTTCATTTGTAGCAAAAGATGGACTGACACATAGATACTTGAAGCTTTACAGAAAGTGTTAATTTCAATGTACTCTTAATATGTGTAGTGAGTGCTTTTCTCAGATTCCTGTATAAAATTAATTAAAAATATGTAGGAAAAAAAAAGTTGAGCTGAAGTGGGGTCAGTTATAGCACAGTCTAGTATATAGTCACGAAGCTTGAGTTGTGAGGGTGCTAGGAACAATAGACTGTGCCGGTACTATTTTGAATAATCTGTAATGAGGCGATAGTAACAATCCTAGTGGTCAGCAACTATATATGGATGCATATTTACTACGTATTGAGCTTCGTGACTATATACTAGACTGTAGTAATAGTTCATCTGTGACAGAAAAACTCAGTATTTCTAACAAATCTTGCAGTTATAGCACATGATTGTTTATGCCTATGCATAATGCAAGTTGAAATTGCTTGGCTAAATATCAATTTCAAAGTTTTGTATATATGCCGAATATGCAAATACAATAGATATAATAATGTACAAATAATAAAAGTTACAACCACAAGCCCTGCAAATGTCAGGAGATCAAATGTAACTGGCCCTGCTTTAGTATCTTTATTTTCAGAAGCTGTATATAGTTTCAACTTTGTTGACAATAAAGATGTTGAACAAAACTGTTTTTAAAACTTGGATATTGAAGTATGTATTAAATGTTAATTTGCACTTTGACTGTAGCTGGGAATATGACAGTTAATTTCCATACCTTGAGATATGGAAATCATAGGCGCTGTCTTTTGGAAGCAGGACTCTACACAAAAGTTCGAGAAAACTTTAATTGCTGTTTCTCAAAAATTCTCTTACATATTTTACAGAAAATAATACCGATTTTTACACAATTCCATGGAAAATTGCTTAACCCAAAATAGTTGAAAATTATGGCCCTTAATGCAGTATCTTTTTTCTTTCATTGCTTTTCTCTTCCTTTGTTAATCTTTGCAGCGATTATGAACATGAGCTATTATATTCTGTGCATTTCGAACTGGCGGATCAAGGTCACATACAAATCATGTACGAGTCACTGAACTGAAAACTGAAGCACTGGTAATCCCAGTTGTCTCAGTTGACTTTAGTTTAGGAGAATGGTCCAGGAATTAGGTAAGCACATGTGTCAAATGCAGTCCATTGCTTGACCTTGATCCACCAGTTCGAAATTCGCTGACAATAGTTTCACTGCTACTACTACAATCCAATTTAGCACTCTGTTCCCACACACAAGTAGAATCACCATTGCATCGTGTGGGTTCACTAATGTAAAATGCAGAAGGAATGAAATGGAGAGGGCATTGAGAGTTGCGCCATTCTGTTCATTGATTTAGCTGATTTGAAATAACCATTTTTGTCATATGTCCTAATTTTGGCCCTTCTATTAATTCGTTTTGGGGTAATGCTTCCTGGCTATGTAAGTTCAGGGGACAATGTGCTTTGCCCCCCAAAGTCTGCGTCTATGGTTCATCATAATATGAATGCTGCCTGTTTGGCCATGTGTGCCAGTTTTGCAACTGCAGCTTTGCTACTCTCATGCTAATTTTAATTCATTTTGTGGTTGGATTCATAATATAAATGTTTTATAATGATTAAATGTAAACAGCAGCATTCATTATAAAATGGAGAACAATATGGAGTAACGAATTCTTTCAAGAATTGTGGTGAAGGATAATTTTATAACCATATGGGAGTGTCAGTCACATCAATTTTTTTCTTTTATTTTTTAATCTGTTTACTGTTGTTTTGGTAACTATCCGAACCTCACAAGTGACGCCAATAAGGCATCACTCATGAGGCAACTAAGCCAGGAGATAATGAGGTAGGGTGGCCAGTTTCTTTCCCCCCTTCACTGAGTACATTGCTGACTAGTTGCATATTACACCAATCAGACTTCAGACTTCAATTGTTCTTCCTCTGACACATCAAGTGAGATGTACTGCCTGATAGATATACATATCAGCCAGAACCTTAATCAGAGGTTGTGTTTACTGTACCGAGACTTAAGAGTGCAATTTTGAACATCGTCTTTTGATTTTTGAATTGCACTGACAATTTCTGCTAAGGCCAGCTGTCTTTTATTTTTGATGCAATCGCATCAATTGTACAATAAAGAAAACTGAATGCATAATGTTATGTTGACTAATAATAGTTATATTTATATATATATATATTAAATCATACTATATTTCATTATTAAATATCTGATAATGAAGTCATATAATTTCATTCATAGCTACTAGCCTGTTGATTCGCATTGCAAAGCAGAAGCCTAAACTAATGTCTGATATTTAAATCAATTGATATCTGCTTCCAGGTTTATTCTTTTAATGTAGTATTTTTTTTTCGTACTCCAGTATTATAGTCTTTATCATTAGTGAAAATTGTGCATACATAATATGCCACATTATTCTATTAGAGCCATAAAATATTACCTACCATGCCAACCAAAACGTTATGACTTTTATTATGACAGCATAACTTGTGCCATAAAGCTAAGATTATGAAATGATCCAACAAGATAGTGCCACTCCACATACTGCTAATTCAACTATGGCGCTGCTGCATGAAATTTTTGGCGAGTGAATGTCTCCAGAAGAAGCGAGTTCCCTTGGGCTCCTCATTCGCCGGATCTGAGTCCTTCAGATTTCTTCTTGTGGGGCTATGTGAAAGACAATGTGTATGCAGAAAAACCTAATTCAATTTTCTAGCTGAAGAGAACAGTTGAGCAGTTTGTTCAATTCCTGTACAGATGTGTTAGAGAGAGATACAACATTTTGGCATATGCTTAAATCGGTGTCTTGCTCGAAGAGGTGGCCATGTTGAGAATATTGTTGTGAATAAATAACTCTCCCACTTCTCTTTTGTAACTCTATATCCATATGACATATCAATCTTTAATTGTTTGGAAGTGATGTATATTTTTAATCAGGTACATTTTATTGGCGCACTCAGTATCACTAATTTATGAATTATAATGTGATCAAAGTAGTATCAGAAACTCTATGGGTATAGGCCTATAGCACACTGAGCAACTGACCTACAATATATATTTAATAATCAGTGGCGAAGTTCTTAAGAGATTTTGAGACTTAGCCTACCCAAAAAATTTGAGTTATTATTTCTAGTAATAGTAGGCCTATATGTTCGTAATAACAATGTACTGGTATCTGAATACTTGGTTGCACTCTTATCCTTCCATATATTAAGTTCACTGTTGGCAGTCATTCCAGTATGGAGAGAGCAGTGCGAGCCACAAGGCTTGTGGCAAAAAAGCTTGAGAGTGGATCGGAAGGGGGCATCGATTTGCTAACCTTCTGTCACAATATTATGTTGCGCTATATTGATGTTCTCTGAAAGCGTTGTGTTGTTGAGTTTAGTTTAATCGAAAGTGCATGCGTGTGTTACATATTAATTTTGCATAAAATGGCTCATACTGAGAACACTAAGATCATTATTTGTAGAATTAAAAGAGAAACCGTTTTCAGGTTCGGCATAGGAAACAAAATGTGCTTACAAAGAAAGGAGATCGACATCACATATTAAAATAGCGGATGGAAGAAGACAAAATAGAAATGTTCACTTTTCATTATATTAGAAATATCCTTGGCTAACAGGGTGCTCTGAGAAAAGTCATATTATTATTATTATTATTATTATGAGTATTCTGTTTTGGGGTGAAAATGAGTGGTCATCTTCTTGTGGGGTGTCACAAAAATTTTTTTATAGAAAAGTTGATAAACATCTGCTTTATAAAAATATACAAGGTAAGCAGATTTTTTTCAGCCTACCCAGTATTTACACCTTAGCCTCGCCATGATAATAATACATGGAATTAAAGAAGTAAAAAGAAAAACACACTTTGTGTTGCATGTACAAAATTAAAAGCTCACCAGCTCGAAGTTTGTACAGGGAAAGTCAAAATAATGGATCTGATTTCAGTAATTTGTGTGAAATCTAATGAACACATCGTATTGAGACACACATGCTTCGAAAGGTAAAATTTCGAAGTTTTCTTCAGACACATCATAAGTGTTCTATATGAGCACCCTGCATAACATATCAAGCTGATAGTCAATCTCCTCCCAAACCCTTTGTAGCAGGTCGTCCAGTGTCGATAGTGGTGGTACATCAACATGATCCTTCACAAAACCCTACATGAAGAAATCACATAGGGTCAAATTGGGAGACCGAGGTGGCCAATGAAGTGCATCACTCACACAAGCACAGCCTATACATTGTTGTTGTAATGCCCCATTGAGATGATTCCGAACGCTACCATGATAATGTGGAGGGACAACATCCAATTGAAGACTGAAATCTGCATTATCCTCTTCAAGCTGCGAAAGGAGCCATCATTGCATCATATCAAGGAAAACATGTCCTATCACAGTGCGTTCATTGAAAAAATAGGGTCTATAAATCTTCTCTTGCTGCCCGGTAGGTGGACTTCTGTGGACTTCACACGAAAGATGAGCGAACTTGTTCCACTGTCTCTTCCCCATTTGACGGATGGTCGTTTACAGATGCAGCCCAAATCTCTGAATTGCACATACCTTCCCAGTTTGTCAAATACTTGGTTCCGAAATGCTGCTGAACACTAATCACAGAGTTATTTACATGATAATCAAGCACGCAGGATTTATGTCCTCCAGTCAACGCCATTTTCCTTCACTGCTCTGCTCCTAATGCCTTGTGAGGAAAGTGGAAACAATGTGGAGAAATTAAACTTAAAAAATTTACCTTTCAAAGCACACATCTCACAATACAATATGTTCATTAGATTTTACACAATAAATTACTGAAAATCGGGTCCATCAATTTGACTTGCCCTATATATAAGAGGAAAACTATTGCAAAATGTGTATACAGCAAGTGTACCGAGAAAACTGTAATTATCGTACAAAAGTACTTCATTAAAATATAAATTAGGAAAACATTCAATCAATCGTTATGACTGCAGAAAGAGACAGAGACGGAAGTGGAGTTAAAGGTTAAGTTGAGTTTGTGAATAGTCGCAATAGCACTTCAGAACACCTATACAGTGATGGCAATAATGTGTCCTGTTTCTTAAGGCATGAAACTTCTACTATTATCTGTGAATTTCGAACTGGCAGCTCAAGGTCAAGTAATGGGATGCATTTGTCACGTGTGCTTACGCCAATCTTGGACCATTCTTCTCAATTAAAGTCAGCTGGGACAGCTGGAATTACCAGTGCTTCAGTTCAGTGACTGGTGCGTTGTTTGTACTTTTGTATGTTTGTGCATGATCTTGAGCCGCCAGTTCGAAATGCACAGATAATAGTTCAGAAAGTTAATTATGTACATTTAAAGAGTGCTTGCGGAAGAGAATTCAATATTATAACTAGGAAACGGAAGTTCATGCCCTAAAAAACTATGAAATATGCTCTTAAAAACTTGAAAATATGCCAATAAATATGCACTATTAAATTAAAAGAATTAATTTCCCTTGGCAGTAGACAAGACGAGTTAGTATTAATAATAATAGGTTAAATTCTCCTTATGTTTTGCTGTGTTTATGTGCTGAACTATTTGAAATCTTTTCTCACTGCCTACATTTTTCTCATATGCTCCACAAAACAGTACCCTATTATCTGTATATATTAAGTCACCTGGAAACTCCTTCTGTAAATTAGTTAATCTAGCACTCGAAGTTGGTCTTATGTTCGGCACTTAAAGAACTTTTAACAGAAACTTTATACGCATAACTTCATTTGGTGGCAACCAGTTCACAACACCGTTACAACAGTACAACATAACTGTCAGCGGCCAGCCAGACAACAGCTACGCACATACATGGAAGGATGATGAAAAAGGGGATTCACTGCATGACATCACATCAGTATTATACTCCTCACCACATGAGTTGCCTCATCACGTGCAACGTTACTGCCAATATGATCCAGATGAAAATAAATAAATAAAAACCATAAAACTGATTAAAATATGCCATATAGACACTAAACTATTGAAATATGATGCATTTATCAAAATCACGAAAATGTGCAGTTATATGCATTATAAAATCATGTTCAAATAACTGAAAATTCCATTAATACGTGCACATAATGCAAAAGCATACATTTTTAACCCCTAAGAAAAAACCTGCAAATGCATGAACTTCCGGGCCCTAATTATAACCAATGATAGGATGACAAAGATGATGGCTAGTAGAATTTTGCTTATTTTTAATTTTAGACACCAGGGAGCACCAACAGAGATTACCTAAGAACCACCTTAATCTGAAAGTAGTAAGTGTTGTACAATGTAAAGTTACAGTGAAGTTTTATTATATGTTACAAAATTAATACCACAGGACGCAAGGTTTACTTTGTACTCCATTTATCTGACGAATCTATATTATCTTTTTTGGACAGACCTGAACTCATGATACCCTGGTTCAGATATAAGTATACAGTAGTAGCCGTTACATCATCAAAAATGAATTTATCAAGAAAGGAAAACATTTCTTTATTGGAGAAACTTTAATTAATTTCATTAAAACCATCCAAATACTTCTGGATGTTGTTTAACATTGTACTTTTATCATGTTTAGCAGAATTATGTATAAATCAACAAATACAGAACTCTTTTTCTCTCCTCAGAAATCGCATTTCATTTGCATCCCATGTGTCAGTCGCTCCTCAGAATTAACCGGAATGCTTTTCTCTTTCAAAGGTCTTTGAAGGGAACGTCACATGACACTGTCAGCAACACTCGGATTTATGCCACTTTAATCCAGGAAGAACTCCTGCACTGATCACAAGTGTAACACTTGTCCCACTTCACCCTGAAGTCTCAACATATCATATGTCAAGTCTCATAGATTAGTTACTATCTTTCTCCATAGGAGAAATAAACTGCATTTACATTTTCAACCAGAGAAATCACTATGGTCAAACAGAGCTTGATCATATAGTTCACCTTTCACTAAACGTCCTCCAAAGTACCTTCCATTTAAAGCATCCCGCGCACTTTCTGCCTCTGAAATAAAAATGCAAGAGGTAAGTATTCAGAAATGAAATTTGAAAGGTGCTATGCAAATTAATGAAATATAAACTCTGTTTTCGAAAAAATTTACATACTGAACTTACCACTCATTTGTGAGAATTCAACAAAAATTTTTACGATGACTTCGGCATCATCATCATCTTCAGACTGCTTTTCGTTATAAATTATTACCCTCTCTACTATACCATACCTGAAAGAAGAAGAGAATTTACTGTCGTCATTTATACACAAGAAAACGGCAAGATAATCAAATATTCATCATTTAGAACAGTGGTCGTCAGCATTCCCTGAAATGGGTAGAGAGTAAACTGTGCAAAGAAATATGCTCCGTCATGCAGAAGGGAGATGTAGAAAGCGTACCTATCAGCAGCCACAGGTGCACGCTGATGCTGTAAGAGACCTGCGAGTAAGAGATGCTAGCCAGAGGGTGCACTGTGCTGACGACCACTGATTTAGAAGATGGAAAGTTTTCAGAAGAAAATATCATAATGTAAAGGGGAGTTTAAAACATATGTTAATAAGACCTATTTCGCAACATTTATATCATCGTCCTAACAAGTATTAGGCCTAATGGCCTGTTACGGTCTCAAGCCATCTTTTTAAAGGTCTTCCTAGTGTTCTCTTCCCTCTTGGACAGTATGTAGAAATGTGACGAGGTAATGGGAGTTCTTTCAATGCGGTGAACACGTTGCTGCAGTTAGTTCTGTAACTATAGATGTAATCCAAAACAGAAGATATTTTAAGGCAACATTTATACATACAAGAAAAAACATGCGTCCTAGGATTGTCATTTAATTTTTTTAAATGTGAGACTAGTATTCTCCCTTCATAGAAATCGGTATCCAAGTTCAGACACTTTTGACACTGTCTTTCAGTCATTATCACTTTCTAATCTGTGATCACCTGTGATCCTTGATAGGAAGAAACAGATGAAAGTCATTTGATAGTAGATTAGGGTTATCCCAATATAACTACTGCAAGAGCTCTCAAGTTGCAGCTAGGCAATGTGTGACCAACAGTTACCACAAAGAAGCAAAATAGCTTTTGTCAGCAGCATAGGACGTTAACAATTCCTTTCTTGTAGCTTTTAAAACGTTCAAATGTTGCACCATAAAACAACTGTACTATGAGTGAAATAACATGCACTTCATGGTTGCAAGAGTTTCTTCCTTTGGGGTGTGACTGTAAACCCATATCTTCTTGCCAATGACAATGTGTTCCAGCAAAGACAAATTACAGTGGAATCTTGATGCACTGTTCCCGTTATAGTCGTTTTCCCACCTTTTTTTGGTCCCAGAAATAGTCCCATATAAATAACATTATTTTTTCCCGGTTCCATAGTTCTCGAACTATCCTTTTATAGCATCGATTGTTGAGAACTCACAGTCCAGACACCATATTTTCCTGCATGGACAGTTTTCCTTTACTTTGAAAGGACGAATGTTTTGCTCTCCATTATTATCTTTGAAGCAAGAGGATGCAGAAGATTGTGATCCGGAGACTGTGTCAAACTTTGCGGAGAAACGTAAAATGTATTACACCACCACGATATGTGACATGATTCATCATCTTAGTGCAGCATGCAAACTTTCTGTTAATGTGGAAATTAGTTACTATGTGTGTGATCTGTGCTTTGAAGACAGGGCTGTGCTACAACACAGACACTGATCTCCACAGTGGCAAGTGTTTCTGTACATTATGTTCAGTACATGTTCCACCTTTCTGTTTACTTCACTATCGTTCTTATCAGAAATTCACTACAGAATTCGGGCGTAAAATGTGCACGAAACAAAAGCTAATTGCAGATTTTTTCTGCAAGAAATAGTGTACATAATGTTCTAATAAAGGTGCATTCAGTGTAATCACTAACCATTCAGTTGTTCATTTCATACCCTATTTAAGCAAACAATAGATTTTTATCGCAAAATAAAATATTACAAGACACCTCCATTATGATTTTACATTATTATGATTATTGTTAAAATTTAAATGCATCGATTATGTGGATATTTCCCCCTTAAATCATCTAGGGAACAGTGGGATACGTTTGTAACTCTGTTGTGTCTATTATACGCCTAAATACGGTAATTTTTATGGTTTCCTGGTATTATCGTTTTTATTCCCCGTTCCCCCAAAAAATGATGGATCGAGGTTTCACTGTTTTACATGAATGACAGAATACAACAATTCTTGGTGCCTCCTCACATTTGGACCCAATTTGCACACTCCTTGTGAAACTCCAACTCCTGAATAATCTCGGCATTTTTCTACATGACAGACTCAAAAAGTTATGTGGCAAAATTTATTCTCCACACTTTTTTTTTCATCTGATGGACCTGAATGTCATGGCAGATGCTAATCTTGTATAAACTGAATTCTTGAATCACTAATTCTAATCGAGTTAGTACCTTAACTGGCAGCTATCACCAGATTTGTAGTACTAAGTGCTGCTAACTGGCACGAAGTTGCCAACTGAGAAGAGGAACTACTGCAACAAAGTTTATGAGTGCAGACTCAATTTTAGTGATGCTGTATGTCTTATAAACTTATTTTGGTATGCCCCTCATAACACATAACAGAAAACTCACTTGCTACACTCATCTTGGATCTCTTCCTGGAGTGTCTCGTCCACATCTTTGGGTTCAACCATATTTCGAAGAATTACAACTCGACTCTGAAACAAAATCACAAATTCTTTAATTCCTGTTTATAATTGGCAAGAACACTAGAATAATCATATTTAAAAGCAAGCAAAATAGTCAAAATGAAGTTATGAAATTTGTAACATTTATTTTCATACACATGCCGTGAAGAAGAAGAGATAAATTCATACTACATTTACATGAAAGCAGAAAAAAAGGTAACTTTTTACTATTAATAATGATAAAAATGGGATGTACTATGGAAAGGTTTTGTGTATATCTATACTAAGGCTGACCTGCAAAGTATACATTTTTGTATATTTGATAAGCAATATGGACATTAATTTACAAACTTCAAAATTATTTTTCATGAGAATTATGCGCTAATAAATTTTGAAATTACGGATTTCCTCCAACACTGAATCTTAAAGCATGACGAGATAAGTGAAACTGTCAGTTCAATTGAATACTGTCAAGTATAGGTCGAGATACTATTAGTAAACTAGTGTTGTAGTTGTAGTAGTGAATCTAATGCCCAGGCACCTAAATGTTCTCAATTCGCCTTCTATTAATAAACTTGATACTTACAACATTTTTTTTCCCCTTGAAAGCATAAGTTTGTTGTATGTTCCAATGGAAATTAGGGCAGTAAATGTCAATGAATTTTATGGATATGTATTTAATAACTTTTAAAATAAAAGTTTACTGGAGGATGCGTTCAAATGGATAAGGGGTTTAAATGACAACTAAATTTATAGCTCTGTATTTAACCTCAAGATCAAATCACTTATATGATAATTTATACCGTGTGTACACATACATTCTGTGTTTCATATTAAAAACCCGTATCTTTTATTCTCTAATATTAATTTACTGTAATTTACAAATCAGGTTGTCATTCTAACAAGAGTTGACAGGAATATATGTAGCCTATAGTGCTACTTCAACCGTCACTAAGATATTAGGTACACATGCTACTAATTTCGAAACCAGCATAAAAAATAATTTAACATTATTTCCATATTTATTACCATGCAGACCTTCTAGCTTGGAAATGGGTGACAGCAAAACAAATGAATTACAACCATTAACAAACCCATCTAAATCCAGAAATAAATTATGGTTAATTCTCTCTCATGATAAGTAAGATTTCAAATTTTAGCTCACTGCCAGAGTGGTGAAGAAACAAAAAAATTCAGTGCTTACCTTCATTATTCAAAATAAATATAAATTCACTGCACAAGAACAATGAAAATCTCATAAAAAAAAAAGAGGAACGAATGTTATGTATTTACAGATTCAACACCAGTGAAGAATAAAATCTAGCTTTTGTGGTATTTACTGAAAATAATGTGTAGACATTTTCACTTTATTTTTCTTATGCACATAAAAGAAATAGCATTCTCAAGTGACCAAAGTATTAGGTAATTGAACAACGGGAGCTTAAATTTTCAAGTAACAGTTAACAGCATTTTTTATTCAATACAAAGATGATGATTGTCATTGGCTGATACTCTACTTTGAACTACCTATGCTTTCGTGTGTATTTTAAGCAAAACAGACTTCCTATCAAGTACTGATTCTGCTCATCCTCTTTAGAATAGGATAAAAGTAATGAACATTATATATATAATGCATTACGTCTTAAAAGCTGCCAGTAAATGAAGATCTTGCTGGTTGATTTGCTTGAACCAATGCACTGTTCAAGTCCGCAATCGAAGTTACCTTTCAGATTTTTCCAATAAATGAGCAGATGTGGCATACACAATAATTAATGTAAACTGTTTGTTATTATTCTTGCGCAGTGATTTTACAATAATGTGGGGAGCTCATGATTAAGTTAAACCCAGGATGATTTATTTTTGTTGAAATAATATTAGCTTTATGAAATATGCGACCTATATTAAACACAAACAAAACTACGACAAATAAAAATAATAAAGAAAATCAAAGAAGCTAAAAAAAAAAAAAAAAAGAGGAGGAATTATAATAAGAGGAGAAAAGCTGTTTACTTATCACATAAAAATAGTGAGAAGTCCCAGAATGGGCATTCACAACATGGCATTCAAAAGAACCGCAGAACACCTCTGAACTTGAAAAGTTGGTTATAATTTGCTTTTTTTTTTTTCTTTTTTGTATAGCAATTGTTAGTTTTTTTTTCTCTACTCTCTCACCTCGACTTTGCGCATTAGTTTCTGCATAACAAGATGGCGTGCACTCTGACCCTTGATGGACATATTCTCCTGCTGCTGCAATGTCTGGGGCTCCGTTTCCTCCAGCAGTTTCTTCTGAAGTTCCTCCTGCTGCTTTTGCTGCATAACATACCAAGCAAGTTCCAGCTTCAAGTTCAGAACTGCGAAATCTTCTGAATGCCACTTACACAGCAAAATACGAAGCAACTCAAAAAAAAAAAAAGCAAAGCTGTCTTTAGAAATTTTAAATAATCAATAATATGGAAACTGTTGAAAGAGAGATAGAGTTTGTTATTTAATATTAAAGGTCTTAGGAATTGAACCTAAATCCTGAAGATATGTAAGTACCCATTCCATAAATCCTAGTCGTTAATTTAAGTAAGAATTTAACTGTAGGATACTCGATGTATTCAAATTATTACAATTTAACTGTCGATGTTGCAAGCGGTCTGATCTTAAGGTCTTGTGTAAGGATCGTCATTTTTTCAGGTCATTGCCATAATTAAGGCATATACGTTTCTCATTTGAACAGCTCTGTGACAATACATTAAACACATAATAAGAAAACATTTTACTCATTTGTAATATCAAGTTTATAATTAAAGGCCTGTAAATTAAATTGCCTTCCGAACTTGTATTCTTTAGCAGCTTTGTAATGATAAGGAACAATTTCTAAGCGCTACAGTGATTTATCTTGCATTCTATTTGTTTACCGTAATCATGATCTACAAGTTCTTTTGAGGAAGTTTACAGGTCAGCCTATAACTACCAATTATAGTTGTATGACAAAATTTTTACAAAGATGTTAGAGAGTAGCTACCCAGAATAACTACAGTTTTAATTCAAATTAACCTTTTACGACTAAACATGTAACCATGAGCTTAAAGCTTTGCTATTTTACACATATGCTATAAGGCATATTAAAAAACTATGGTTCATCTGTTGTGAATTACATCAAATTCATTAATGCCATTTAGAAATATTTGCATGTTCTCGATTTAATCTGTAAATAGGTATCTTCAAAATTATTTTTCCTATGATGACACATAGTTTAGTATGTACAGCAACTCATGAGACATGGAAGTTGATAACCAAAATATAAACATTTGAACAAGGTAGAGAAATTAACAGTCAATGATTTTTGGATCTGAAGTTTTAAAAAACAGCAAATATTAGGTTTTAATGCAGTCGGTTTCAGTTTGAGCTGAGCTGTTTTATGCGAGCATGCAAACAAATCTCAGCACATACAATTTGCAAGTATGCAAACAACTAAAGGAAACATTCTGCAACTTCCGCATTGTAAAATATATATATTTTTTTCAGGTAATCTCAGATTACACTCTTTCGTTGCCAGGGCTTGAAATGGATATTTCCACAGACTAGAACACACTGTTGTTTTCGTGGATATGGTGGTGCTGATGACAGAATTAATGAGCAGTGAAATGATACAAAGTATTACCATGCTATGTATGTATCCTACTTAACATTTAAATATTTATACACAGTGGGCAAAAAAAGAGGCACAAAATTTAAATGGTTATATTCCAGTAGCTAATGATTTTACTTGAAAGTTTATTTCACAGGCAAATTTCACAGTCTTTGTAGACCGGGAAAGTACTGTAATATTTAATTTTTTACATTTATGCCGAACTAAGCATTATGGTTTTATGAGTTCAGCAGGCCAAACTGTTTGTTGTGCTATCATCATTTGTTTTCTTCCATTTTGAGTTCTCATTTTGTGAATAATGGGTCGTTTAACGAATGAAGACAAGATTTTCATTAAACATTTGCACCAGTATGATAATTTATCTGCCTGTCAAATTTTAAGGCACTATGCTCAGCGAGAATGGTCTGTTTCAAGTGTACAACAAGTGATTAGTAAGATATGGACATGATATCCCTCCTGAGAGATTATTCCGTGAAAGATCGCATTTATCAGATTCTCTGATGGTTTCCGCTGGAGTTTGAAATGAGATCTTAATCCTATGGACTATTTTGTATGGAGTCAACTACAAAAAGAAGTTTTCTACAAAACAAGAATTCGTAATATTGAACATTTAAGACAACACCTTCTTGAATGTTGGGACCGAGTTGATCAAAGACAGATAACCAGTGCTATTGGACAATGGAGAAAATGCCTACAAATGGTTGTGTGGGCAAATGGCGGTCATATAGAGCATTATTTTAAATTTTGATTATGTGAAAGATTATTAATTATTATTAATTTTACCAACATTTAGTTTCTGCATTTTGAAGTAATAAATTGTCTTCAAAAACATTTTTTTGCATAATTGTGTATTGACCTCCATAAGATTTTAATTGAGCCTAAAAAAAACACAATACGACGTCCTGCTCATCTTTAAAGTCTACTCTTTTCAATAGTGTATTCATTATAAATTAATGTTACGTGTTTCCGAAAATAGAGTATTTCTAATTTTGTGCCTTTTTTTGGCCCACTGTGTATATACATCAATTAACATAATTTCGAACATTTCGAACACGTCTTTGAAAATTTTAATCCCTTGTATCATATTTATACAGATAGAAACCACGAATGATAGTCACTTCATTCAGCCGAAAAATACACCTATACTAAATCACACATCCTTAATATGAGTAATTTACTTCGACACGTATATTATTATTAGCAAAAGAGAATTTATGATTGGAACCTTTGCTTTGCAAGTCTTTGAAATGGATGCTCAGTCCGCAGTTTAAATAATAAAAATTCAACTCACTGCCTAACAGTGGGCGAAGACATCTGATTATTAGCTCGATGTGGAGTGATAAAATGTTACTGAATCCTGGTCTTTTTAATTTCATGCTATTATTTACAACCTCAACAACACTAAATGCTGAATCAAACATATCAAAGGCATGCCATAAGTGTATTATAAATTACCGACAGCACATGAATGCTCTTATAATACAATAAAGCAGTACCAACAGTGCTTAACTGAAACGAACTGGAATCTCCGGTCTGTTCCAGTCCATTTCAAGCTCTATCTTTTGCATAAATTAAGGTACAAATCTGAATAAACAATTATGCAAAAATATACATATTAAATATTCCTGACGTGCAAAAAAACACACACTACATACATTGGTTTCCATACATTAAGAAAATGAGATATTAAAAATGTCTATGAACATAGTTTATTAGTAAACATAATAAGGTGTGCTTAATAGAAGGAATATAAGGCGAAACTAAGCCAATCTAAGCTGCTCTTGCTGAATTCTCAGTTTGATTTTTCATTGCACATATAAAAAAACCACTATACACGAGACTGAGGTACAATGCTGACTATCCAACCACCTCAGACATAATGCTAAAGGTTCGTGAGTAATTTTTAATAAACTGAACAAAGATGTCTGACTACTGTAAACAGATAACAATTGTATTCCTTAACAGCAATCTGAAGTCCCTCTTTCTTTTATACAGTGCATTTGTGACTTCTCTGTAGGTTCTTTGGATAAGTATGAGAATACTTTATTAAACATAAGAGATATAATGCGCATAATTTTAATACCGTTTCATTTCTGTCCTTAAATAAATCAGGTGCCACATAAGAGACTATTCATACACTAACAAGAAAGAGATCTTATTTAAAAACATGCATAATTCAGAGACGAAATGTCATATCAAGAAGTGTGTTCAGAAACGGAAATGTTCACATAGCTTAGTATTAAAAAAAAAACTTTTGGTGGAAGTATGCATGTGGCATCTCTAAGTTTTAGAAATAAAGAAATCTGTTCCAGCTGGTGAAATAATTTTATTGCAATCTCCCGGAAAAGTGTTACTACAAACCAGAAAAATACTGTTTAAATAATATTCGAAATATACGATAATGGAAATGTTTTGTGTATGTACTATGAAAGTGAAGATAAACCACAGAATTCGGCTTCATTTAAGAGAATTATTTTGAGAAAATTAGGTTTCTAATACAAATTATGGAACATTTCTTAAACAAAGGGTGATTTCTTTATCACATCAGAACTGTTGGGGGCGTTGTGAAAAAAGTGTTTTTTTTTTTTTTTCTTCTTTCAAAATTATAGTATAAATGTCAGCTGCTACTGTTTCGTAGGATTAAGGATTTTCAGAAATGAATTTGATTCCTGAAAGTAAGAAACATCTTCCCTTAACTCTGCAGAACAAATTCTGTTTTCTCACCATGCAATGAAACCAGCTACTTTCGGAACTGGTTTGCAGAGAACTTCTTGAACTTACTCTAGGAACAGGATAGTATATATTATCTGTTTACTGATACATCATTGTACGAATAAAGAAATACTAGCAGAGAAGAGAAAGAAGTTTTGACAACTGCACTGGACATTTTTTTTACATCATCTCAGTGATGGTTTCAGGGGGAACATTTCTTTTCCATCTCTTCGTAACAGTTTCCACTGGCAGTTTTAATATGCAGAGTCTACCTTAGTGTAAGGGTGGGGTGTGACAGCATTGAAAAATCGCTGTGATAGATAATAATTTTATCACAGTGTGATTTTTGGGATCGGATGATTCATGGCGATTGCAAATGTTGTAATGTCCTGGCATTCACAGAGTCATTCATTAAAGATGACGGCAGGCAATACATGCCACATTCCAAGGGTAATGTCATCATTAGTTGTAATGTAGAAGTTTCTTGTTGCCTCAAGTCCCAGCTTGCCTGGGTTCTTCAAATCTTTAATTCGTGGTCATTGTACAAAATTAAGGAATGTAACTTACTGTTCTTTGCAAGGAGTATGTGTATCGGAACAACACCGGAATGAATCCAAACATTACAATCTAAAGGCATGTATTGAACACAAATTATTTTAAGACCCAAACCATAACTTCTAACTGGTGACCTGAGGTGTATTTAGTGTTCTCTTTCACATATTCCATAACATTCGATTATTGAGATTTTATATAAATCAGTAATGAGGGTTAAATGGTTAAATTCATCTACATGAATCGCCTTTAGCAAAATGGACTATAAATTAGCACTGCATTTAATCAAAACATTTCAATGTTTCCCATCACTAGCAGACAAATGTTTATCACTCTTCTGGAGATTGAATTGATATATTGGTGCAATGCCTATCAACAAAAGTTATTAGCATGGCGAGTATACTAAAAACAAAATACACTCTGACCTCTGTTATCACGATATGTGGGTGAAGGCATATTATCTTCTGATTTGCAGTCTGAACATTGGAGCTGTCATACATACGCACAACAGTTGCCACTGCTATAAACAATGTATGTCAGAAATGGCATTTCTCGGAGCTGTGATTCTGGAACTATATTCACAGTCAGAACTAGTGACAAAATCACACGTCACCGTACTTCTACGAATTCCATAGATATCATATTATAAATTATAGACACTTGGAATATCTCGTGACATTCAGCACAGTATGGCAACAATAAGAACAAAATAAATGGTTGGTAGCAGTGACCAGTGAGATCAACATTGTGCTAATAATATATCGTGACGAATTTTTCAGTTGTGCGGGATTAGATTTAAGTGATTGTAAAATAGCAGATACAAGTAGTTTTTCGATCGTTGTTTAGTCAACTAAGCCAGGATATAACGGAATAGGATGGCCAGTTCCTTTTCTCCTCCATTGCATACACAGCCGACTAGTAACATATTACACTAATCAGAATCCAAATGTATACAAACAAATCAAGTGAGATGTACTGCTTGATAATAATAGATGTACATATCAGCCAGATCCTCAATCAGAGGTATTTTTCGATAGAATAGCACTTATTTGTGCCGGGATCCATGGAAGACCACACAGTAGGCACACTTAACTCCTAGGTGCTACAGCCCATGGAGGGCCTTGGCCTGTCTCACAATATGTCAGACTGTTCTGTCCATCGCCTTGACTTCTAACCTCTCACTTCCAGCTTGGTCAAATCTTCCTCCACTCCCTCTAACCATCTTTACAGTAGGCACACAGTGTAACAAATTATGATGCATTTTCCAACTGAGATTTCGGAAGTGGCAGGGTTTCCAAACTAACAACGTATGTTATCTTCAAAGTAGAACGTGGCTATGATGATAGCAAGAAATGTGACACCATATGCAGCATTGAGATGCACATTTACTTCTGGTATAGCAAATGCTATCTAGCATCTTCTGCCAGCCATTTTATTTACTTTCTTTCTTCATATAAGCACTTTCGGATCAAGGATCCACTTATATATTCTAGCTTAGAACTGACATTTCATGTTGAAATATATACAGAACAATAATTTCTATACTAAAAACATAACTTGCATACTTGCAACCCCTAATTTTGCTCGAGTTGAGTACGTTCATTTCATTCAGTGTAACTCAGCGTTATCATAAATTGCTATTATAATTTCTCCTTGGAACTGTTGTTTGAAACTTAACAGTTCACTGAAATAGTTCCATAAAAAGAAACTAGAACACAGAATAAATATTACTTAAACAGAAAATATACAGAGTGATTCACTTGCTCCTTACTTTTAAGTTTTATGTAACCTTGTATTTTATAGCATGCCCACAAAATTGTGGTACACATTTCTATATTTCAACGGAAGGTTAGATGTGAAATGTCTGTATCTTTAGGATAGACAATTCCTTGATTGAAAATAGGTAACTCTACATTTTATTTGGTTACCAAGAAATGTTATCACCAACTGAAAGCAGGACCATTTTATACTGAATACATGTTAGAACTGATCTCATTTTGCAGCACGTTTACACCACTGCTGATGTAGAATCGATGAGAAAATATTTGGAATATTATGGGGTTCCACATTAAATCAAGAGTAACATTCTTAGTGTTAAGATCTGGACTCGAAAACCATTATTACTCAGTTACATGCCATTATCACCTGATCTAGTATGACAGGTACACTACTCCATTTTGCATTTAAGACATGATTGCAAGTATTGTGTTTGCGGAATTGACAGTGAATGTACAAGATTGCATTAACTTCGTATAAATAAAGTGCAGATGACTCACCTGATATACAGTAAATAATATAGATTCAAATGAAGTAAGAAAAATAGGTGACTTTTAGAAACACAACACATTCAAATACTACTTATAACAGTATCCAGTAATTCCCGCAAAACACTTCAGAGGTCTTCATGGGTTGTAGATGATCAAGTCTGCGACATACTTGTGCCACTATTTTTTTCTTTGTTGTATAGTGTACCTTTACATCTTTTTTTTCTATACTAGTAGACTTATCAACAAATCACGTATGTTCATAGATATTGTTCAGTTCTCATTTGTTCTCAATTAATGGAAATAAGTGTACTGTAGACATAATACTTTAACACAGATGTCTCCTTTTGACTTTCGACATTTTATTAAATATATCACAATACAACAAGTGCAGATATGTGAGGAATTTATACACAAATGAAACACAGATTTCTAGCATGACAGCATACAGGAAATTGGAGAGCTTAGCACAGTGACAGCTAAATCAGTTACAGTGACTAATTTAAAAAAAAAAAAAAAAAAAAAAAAACTCTTTCATAAGGTTAACATTTACTAACTCGATTTTGAACACTTATGTTAAGTCATCTTTCGTCTGTCAGCACTCTCTTGTTTGCTAAATAAAACAATTTGCTTTTCCATTACATATTTTTATCTTGATTATCATTTCTTTCTTTGTACAGACCAAGAAACAAGATTCGGGCCACCTGAATTTTCCAAGTTGCAGTTGTAATGCTGACTAAGGACTGAAGTGCAGAGTATGTTATAACTGGAACTTGGAAAATTCAGGTGGCCCAAATTTTGTTCCTGGGTCTTTACACTGCACAAAAATGAGGACGGACTTCATGAAGCACATAAATACATGGTTCTGGAAGAATAAAATATGAGCAGGAAATGAAACTCTGCCTAATGCTAGCTATACCCTCCAATTTCTGGGTTAAGTTCAGGAATGGTCTCCCATTTTAGGAGACATAACAGCAAATGAGATGCTCAGTGCAAAACTTGTATCTGAGTGCTTACTAGGGGAACGAGGGGAGGGAAGACTAGTTTATGTAACATTAAGATTCCAAAAAGAAATGTGTTAATTACACAAATACGAACATCACAGCATGTATACATACACTAAAATAATGTCTTACGAATACAAGTAGAATTTGTAATAAAAACATACAAGATATATACAAAGAGAAGAAGAATTATTAATTATGAAAAGGAACTGAATTACATAGGACGAGGCTAATTTACAAAGGTAGTGATTAATCTTCGGTTTCATATTATCCGCAATTTTGAAGATTTACGGTCTTACTAATAAAAACTCTATATACAGACGTTTAACTGTCTTATACTTATACAATGAGAGCTCGTTTATAAGTCGTGTATAAATTCCTTACTAATAATCACTACATACGTCGCGTATAACAATACAACTGTTACACAGCTAAGTCCTAGTTTCGTCATTACTTCGTTACGAAAGATAACAGAATATCTGAGGTTCTCTATTGCATCCGGTAGAGCGCTCTAGTGTGGCATGTTAAGTATCGATAGTACAACTGGCTCTAATCGATTACCATACTATATTTTGGTCAAAGAGTACAAGCTACAGTAATATTATTCTAATTATTCTGTGCTCTTTGGTTTGTTCTTCTTTGGTTACTAGGCAACCATCATCATGAAATGACAGTCGATACGAATAGCTGTTAGAGGGGCGGCCATTTTTTCTCTATATACAACGCTTAAACAAGGGGTTTCGTGTATATAACTACTGCAAAGCAATTCCTATTGTATAGTTACAGGCTGTTTATACGTCCATCGCTTATGCATGATTTATTAGTAAAGTTTTCTGTCTCAACTCTGCATAAGTCTAGTATAAAAACTATACACGGTTTATTAGTAAGACTGTTATAATATTAATGCATAAAAAGATTCAACTGTGATATAGGCTCTATCAATGACCAGACTAATCTTGGAATGTAGGCTTTCACGGCCAGCGTTATTAGGATTGATGTTGTCCGGACTAAAGGGCCGTGGAGCTGTTGCTACCATACGCTTTGTATGCTACTCCGACAGACATCATCAGTGGTGTGGCACACAGGAATGCAAAGATCTCCTTAATGTGCTGGATGGATCGTGGCTCACCATTGTCGCCGTGGTTCATCCAGACCTTAAATACCGTAATGCGACCACTTACAGTCCCAGTTGTTCCCGACACGCTAAGGAGATCTTTACACTCCAATGTGTCACACCACTGATGATGTCTGCAGGAGTAGCAGACAAAACATATGGTAGCAACAGCTCCAACAGACCATAACCCTTTAGCCCAAACAACATCGATCCTAATGATCAGTCTCTTTATGTTAGTTCATGCACAGTGAATTTTCAAAATATTTTCATTCAAACAATCTGCTGAAGAAATGATATTGACTTTTTTTTTCTCAGTATGGTCTATCAGAAATATGACAAACTTAAAACAAAACCTGCCACTGACTTGCACTCCTGAGTTTATTGCTATGTTACAAAATCAAAATGACGTACAGAGCTAATATAAAATTTTGCATAAAAATCAGTAAGGCACAAATATTGATGCAACAACCTTAGGACAAATATTTATCCCATGCTGGTTTGCTTATTTCAAGACTACTAACAAAATGCGAAAGATAATTCAAGACTTAAAATCGGGACAACAAACGAAGATTTAATCAGAACAGTGAGTGAATGGGCGCAAACTGAATGTTATGTAAGTCTGAAAATATGAAAGATGATTTCAGTATGAATAAGAAATCATATGCAATATTTTACACCAAGATTTAGATAAAAGGAAGATTTGTGCACAGTTTGTTCTTCAGTTTCACAAATTAAATGACTTGATCATAATGAATACACCGATATCACTAAAATGGTTCAATCTGAAATGAAGTGCCAAAGAGCATAGAATTAAAGCTCAAAAACTCACCAAAGTGAAGAAACTGTGTTTACATAGAGAAAAAAAAAAAAGGAAGGAAAGTGCTCATTTGCTTGTACAATAGTAAAGGTCTCGTCCATCAAAACTTTATTCTACCTAGAATGACTGTCACTGGGAAGTATTATTTTAAGAGTTTTAGAATGATTTCAGGAGCAAATTGTTCATGTAAGGCCCAAGTATTGCAAACCAGGCACCCTGTTTTTGCTCCATAACAATGTGTCAGCTCACAGGGCAGCAACCGTACAAGAGTTTCTAACATGAGAACAAATGTCTGCATTTGGCGTCCAGCAACTATTTTTACTCGTGAGTTTAAAGTTGCCGCAGGAAGGAAAATGATGTTTCAATTATGAAATTATGTAACTGTACACAAACCTGAGTCACTAATATATAACATACAGAACCTGAAAATGATATGAAGACTGCTGTTCCAGTATTTACTATTGTCAAGCAAGCATGCTTACAATCTCAAAGAGACTGAAAATTTTATCAGACTAATAACTATAGTAAATTCAACAACATGCATTATTTACATTCTACTTGTATGACCTTGACATATCCTGTGATCAATTCTAGGAATAGTTTTCTTGGGTGCCACATTATTTAATGGTGTTACAGCCCAAAAAGTGAAGCCCATTTCTGTCTGGCACAATTCTCTAGTACAATTTTCCCTTAATCATCTTAAAATGTAAATTGAGACACAGTGAACTCATTTAAATCAGGGCATTGAAAAAATTCGAAATATCGATAATTGGAATTAACAAGTTTTTTCATAGAAAATTCATATAAAAAAAGGCAATTATACACTTGCATACAGTAATGGCATAATGAATGTGCAGTGTACTGTAACAACTGCTGATATGTCTTATCCATATGCACACAAAACTTAGGCTACCAACAGAAGAAGACACTTTTCTTTGCTAAACTTGTGTATGCTCCACACTTCGACATCATTATTTTAGAAATTACGCTCACACCTCGATTGTCAACCTTAAACTGTTTTTGACTAATAGTTAATTTTATATGCTATGTTTGCGCTACTAGCCAGTGTTGAGAGTAACTGTTGGTTGCAAGACAGCAACAAAATAGCTTCTCTGTAATATGGAACAGTTACAGAATGATGCAATATTATGTTGGCATAGAGCAATATACATACATAACCTCTGCGTGGCTTTTACCAATTGTTAAAAATAAAATAATATCTAGAGAAATCAAAATCAAGATTTACAAAACCCTCATAAGACCCATTATAACATATGGTACAGAAACATGGGTTCTGAATAAAAATACATGCAAACAACTAGCAGTATTTGAGAGGAAAATCTTAAGAAGGATATTCGGAGCAATTGAAACAGTGGATGGATGGAGAGCCAGATATAATAATGAGATATACGAACTGTACAAGGAATCGGATTTGGAGGCGCACATAAGATGTCAAAGACTGAGATGGTTGGGACACGTCACAAGGATGGAAACAACAAGGAAAGTGAAGATTGTCTTCAATAACAACCCAGATGGAACCAGATTAAGAGGAAGACCGAGAACAAGATGGTGGAACTGTGTACGAGTGGATGTGAATAGATTAAGAATAAGGAATTGGAGGGAGTTGGCGATGGATAGAGAAGGATGGAAGAGAGCCATAGAGGAGGTTAAGGCCCACCTGGGCTATAATACCAAATAAGAAGAAGAAGAAGAAGAACCTCTGCGTGGCTGAATGGTCAGACCTTCAGACTGTCACACAGGCGGCCCGGGTTCGATTCCCGGTCAGGTCTGGGATTTTTTCATTGAAAAATTCCATAGTGACACTTGGGGCGGACAAGGTCGCAGTTGGAGTTTTTCCTGGGGTTCTCCTGTTTTTCCCCAAATTAGCCATTTACATAATTTTGCCACCATTTCTCATTTCATTATCATTCCGTAGCATTCCCGAATGCTGGCCGGTGATGCATGGAAGGAGTTGGCCTAGGGATGAGTGAGGTTGCCTGCTTGAAACCTGGACCAGAGAACCTTAGTGTGGTTGGCAAGTGTGGATTTGGGAAAACAGAGGGCTAGCGCAATAGATTTGAACAAGGTCACAGTGCTGGGCCATAGTGCCCCCCCCCCCTCCGTTAAATTCAATTCAACATACGTACATAAGGACACTTCATTTAATGATGAATGCAGAAATTTTATTACATGGTAACATTATATTTTTAAGTTTAATTATATTTTTCCTACTTCTAAAAGTAAACACCACTTAAAGTCAAGCAACAGTGTAACTTGCAACTCCACTACTATCATACTGTGTGACTCAGAAGTCAGTTGACGAAATGGGAAACATTACTAATTGTAAAACTGAAATAATTATTGTACAAAGTAACAATGACGTGTTCCCTCCAAGCTGTCCATAATCTGAGTGACCTTTTTCATTTGTACTGTTAGGTTGGCAGTACATATTCCCCCTTTGTACTGCTAAAATTCTCCTGAATTAGTTTCGTGGAATATGTAAAATGAATGCAGTACATAAACTGAAGTAGACCATGGTACAGTAAACAGCACTGCTACAGTTAGTGTTTTGTTTAGTTTATTGTTTGAAGCTATTCAGTTATAATTTTGAGTTGAGTACGAGTTGAAGAAAACATTGTTTTCAGTTGCGATATTAATATTCATTCAAAGTTGAAGAGATCATATTGATTCCTGAACAGCAAGTGAGGCTAGTACTACTGCTCTTTGTGGGGACAAATCACAAGACAACAAGAGAAGTTGCAGGCGAGTTTCATCGTCATCATCCTGACATTCCAAAACCATCATACCAAAATGTAGCCAAATTATTACAAAAACTTAAAAAAACTTTCAGTGTACTCGACAAGAAACGAATTGGTCGTCCCAAATCTGCTACTGATGGACAGCACTCAATAGACGTGATTGCAAAGATGACGGCCAACCCTAAAAGGTCAGTGCACTATGTGGCTTGAGAAAGTGGTATCAGTAGAGAATTTGCTCACAGAATATTGAAATCTACAAGTTTTCACCCCTACAAATTCCAGCATTTACACACAATGCAAGAAGAGGATCCACTCAAGAGGCGAACATACTGCAACTGGATCACACAGCATTTGTGTACTGATAGATCCTTCCTTCAGCATGTTCTATTCAGTGACGAATGCTTATTCTTTCTGGATGGGCATGCTCATACACAAAATTCACGATACTGGTCCAAAGAAAACCCAAGATGGATGCATGACGCTAACAAACCTGGTGCTCAAAAGTTATGGTGTGGTGTGGATACTAGGTGATATGGTTGTGGTACCATATTTCTTTGATGGAAATGTAAACCAACATACACAAATGGAGAATTGCTGGACAGCTGTAATGGAGTTCCTATATGATTTGCCACTGAACAAACGTATAAGAATGAGGTTTCAACAAGATGGGGCCACAGCATATTATGGTCCAACAGTTCGCCAAAAACTAAACAGATGTTCCATGTGCACTGGGTTGGACAAGGTGGACCTCAGTCATGGTCTCCACAGTCACCAGATCTCATACCCTTTGATTTCTTTCTATGGGGATTTGTGAAACAGTACATTTTTCAGACAGAGTCTACATCTATAGATAACTTGAAACAAAGGATCACCCATGTTATCCAGCACATCCCACCTGCAACACTTAAGTGTGACAGAAGAGTAACAGGATCAAGTGAGGCACTGTCTTGAAGTTAATGGAGTACATTTCGAACATTTGCAGTAGTAATCGTATACTGTATACAATTGTATTTTCAATTAGAGTAATGTTTCCCATTTGTCAACTGACTTCTGTGTCACATGCAGGGTTGCTAGGTTCTCTCGTAAGGAATCCAGGACAGGTGATGATACTGCATACCTTAGCGTGACTACAAATTTTAATTAATGAAATTTGTAATACAACTGATTTTATTCATTTCAAAAATATTTAAGCTAATTATTATATAGGGCCTAAACTTTTAATTTTGTTACATTTTTGCTAGATTACGGAATTTGCTTTGAATTGGAAAAATAATGTCACATTACAGCCTGATATATATAGCAAAAATGCAATAATAAATCAATTTCCAAGAGAACAAAGAATAGAAATACTGCATAATAGATACTATAGTATTGTTTTTATTTAAATACAACCCGCAAGGAGGTGCTAAACGGCACTGACGACAACACTGAACATAGGTTGGATAGGGTCTTGAAAAAATGAATAAGGAATTTTAAAAGCAATTTTATATAAATGAGCAAAAAATTACATTTTTACAATATTTTTGAAATTTCAGAACAAATACAACTCAATCCAGGACACGCCATTAAAATCCAGGGGCATCTGGCAACCCTGGCCACATGCTATAAGCTAAATAATATTTTCTGAGATGCTAACCACAGTTCATTTTCATAGACATGCTAAGATAAAGTGGAATTGAAGCATATATGCGTAAACATTGTAATATGCATAAGATACGTTATAGGGAAATCATGCAGTTAATAAAAAACATCTTAAAATAAAGATGTTTTAGAAAATAATAAAAGTGAATCAGTCTGAGGGATTGTAATGTGAAAGAAAGAGTTGTTCAGTATGATGTTTGAAACCAAAACCTAACTGCATGAGTAACATGACTACCCAAACACAGCACCGAATGATGCCACACAAAGATAAATGAACTATTATGCAACCAAATTAAGCTTCACAAACATACGTAATGGAAAAACAAAGAAATCCGATTGTTATTTCATGTAAATTTGAATATTCATTTTTCATTTCTATCCACAATTTTTATAATGGAAGGATAATATTAAAATGGATTTGAGGGAGGTGGGATATGATGACAGAGACTGGATTAATCTTGTACAGGATTGGGACCGATAGCGGCTTATGTGAGAGCGGCAATGAACCTGCGGATAATGATATGTAAGGGGAATGCACTGATAATGTAGTTCACATTCCTTCTGGTCACAGAGTAAACTCATTACAGTACTTTCAATTTTCCCCTATCTCACACATAAGAGGGAATCGTTGATCAGGTTGCACTCTGAATCAGCTCTTTTGAAACCCCTGTTTAATGCTTTCTAAACTGGTGACAAAATAAATAAAGTTATCATCTCCGCCACTGTCATAATAGATATTGCACACCTTAGTTCTGGTTTCGCGAAAATTGAAAGCCATTTGTAATTAATTAAGCATCCAGAATTTTGAATTACTCTTTAAAAGTATTTTCCAGTCCTTTGTATGATAATTCAAGAAGTTGAATGGCTTATTTGAGGCAATTTTTATGGCCAATCATGAACAGTGATATATTCCCTTTCCCAAATGTTGAAACATTTTTAAGTCTGAAGAATTCCCGATCATTCAAAAATAAGTGACTTGGTCACTAACATTTGCTACACAGATGTAATTTATTTAGATTTTAGAATTTAGGTTTCGAGATGATCTGAAGCTGCGCTTTTCTACACAATAACCAAAATTATTCTCCTAAGATTATATTCCACTATAAAAATATTTAATCTCGAAAAATGCTTAGAAAAATAAAATGACAAATTCCAGGAGAATATCTCGCGGCCCAGTACAATTATTGATGCCAGGGCCCAGTACCGGACTGCAGCCCAGCGGTTGAGAAACAATGCCATATACGACTACTCTGATGCTGTTCTGAAATTCTTTATGTCCAAATGCAGAACCTAATCCTTGCACTTAAATCTGTGGGCAATAATTTGTGAACCACTCAAATGTAGTATATGGCTCGAAATGTGAAAGTTTCGTTGCTCCCTGTACTGAAGTGCATGAGATGCTAACTACCTGAGGTAATGTCCTAAATTATTTTTTAGGGCTTATTTGCTATCTTGCCTGAATATCAGCTAAATTTTTTTCTGTCAATGCACTTCTTACTTTTTTTTCGTCTAACACGGAACTGTTATTATATCACTTTCAAATTAGTGCAAGAACATATGACATGGTTAGTACAGGAGATTCTGGATGTATGCAACAGAACTTACGAATGTTCTTCTTAACACTATTTACAATTTTTATTCTCTAAAAAAGTTTTCACCAAAAAAATTCTCTACTCAATACTGCACTGGACCATTGTGTTAGAATGACTGGACTGTCATACACTGCTTCCTCGAAAGGCTGACTCAGCTGATAGAGGAGATGATGCAAGTGCTAAAAGCTTATTTCATCAATGTTTGCTATAACCATTCTCAAATTATGAATGGATCTATTTGTACAATACATACACATTAAAAAAAAAAAAGTAAGCCAAACAATCACAATAAAAAACAAAGCCGGGCAAACATCTATACATATATATATAGATAATATGCTTCAGACCTCAACTATTTAAACAAAACTTATGAATGATCTCAAGCAATAGTCATGACAGCACAAATAAAAGGTCCCAAACCTTAACTTACCTGAGCCTGTTCTTGCGCTCTTCTAAGTGCATCCTGAGGATTGTTCACCTGTGTGGCCATTGACTGACCTACCACAGTAGGAGTTAGAACAACAGGGGGAGGAATTACAGTAACTGGTTGACCTGAAATATGGAAGAGTATTTGTTCATATATTTAGCATCAAATAATTACCACAGGTTGAGAGGAACGATACTGAAATCATAATGAACAGAAGTATACAGTGTGACTATCTATTTTACTGAATGGGAAGACATTTGACAACGTAATTTTCAAGGGCATTCCATTTTGTGTTCAATTCGATATACAAGTTTTTGTGGTGCAAAGTTTATATAATGTTTTCAGCATAATAAAATATTATAGGTATTTCTCCTCTACTACTGCCATCCATAAGTAGTAGTATTTTTTATTTTCTTCATTCAAGATATCTTCACTAGTTTTTGAAAACCACGGATTCGTAAAATATGGGTTTCCAACTGATAAAAACAAAAAAATTTAGACTTGCAAAAATTTCTCTACATAACAGTTAAGTGCTGATAGAAAACTGTTAAGTATCGTTAAAATATACAAAGATCCTTAAGATTCCCTTGATGAATGATACATGAAAATCGTGTGATGATTCTAGAAGTTGAGCAACATTGTTTTCTTAATTTCAAATAAAGACTCATAAATTTCTTACATTATTCAAGGATAATTGTACGCAGAGAAATTAAATACAAACAAAACCTAACCAACAGATTAGGAGAAATCAGTGTACACACATGGCATTACTAATTTTTTTTTTATTCTGACGTCAGAGATGCTGAACACACATATTTTCATGAAAACCTCAAAATCAATTTTTTGCAACATTATAACTCCTCCTCTAATGAGAAAGTAAAAGGGAGGACGATGATGATAAAGACATCAGAAATAGCACTTTTGAAGAATTACATTAGTTTCTGAACTTACTCATACACTAAGTCTAGCAACTTTATCTTACTACTACTAAATTTAAGAGACATGATGAGGACCGATAAGCTAATACATTGAATTAGGGATGAGCAGGGTCCGTCTATGCTTATCTACTTAACAAATATTAAATATTAAAATACTTGTCACATTTTATTAGCTTGAATGTTTTCGGCTTGAATAAGCCACCTTTTGAACATTTTCGACTTGAATAAGCCATCTTCAGAAGATGGCCTATTCAAGCTGAAAACGTTCAAGCTAATAAAATGTGACAAGTATTTTAATATTTAATATTTGTTAAGTAGATAAGCATAGACGGACCCTGCTCATCCCTAATTTAACTACTACTATTAAGCAAAATAAAATTACAGTTAAAGACTTTTCAAAAACTACGCATAAGTACAGTGGTATTCCAAGTATGATGTGGCTTGTTATTAAGGTAGCCTATTGTATTCTTCTTCTTCTCGAGGTAAGGACAATTTAAGTTCTTGTGTGGAATAATTTAACATTCGAAGTGAAATTGCGGGTATTTATTAAAATTGAATTATTTTTACAAATGAAGGAAAAAGCTGTTAGAATGATTCATGACTAATTAAGATAATAAATTATTATATTTGGAATTATCTGAAGATGACACGTAATATTTACCTCCTATTGTTGTGGTAACTGGAGAACTCATGGCTGGTGCACGGAATTGTGGAATTGCCAGACCAGGAGGAGGAATGATAGCAGTGCCTGGCATCGAAGATGGCAGAAGACCAGAATGTCCATGTGTTGTTGACATTCCCATGGGAGCTACTGTTTGCAAGCCAGGCATAGCCTGCATCGATTGCAAAGGCATTGTAGGCATCACTGTCGGAAGTGCTGGGATGCTGGGAAGTAGTGGAACTGACGGTGATGCAACAGCAGTTCCTAATTTTGATAAACCTAGAGAACAGAACAATAAGGAATACGCCATTAATTACAAAAAGTATATATTTTTCATGATTTTGTAGCAGTATTAAATTATTAATAACAAACACAGAACAATATCCATCCAAGATGAAATACATTTAGTTACTTTGGAAAATTTGTAAATAAAAATATCAGAGCAACTGAGATACATGAAATTTTATTTTCAGTACACACATCTGACAAACCTTTAGATAACTTATTTTATAAAATTTACCTAGAGCAACAGCATTGCTTGCTACTGCATCCATTGCCTGAATTTTTGCAGTAGCAGCAGCAGCTGCTACAGCTGCAGCAGTAGGCATCATGCTGGACGCACTTGCTGGCCCCTGTAAGAATAATTCACTTTTCAATAAAAAACCAAAATAGGTTTTTTAGTTCTCCAGTTAATGGGATTCACGGTTAAAACGAATTTACAATTGCAAGTGGTTGTAATACTGACATTACCAATGACGCCTATATTCATCTAACTGGTGGTATAGTTTAGGTTACATAAAGTATTTTACATAGGTAGCATACTGTAGCTCGAATAATTTCGAAGGAAAAATTGTTCTGGGGCCGGGTATCGAACCCGGGACCTTTGGTTAAACGGACAAATGCTCTACCAACTGAGCTACCCAGGAACTGTACCAGACACCGATCCAATTTTTCCCTCTATATCCACGGACCTCAAAGTGGGCTGACAACCATCGAGCAACGAACAAAGAGTGCACACAAACTCTGTGTGACTTAAATTGTGGTTTTCTGTTAACGAACAGCGACGTGTATTATGCAAATCGAGCTTTCAGGTATAACTCCCTGTAAATCTGATTTGAATGATTTCGAAGGAAAAATTGTTCCAGGGCCGGGTATCGAACCCGGGACCTTTGGTTAAACGTACCAATGCTCTACCAACTGAGCTACCCAGGAACTCTACCAGATACCAATCCAATTTTTTCCTCTATATCCACGGACTTCAAAGTGGGCTGACAACCGTTGAGCAACCAACATACTTTAGCTTACTTAGATATGATTACATTTTGTTTTCATATGTCAGCAATACTGGGAAATATAACATTAATTATCACTAATCATGGCTCAATGCAATACATGAAATAGAGTGGGATTACTGGTTCTGTCCAGCGAACATCACTTCACTCATACATTTATACACTGCTATATTGCAAGTCTCATTAACTGGAGTTTTACAAGTAATGAAACGAATAAAATACCTTAAAAACTGCATAATGCTATGAATCAACAGAATGAAACAAAAAGATCGGCATTGTTTTTGTGTTAGAGAGTAAAGTGACACAACACCATCTTAAGACAATTATATGCACATTCCTGAAGCAACAAAAGAACAGAACAGTATGCGAGAACACAAACATGAAATGAAGCTCACACTTGCAACTGCAGAAAGTATGATGTTTAAGCCTCGAACATACAGTGACTATAGTGTCCATGCTTCAAAATAACAATACAGGAACTAACCACAATACAATTATGATTCAGTGTGAGAAAGAGCTAATCTAAGGCGTAAGGAGAAATGTCAACTTTCGTTAAAATACTTCACTCATTTTCAAATATAGGAATATTCAAGTGACGAACAATTAAAAAAAAAGTTTTTTCTTTTTTCTTTTTTTACTGTCCTACATACAAAATTTTCTTGCAGAAGTATTAAATAGACTAGCTCAATCTCTCACTGATTCATTTAGAGAAATTAATAATGTGTACTACTGAGCAGATAGAAAAACACATCTTCAATTTCTTGTATCTGCTACTGGAGCAAACAAATTTTAAGAATTAATGTAACAACTTAATTGTATTCACTTTATTGAGGATGTGAAATATTAATGAAATCCATACCAAGATATAAGATTTGAAAAGTAGATTTCCATTTGGGTTGATTACCTAGTTGGGTTTTTTCCGAGGTACAGTCAACTCTGGATATAGTGAACATTCGGCTATAGTGAACCTAAATCATTGGTCCCAGCCCGCAAACATTATAAAGTACATTAATATTTCCATTTATAGTGAACCCTCACTTCGGTTATAGTGAACCTAAAACTAGAACTTCTCCAAGAAAATGTAATTTTAAAATGACCAAAATGGTAATTTAGGAAATCCTTCCTACTATAAACTTCCAAGAATATGTTCAGAACAAAATCTCAAATCATCTACTCATTATGTGCATTGAGAGACAAAGAATTTGTTCAGTTTCCTGGACAGCTTGAGACATGTTAAAGAGAATAGTGTACGCAGTGAGGGAGAAAGGAAGGATTAGTTCTGACTTCTTTAAAAGAGGTTATTTGAAGAATATGAAGAGAAAGTGTTTTCTTTTGTAAAAGGGAGTAGAGTGATGACCAAAGGGTAAATACAAGAAGGATTATAGTATAATGGTCCTCAACCCTCTCTCCCGCATCTTTGTAAAAGTGAACCTGGGGAAATTCCGGGGCTGAGTGCACAGTAGGCATACTTCTAGTGGGAAGAGATGCGAAATCGGTCAGTGCCTACTACCTACAAGGTCAGATTAGATTAAAGTTTCGAACTGTGAACATCTGAATGTCGAAGCATAAAGTGTTTAAGTTGGAAGATAAAGTGAACATTATTACTGATATTGAATGTGGTCTGTCCCAAGTGGACATTAATATTGTATGTACAGCAACGTCAATAGTATAAAAACACTCGCATCGATTTTAGTGAACCTCGGATATAGTGAACGAAATATGCTAATCTGCAAAGGTTCACTATAACCGAAGTTGACTGTATTCCCCAACCCTAAGGCGAATAGTCGGCCTCATCTCATTAAATATCAACTCACTATCACCAATTCCATCGTCATTAAATAACCAAGTTCGACGCTAAATAACCTCGTAGTTGATGCAGCATAGTTAAATAACCAAGTAAAAAAAGGTAGATTTCAAAATAACTGAAGATCATTCATTGCAGATTACTATGTATGTACCAAAGTTCAAGTTTTGTCTTCGTAATAGAGTTTCGAAAGTTAAAAATGTTCAAGTCAACAAATCACATTTTTAGACCTGATACTGGTTCAGCACAAGTGAGGAAAAAGTAGGTCAGCAGAGGCAAGAGCATGTTGATTGTACCCTTTTTAGACAAAGGGTACAATCAACATAACTTATTGTGCAGCTGGCCATCCACGCCATACAGAGATCTGACTGCATGAGTACTGTTCCACAACTGACCCAATATACCTTGAAGTGAACATATTCTGACAATGGACACATTGAAACCACTGATGTCAAGGTGAGCCTAAATATAAGCTCTGTACTGTATACTATTCTATATTAGAGTATTTCTGCCCACCTTGCTAGCATTTATGGTAAACGCTAATATCAGCTGATGTTCTATGCATTTGTCATTTTCCCATAATGGTATCTAATAAGGTGACATGTTAATCCAATTGATTTAAGGTGAAGCTTTAGGGTAGACGAAATGACACTATAGGTAGTGTTGCTAACTGAAGTGTACAGCAAATGTCAAAAACTGTAGTTCAAAATTAGCTAGATTCCTTATTATCAATGGAGAAAGTATTATTTTTGTTGCTAGAGGATGCTGAAAGTCACTAAATTGCCAACCTCAAATACTATTTGTCGACATTCTTCATTATTTAATTGACTTAAATCAAATATAGAATTCGCTACATCTTGTTTCTAAATGTTCCTTCTGTCAACATTATAATCATATCCTCCAATAAATCATCTTCAATGCCTAAAATGCTGCGATCTGAAGCAATTCTTCCATTTTTTGTTGTTGTCTTTACCATATTCAATCACTCATAACTGGGCAAAAACTCTCTCATACTTAAGACTGTTATTGTAGTTGCTGTATTCTGTCACATGGCATTAGAGTATACTGTATCAAAACACAATGTTACAAAAAACTCTCTATTCTTCAGCATAACTTTCGCTAAAAGTGTCTCCGAATTAATAATTCGTGCAGTGCTTCCAATTAAACATGTTATAAACAGCACAAAAGAATGAATATTCCCAGAAAAGGCAGCAGTGTAAGATAATGCAAGCAATATGAGTAACAAGCACACAACACACATTTAAAATTAAACTGGAACTAACCTTTCTTCACCTCAATGATATTCCAATGACTGATCTACATAAATGTTCACATAAAGTAAAAAAAAATATAAGTACCTTGGGTTGCCTCACCTGCAGTGCATTGGGAGGGGTGATTGCCCTCCCCACTCTCAGGTATTGGCCTCCAAGATCAAATAGATTCATAGAGGCAATGGCTTCTAATGCAGCCTGCTGTGTTTCATATTCTATGAAGCCATAGCCTTTGTGTCTGCTTGGAGTGCTACCAGGTGCCAGTTTGCAGTATTTGATGGGGCCAAATGCTTCAAATACGCTATGTAAGAAAATAATGTAATATTAACAACAGTCCTGATCATAAGATAAATCATTTAGTTACAATAAGCAGTGCGATATTGTTGGGTGTTTGCACTATCACATATGTAGAGGTATCCAATGTTTTGGATCCAAATATCAGCTACATCATCAAGAATGGTTGGTAAAGGGGTAACCTATCTGTTTGATCCACTACCATGAGCAATTCTTCAGGACTGCATCGACTTTGGAGAAATGTAGATAATTGACCCAACAGACAGGTTACCTTTCACTGCATTCACCGACGATGGAACCAATACACATCTTTGTCTACAGTAATACAATTATGACTTGGTACAAGCATTCTGATATCGCACATCAAGTACAACACTGTGAAAGTCTCAAACATACTTAACAAGATTGAATTATTAGTAAAAGGTGTATTTATAGTGTCTAAATCTTTGGCTCCAATGATTTCTGACTTTAACGTAATTTTCCTCCTACTTCCCATTACAAACTTCAGTAAAACTGTTCACCATATTGTTTTACTGTATGTATAACAATAGTTTACAATAAATTGCAATTACAACCACGACAATTTAAAACCTAGAAATGAAAGTAAATACGAGAGTTGTACTGAAAGTCAAGTTCACCTTTTGAATTTGCAGAAATAGTGAAGCTGAATAGGACATTGACGACATTTGTTAATGTACCACTGATAATTATGTTGAAGACTCATGCCCGTGTGCACCATTCTCGATTAAAATTTGACCATGGTTAAGTCGGCACTTGACCATCTTCAACGCCAGTTTGCGCAGTATCAATCTCGATCGAAGTTAAACAAGCGAGTTGATGATCAAATTTGATCACGGGTGTGGGACCGATTATCTTGAATTGAACATGGTCAAGTCGAGAAAACCAACATGGCGGCAAGATCTGATGTACTTGATGGAATTGAAGATGAAATGATGTTTCTTGAACATGCAAATCACTGCGGAAATAACAGAATTGGTGTTATTGTAGAAAGAGTAAGTTTGTAGAAGAATAATAAAAATGTTTTTTTTTCTTAAAATAGACTAATGTTTTATATATGTTTCTGCTTTGGAAGATCGGGACTTTACTTAAGGACAAAATATTATTTAGGCCTAAATGTCCAATTTTGTTAACATAATAATAAGGTAGTTATTCTATGCTGGTAATAATATAGTAAAACTAAATGACCATTTTGTAGAAAGTGAGATTATCACTTATTAGCTATAAATTTGCCGTTTGAAACTATTAGGATCTATATGACGTTTTGGACAATTAGGCTATTTACACTTGAATTAAGAGAAATTACACGGATACCTTCCTTTTCCTCTTACTACAAAATTCCAACCTTGTGAACACAAAATAAATGGATACATTTCAGAACAAGGATACTTTCCTTTCCCTCTTACTCCATAATTCCAACCTTGTACACACAAAATAAATTGGCACTAAAAACTTCCTTTTCGTATGCATGATGATGCATATTCGACATACACAGACTAATTGCTTTTTTTTATTATTTTAAAATAATTGTTAGCGAGGTATCCGTATACTGAAATTTTCTCAATTATTATCAATAATATGAAATAACCACTGTATAAATTACGTTACAAATTATGTGGAATTATGTAAACACGTATAACTCATGTTGAATTGTGAGGTTAAATCCAACCAGGTAGCCTGCTTTTCGCTTAGAGAACTTCCGTCAGTACTTTTATTCTCTAATATGGATGCAGAATTGCTGACGAATTCTAAAAGAATTCCCACTTCGAACTGTGAGAAGTTCGGTGCTCTTTTCTTTTTTTCTTCCACAATTATTGAAACTTGTTATTTGAAACAGTCCGACAAACAAAAACAAAGCGATAATTGTCAGAGTGCATTCATTCGCTGTTTTATATGCGGTGACCTAGCGCTCAGATGATTCTTCTCAAGCGAGCGTGCACCGCATCTGTAACTTGATCATTGTCAAGAATTGATCATGTTTACGTGAATGCTGATAAACGGGCTAGATGATCGAGAATGGTGCACATGGCCATCAGTGTTCAAAGATTGGTGTGGCAGTTTAAGCTGCTTTGGCCAGTGTCAAAAGCTTCAATGTAAGACAATGAAAAGTGACTTGATAACCTTGACCATGGAGAATCTCAATGGGAAAAAAAAAAAAAAAAAAAAAAAAAAAAAAAAAAAAAAAGCTATTACATTATATCGAAAATACCTTTTGATGTCTTCTTCGGTAAGGTCTGGATGTATTGATGCCACATATATCCGATTGTAATGCTTCGCTTCTTCAGTAATCTCATCAATTACAGATTGCGCCTGGGGCATGTTGCTGGGTCGTCCCACCTGCAGTAGGACACCGACAATTAAACTGTTAAGACAGGGGTCGGTTTGCCTCCGAGATCTCATCACGGAGACTACCGATTTTAAATAGCAAGACACTTAAATTTATACAGTATGGGCTGAGTTAACTCAAATGGTACATCATTCATTGCCACAGGCACCGCACTTCCACAGCGAAAGCAGACACTCCTCGTAAAGACCCCGACACAATCGCAGCGAAACCTGTGAGTAGAAAAAGCTGAAAAGAAATGTTTTACTAAGGCAGTAAACAATTCAACAAATGAACGTAAGACAATTAAAAATGATAAGACAATTCCACCATATATAATTTATAGAGAGAAAATGACTCCTATACAGCCAAATCACTAACCGCAAAAATGAACTCCAAGATTCATTTCATTATTGAATTAAACCTTGTGAAGGGGATTATTTATGTGCACTTTGCTTGGCTTATTAATATACTTGAGCGATCATTAAATTTTACCCCAAAACATGTCTATAATTGGATTAAATGAACATTACAAAATTTCAGTGTAATTTTTCAATTTTAGACTCACAAGTGTGAATATATATTTTTGACGAAAACTCTGCAAGGATATGCGTCAAACTGTATCAAGTTTTCCACATACAAAATTACAACATTTGGAATATGATACCAATCTGTATCAAAAATAAAACCGTATTCTCACGAATTTTGCAAACATCACATGAAGAGGAGGGAAAAAATACTAATCATATTTAGAATTAATTTTCAAACCAATGATTGCTATTTCGCAATGAATATGAGTAAGTTTTCTAGCATTCATCTGAATGTACAAAGAACAAATGAAAAATAAAACTTATACACAACAAATAAATTTGTAAAGTATAATTCCAGAGAATAAGCTGTATTGCAGTGATTTCAATAAAGTAATGTGACTTGTTTTGGGGTAACACTACAACATGATATTGTCCATATTGACAGTGTATATGCTCTTCTGTGCACACACAATCATGAATGCAGTGACAACTTCTATTGTCTGGCCAAATATTTTGCTCCTGAAGTTAACAAGACTTGGATATCTGTAGCTATGAGTGGTGGAAATTACCGTGTGGGTGCTCTTCTCTCATACTCACGGCTATCCCTCGCAGTTGGTGCTTGTCAGCCCCATGTGCCCCGGCTTCCCCAACGAATATCATCACGAGTCTCACAGCCCCTGCTTCTTTCTGCTCACGGCACGATATTCTAAGGTACGAGACTTTGCGAAAGAAGGAATGTATTTGGGGCCAACTTAATCATGTTGAACGATACAAAATCAACAGTGATGCACTAAATTAAAAGTGTTTTAGTTTCAAGTAGAGAAACTATAGTGATACAATTGCATTTCCTGTTTGCAAAATGCAACAAACTGTTGCAGAGAATATGAAAAATTCATATTTTTTATTTTTACAAATAGATTACGAGAGTAATTTGTATTTAAAACATACACATGTAAAAATAAGAGGAATAGCCAAAACTATTTTCCATGTGAAAATTCAAAATGCAAAATCTGAAAAAATGCCATAAAATTGTTTTTTTTTAAACAGTAATCAGAAAATAAAATTGTCGTGACAGTAGCATTTTTGAATTTGATACAACGAAAAATTAAGATTTAGGTGCAATAATATACAATGCAACTGAGTTCCACTATATAGTTTACTCTCAAACAGGAGGCAACATGGAATTACACAAGTCATACAAGGAATCTACAACAACAACCATTTCAAATAATTTAAAATTCACACAAAAAATTACATTGTCCTCTCCCTCCCCAAAATTTATTTTTCACAAAGAGAAAAGATAAGAGATTTTAAGAGTTGCAAGGTAAGTCTCATTATACCAACACCCACAAACAAGAATGATTTTTTTTGGGAGCAGGGAAAACAAAAGACGTTACAAAAATATGTCAAATATAAAGTAAAAAAACTTTGTTTCCAAAGTAATGTAGTCCTAGAAAAGTTACAGATACGTGAAACATGAAAAATTTATCAGTTACTAGATGGCTTAAGAAAATAACATAAAACAGATTCTGCTATAGTAATTCAGTAAAATCCCTGCCAAATGTTTCAATGTTTCATTTCAGCTGAAACAGTGAAACGTGAAAATGTCAAACTTCCAGCCATAATAAATTATCTCCATAAGTGAGACACCTTTCTAAAGTTACGGTAACATCAAATTGCATTATAATATTAATGCTCATAACATGAACGAAAAAATAAAACAGGTTTGAAAATTGAAATTAAACATCTGTATACAACAATTTTAACAGAGAACAAAAATTACTTTTTGAACACAAGTACTAAAATAAAATAACTTTTGCAATTTCATAAGCAAATAAAATGACAAAGCAAGCAATTTCTTGTCTGTGGGGTAGTTTTACCGATTTAAACAGTTAACTTGATATAAAATATTCCATGTTGTATCCCCTACTGTGAATTGTGTTGTGTGTATTGTTACAGAATGCAGCAGATCCTCCATTCTCCATTGCAGCACCATGGATATAACATGTTTACATTATAGCACTAAAAATTCTGGTCAAGCTGTTATGTTATATATGCTCAACACAGAATTAAGATCAGTTTCCTTTCTAACATTTTGTGGAATATGTGATTTACTTATATTAATTCGTCTATGTAAAGCACAATATTTCACGTATCATGTATAGTGCATCGTATACAACTACAGCATACATGTGTCTTTTTTTTTTTTAAATCTCAAATGTCTTTTCTTTAAATAAACAATATTAAAAGAAATCTGCAGTATTTTGAACACAGAAAACTTCTGTGTAAGATTAATCATACGTGTTCACATACATCCAATGGCAGAAACCTGGAGAACCGAAGTTCAGCTGTTAACAACAGCGCGAATAAGGAACTTCTACCTTGATGTTTCTTCCCCCGATCATCACTCCATTCATCTGCTCTAGTGAGAGCTGGGCTGCCTCTGGGATCTCATACTCTACGAAGGCAAATCCTTTATGTTTCTGCATTACTGGGTCCCAAGACATGTTGATGGACTTAATGGGCCCAAATGGCAGAAATGCTTGTCTTATTGTATCTTCCTTCAGCTCGAAACTTATACTCCCAACATAAACCCTGTCAAAGAGATCCACATGGAAAATGGAAAACCAATTCTTCACAATTTCAGTCTTAAAATTACATTGTTAGTACAGTATTACAGCAATAGCATGTAACCTCCCAAAATCCCAACTTTTCCATTAATCCCTCCTTCCATTTCAACGTTCATTTCAGATTAACAGGGACTGAAGTCATTATAACAACTGCTTTATACACTCCTAAAACTCTTTCCTCACTTTCTCCCGCAGAAAATTTCCTAAATGTTATGTACTGGAGATCACATCTTAATTACGTACATTTTTAAATTCATGTCCATTGACAATTATTGTCATGAAGATTTGATTCCCTCCTTCAAAATTATATTTATTTACAGGTTTATTACAGTAATAACAGTACAAAAGGGATTATTTTAGAACAGGCAATTTACGATATTTATTATGTAAGAACTTAAAAGTGTTTTGCTCATCTTCCACTAACAAATTAAAGAAGATGAGGACAAAATATTCTGAGTGACCCTTGTTAATTCTCTGTATTTGCAGTCAGATCTTATCAGCAAATAATCATAATGAATGGGAGTCAAAACCAGGTTCAACTTGGCGCTCAACCATCCAAATTCAACTCTGGTTGATCATCATCCTGCGAGGATGTATTGTATATTGCACGATTTCATCTAATCTTTATTTATTCAGCATCAACAACACTGCCTTACAATTACAAGACTGGCTTGCATTTTATGCTTCTCTTCCAGAAATCAGACTACTTCAGCCATTCAGGTCACTTCAACATTTTATTTTTCTTGGATTTTGAAGGTAATTCATTGGCATTATCAATCACACGTAAAGTTACAGAAACAAATACTGCTAAGCGTTAGGCAATATTAAGAAGCAGGATTAATTTGGCTGTTACAAAAGTTGACAACTAAATCAAAAAACTTCAGTACAAAATTTACAATCAGCAATGAATCTTGAAATTACCAAAGCAGCATAAATATTTGTATCAGTCCCCTGTACATATAATTTTGTCGATATAGTAACATTTAACATGATCTGCCAGGTAAATATTTATTTGATGGTATTAACACTTTAATTTTGACGTTAACATTGTAACAAAACCAAGTAACACATTACCTCACAACTAGTTAATGAAGTATGTGGTCACATGTATACTCTTAGTCCAATGCCACACTAAAAATTTTATTACTGTCTTAAGATTAAGCTTCTAAAGCAAAAACTAAATACGAAGAATGTACGACTCTTTATCAGAATAAATAAAATCATTGTAAGGGCAACTGCTGTTCATTACAAAAAGTTTAAACACATAAATATTCATATTTAACTTTGTAAAGTTCACAGATACACACAAATCTATCTCTGAAAGTATCCCTGCTAAGATTGTTAAGAAGTTGCTACCACTTATGAGACATTTTTGCACGAATATTAAAGATAACGAGGAGAAATACACTACCAGTACATGCAAATAAAATAAACAAGACAAAAGAAGGATTTTGTATTTCCTTTAAATTGAGTAATCTAAATTTTATATACGCCATTATACATTTTATACAGACTACGGAACAGTTTAATGAAAATATGTTCCAAATAAATTGTAATACAGATATCTGAACTCCACAAATACGGTATTCAATTTTCTGCTTCTTTCAAATTTACATACACCTAATGAAATAACACAATTTTTAATGGTTTACTTCAATTAGTTCCTAAAAAGTTTCAAAGATATGTAATACATTTTTGTCTGAAAAACACTGATCTAGGAAAAAAAATTGGGGCCAGGATATACTGTCTATGCATCTTATTCACTACTATTTCTTAATGTAGGAAGAATATAGAATTTCAAGAATATATTTAAATAGGCAATTTTACGCACTTAATTCATGTCATCCGAATATTTTATAACAAGAAAAAGTACTACATGGTTAAAATTTCTTAAATTTAACCAGGAAACAAAATTCATTCAATTATTCACGGACATGAGTGGAGATAATTAACAAGATCAGTAGCAGATGAAACATTTTATACCTATAAAAACTGTATTACTCATATGGAGGATATGTCATAAGTATGATTTTAAAACATTTTACTCAATGGAAATATTAACACGAGAATATGTAATCTTCAAAATACAGGCCATTAGAGTCTATGGTAGCGATGTCAAGCACAGGCATATTTGCCCTCTGACAAGGAGTCTTAGAGACCTTCTGATTACAGAATTGCATGCAGGCATACACTTAAAACAGAGTCTATGTCACTATTACACCTTGTTTGAAGGCTAGAAATGCCCGCACTTGACATGCCTGGCTTGGGGTTTTGAATTATCTCTTAGCAGTCCCTGCTCTTCCATGCAAAGGCTTTCACACATCCCGTTCCTGTATCAAGTTACCCAATATTTCGAAAATTTCACACGGAAGAAAATAGGCTACAGAGTGAAACATATGATTTGAGGTCAAGATCAAAACAGTAAGTCAGATATAGTAATAAACCTATTTAATGGATACTGCCTATGGTATTGGATTGTGTTTAACCTGTTGCAGTTGTACTCTAAATTAACTAAAGGCTAGCTGGACAGATATGGTGTCTGGCAGTTTTATTACACTTGCAAACATGTTTTGTGAACTCTTCCGCAACTTATCTGAGCAAATGGCAGAGAAATGACTGTGACTTAGGGCCAGTTCCATCAATCAGGATTAATTATTCTATTGTCGCAATTAACTTAATCTCAGTTCCTTGAAATGTATTGATTTAGGTTGCTACAGCAACTTACTATGTTGCCAAATTTACATAACACTAGATCAATTTGCATTATATATACTTGCTGGGTACTTTTGGACAGATCTGCATGAACTCACTTAAACTATCTGGAAAAAGACCGAGCATTATCAAAGCCAAGATTTGGAAAAAGCTCGTTGTTGCATCATAAAATCCAAAGCATTACTTCATCTTGAACTAGTTTCTTAGCAATGGTTCTAGTAATCTGGTCAGGATCGAACAATTCTGTGCGTCACAATGATGAAAACAGACCAATTTTTCATATAATAATTATTTCATAAATCTATTTTCCATAGCAATTAGCAATCTCAAGCGTCAATTCAAGGAGTATAGATCAACAATTTTATTTTATTACAGTATTTTTTTTTTTTTTGCAAAGGACCTTTATGAGCAAGAGTAATGCAAGAGTCCTTTATGAGAATTTTCCTATAGAAAACCCAGTGCATATTTCCCATATAAAACATCATCTAAGTATGATAGATTTACAATGCTAGTACGACCATTGTTTAAACACTTATATTACACTTCATTCGATCACATCTTTGCCCAAATCCTGTTTCCAAAAATACCGAAATAGGCGCACCGAAAGCCAAATGGCTAGAGCATTGGCTTTCTATGTTGGTAACCTGGATTCGAGACCTGGCAAGTTCAACTTGAAATTTGTGGTGGATAAAGACGGTGGTGCTTGGTGGTAGATTTTCGCGAGGTACTTCCATTTCCCCTACCAGCATTTCACAAAGATTAATATCAAGGCATCAGAATAACGAAGGTGTGAATAGTAGGAATTATTGATGGTGCACATAAGTTATTATAACGAACAGTGAACTGAATAACGAATTGGTTGTAGAAGTGAACTGGTATTAACAGTAAGGTATATGTGAACTAATGAATAAATAATGATTAGCAAAGACAAGACCAGAGAAGTATTAAACAGACGATGCACTGAGCAGCAAGATGGAGGTAGCTACTGGGATTAGGGTTGTTTTGTTAAAGTATACTGCAAAGAAGTGTTATTTGTAATGATTGTTAATGGTGGCACCGTACATCTGAAAATGTGAGGTCCACCATTACATGTAAGAAATGCTGTGACAATATATATATATATATATATATATATATATATATTGATAATAACGATAACAAAAAAAAAAACCGAAGTACACGTATTTCGAATTTTGTTACACCCATTTGCTCATTGAAACATTGCCAAGGTACCAATTATTAACCTATCACCATTAGACATGGTAATAATTACTTTCTTCGATCTACAAGTACAAAAAATATTACTTATGACACAAACTAATATGAGAATCAATAGAATGCAGAACTATTTCCATAAGATGAACACCCTTTCAATCAGTCTACATGTAGAAAATAAATCTAATTTCTAGATTATAATATTGTAGTAACAAAGTTATTGATGGATGACTGTCACAAGCAACTATTAAATGGACAATCACAATGACGAATTAGTTTAAACAATGAATCCATGCATGTGTGATTTCGTAAAAATCCTGCTTTAAGACAAATATGTGCGTGCATTATTGGAGGACTACATATACATGTTTTTATCACTAAGTTTTAGAAATCTGTAACAGAAATATTGAATTTACAGACAAAACTAGAATATAATTCACAGTGCACCAAAATCCTTTCAAAAATACACGAAAGTGACAGAAAATACTGGAAAGTAAAACTTATTTTCATGGAAGAAAATTTTCACTACTTATTTTCCAACTCAGATTACAAAGAGATTTCGAAACATATCTAAACAAATCTAATTAATGAAAAGTGAAATGCAAATTTTATAAATCTACTACAAAGTGTTGACATATAAAACAATACATTTGAAATATTTTCACAGAAACCTCTTATAAGTGCATGCACTAAGTTGTAAACTACTGGGAATGACGCAAATAAAAATCAAAACGAAGTAAACTTAAGAATTTATGCACTGCAATTACAGTAGAATTCCTAATATCGTCATTAATGTGTTCCACAAAACTGCAGCAGTTATCAAAATGATGGTAATTACCATATTATAGCAAAAATTCGTTAAAAATATGTATGAAACGCTAATGTCGTCAACTTTAGTCTATTGTTTGATCACTTATTCACATCAGAAGCATTTAATTTAAACTGTTTTATCTACAACAAAACCACCACTCTAGCTGTAAAAAGTTAACAAACTTAGCAAAGAATGATTAAACTCTTCAATAATCAATTGTGAAGATTTATTCCCATAGCCCAGGCCTGGCTGTGTGATTCACATTACGAAACTCTCAGCTGAGACTGTATGAATGTTAACCATCCAGGAGAAATGACGTTCAGCAGAGAAAAAAAAAAGTTATTTAAGACGAAAATTGAAGCTTCTCTATACTTCGAAATACGAAGTTCAACGAATCTTCGAGTTTCCACAAATTTTTAAAGATAAAAATTATTAACTATCTTCATGTTCAAGGATATGTGCAAATGCAGCATTAAATAAATTTCTTTCAGAAATGAAAGATAATCGTAGTAAGTACAAAAATACATTGTACCTACCTTGTGAAACTGCCAAGTTTCATATATAAGCTTTGTGATTTAAATCGCATACAGTATTGTGGCAATTAAACCTTTTAGTGCCTTGAGTATAACACCTATTCAGAATAGGAAATGTCACTTTCTAGAATTTATGGTAAGCATGAAAATAAATTATTATTATAGAAGATTAACTTTATGCATTACCCTACAATAATACATTTAACTTCTAATCTCACAAAAAGTTAAATTATAAAATTCTAATGTAAATGACCTTCACATTTAAAGCCTGAAGCTCAATGTACTATAATGCAATTAGTTGTGACTCTGAACATATTCTTAAAAAGTACTTGCCATTCCTCCAAACATCAAGACAAACAGGCCACAACGTAGAGCAAAGAAGTAAAGGTGTGATATGCAATTCGAGGATTTGTATTTTCATACATCTTTTAGAACAATATCACTATTAACAATCACTGAACTGAATGACAATGTATAATGGAACTAAAAAAAAAAATATTGGCAATTATAAAAAATACCATTCTATTGGAAAAGGGACTACAGAACTGTATTTTATACCTATTTTATACAAATCCTCTAGGCTATGTTCATAATGCAGTTCCAACTCGTTTGTAATGTGAATAAATTGGACTAATGCTTCAACAACATTTATGCAAAGCTATGTTGCCACATTTATGATCTATATTATTTATTTATAATTACCAGTTAGTGAAGTGTTTGCTTTAACGTAATATTTCCATGCATTCTAAATGAAACTATATTAGACGCAAGAATAAAACTGTGCATTTCAGAACTCCATTTACGATGCCAGATTCCAAATGGGCTAGAGGACTCCAAGTAGAAGATCACTATTAGAAACTTAGTTAAGTAAAAGAAAAAAAAGAAGAAGAAGGATGAGGATGAGAAACAACTCAATTTACTAATTCATGCATGTTTCTGCCCCTCTCACAAGAACAAATATGAAATAATGCTACGAAAATTAATTTGAAAATAGAACGTTGAATGCTAATTCAGAAACAGACTGATATTAAAAGAAAAACATATGAAACAAAATATTACGAAAAAACTAATACAATTTAAATTAAATCCCAGTTAAATTTACATTAAGAATATTTACGTGAATATACAAGGCGTTTCAACAACCTTGTTACAAACTTTTAGGGATGACAGAGGCGGTCAATTGCAATAATTTTCATAAGAAACCAAAGTCCAGAAACTTTGCTTTCATATGTGCAGTCACTGTAAGCAGCTAACATCAAACTTAAGGCCATCCTTCTGAAGTCCAGTTGCAGACTTTCAGTTTCTGAAAATGTAGGTGAATCTTCAAACATTATGAGCTAGTTGGCATCATAAATTATATTTTGACTGATAAAAGCCTTGCAGCTTTTCTTCAATGGCCATTTGCTCTTTTCATAAATGAAATGCGTATCAGCAAGTTCCCTTAATGTGACTCTTCCCGCAATGACAAGAAACTAATGAAACCAAAATTATGATCTGTAACATAACGTCATACAAGGACAACTCAACATACATTTTTAAACTGAGGTGAGATTTAAAGTGCACTGGCCATGAGTTTGATGCCAGATGGCTATTTTAATGTATGCTGTAAACCTGTACCTCTTTGCATGAACTCTGTAATGTTTATATTAGGCAAACATTAAAGAAAACAAAATAATTTATTTTACTATGGTCCTCTAATGTTACTAACATTCGTTAGACATACATCAAGGCTTGTTAACTCCTAAACAGAACATTTTCGGACATGGCACCCATATGAAAATTGTTCATATTGATCACTTTTACCATCCCTAAAAGTTTGTAAAGTAATAAAGTTACTGAAACACCCTGTATAATTTGTTTATATAATCATTAATATATATATATATATATATATACACACACACACACAGAGAAGTATGATCCCATTATATTTAATTATAGGCCTCAAAATATGTAATACACGTGTTTTCTGTTCCATAAACTCTGTATGGATAACTTGGTTCTAAATTTTGAAATTATAAGAGAGAGGGAAGAATATTTTTTACTAGGCCTTTTCAGATAGCATCTGGAATCGAAACCAAAGATAATGTTAAAGTCAAATAATTGCATTAATTTTATTACAGTGTGTTTGAACTTTCTAACTTCTGTACAGACTTGACCTCACTTTACTAAAGAAATAAAGTAAGTAATATGTATCACTATCTACACCAATTCATTTACATAACAAATAATAAACGTAGTCGCATTCAATATAAACAAAAAGGGGGGGGGGGTTCCATTGTAAAATAAATCACATTTACCTATCTTTTAAAGTAGTTTGTTAAGAGATCAGGCTTTAATGAAGTATGTAAACAAAGTTGGAGACAGCATTTATGGACATAAACCACACACAATCACACACACATGCTGAAGCTGTGACATGTGAGGAACTGTTAAGATGGAAGTTTTGTGAGTCTGCTAACCTGCACATGAGGGCGAGGGCCTGTTGTCTTTGAACCTGACTCCTTTGACTAGCCATTTGCTGCAACAAGAGACAAGTGTCACCCCTTTTGGTTTTGCTCCTCAATGTGGGAAACAGACAGACACAACAATACTTCACCTTGAGGCCCCATCTGGCCCGTCAGCTACCAGCATCCCACCTGGGAACAGGACATACAACAACATCTCCACCCCTAACCATACAAATATGAGCACTAACCTGCACATCAATGCTATGGCTTGATGGCGCTGGAACGACTTAGCTTGCTGAGGAACAACACGACAATGAAAAGAAAAACAAATATTTATTATCAACATTTTTAAAAATATTAAATGCACACTTTCATCCTGGAAGTGAACATATATTCAAAATAGGCTTGAACATCTTTAATCTGTAATGTGTCTATGGCATATTGTGATATTTAGCAAAACCTATGTATCAATATAAACTTTATAATGTCTTCTCTTCAGCATCATTTCTTACAAAAAAATATACGGATTTTCAAAAGATCACATTAATTCCAAATAATTACTGATAACTTAAAAATTGATTTCACAGCAATCAGAAATACAATTTTCTGTTAATATCGAGTTAGAAAGGAAGGGTCTTTATCTTTGAACTGCTTATGGATTCTAATTTAAGGAAGGGAGGTTATACATAATCCAACTATCATTCTGTGACTAAAAATAATTTAACATTTTGTATCCCATACTGAAGTAGTTGCAAAATGAACTAATGTTTTCCGCAAGATGACCAGTGTTTATTGTGAAATATACTGTATATACGCGAATACTCAGAGCCATGGACTAATCCGCGCACTCTAATTGAGAGAGGGAGAGGGTGGGAAAGGGAGGAAGTGAGAGAGAGGAAGGGAGGGAGGGAGAGAGAGAGATTGAGACAGTTGCTTCATAGTACAGTGAAACCCCAATAATACACGCCTGTTTGTTATGCTATTCTGCATTATACGCTTTTTCCGTCCAGTCCCTTGACATCCCTATATAAAACCATGTAAAATCCGCCACTTAATACCCTATCATTCCATCTATTACACTCTTTCACATGCTGAAAATTCTAAAATATCGTACTTTAAAGAATACTAAGCAAATTTCCCTGGACTTTTACATTTACCACTAGAGCCCACCCGCATATTCAAGGATTTGTAGGAGTCTTTGTTTGGGGAATACAATAGAATGAAATGCGACCCTTGAGGACCTGCAAGACTACTGTATTCAGAGCCTGTCCTTGCTGGCAGTTTTAAATCGCATTGTCAGTGAAGACTTGACGAAGAGAAAGCGGAAGCAGTAGACATTCCAAATACTTCTCACAACGAAGCCCTTGCAGCGGTGTCTGTGATTCTAGTAATCAGATTACTGATGTCACTTCCGATTTAAATCATGTGGAAAACGCAATTATTCATAGTATTGGATCAAGTGCAAGACGGAAAACAATTTTTTACTTTCTTAACAAAGGGGCACTTTAACTGATAAGATAGTATATTTGTTCTGACATTTTCTGAAAGGCAAGAAAATAAAATAACCTTTTATCCTGCACAATTACAGTATTTAATCCTTAAATTTCTTCAACAAATGTTTATGCTGATTCATATCTTTGTGTTAAAAATTAAAAAAAAAAAATCCACTCTTTCACTCTCGCTAATATGCAGTCCCGTTTAATACACTATTTCTATGTAGTCTTTGAAGAGGTCTTACCGAGGTTTCACTGTAGTTTAAGTTTTTTTTTAATGAAATAGGCAACTGTAAGATGAATTCCAGGATTTGCCAAGGGATTATCTGAAATTCGTCTTACAGCTGAGAAAAAAATAAGGAAAAAAACACAACCTAGTAATCAGTCCAAGCTTAATTCAAACACACACCTGAGTACAAACTTGCTAACACCTATACTGCCCTGGTGGCCATTTGCTGTAAAGTGATGGATGTAGCATACTCTGTAATTAAATTACATAGGAGTTTATTCTAATTTTATTAGGCTACAGCTTTGATCTTTCACAGAAATTCCCTCCCACCTCCTTTGATCAAGAAACTTAAATTAACATTCATTACGGTGTAAATTTTCTTATCTTTTAGCTGACGCAATTTATGTTAAATCAAACAACATCATAGGTGTAATTTCAGTATTAAAACTTCATACAATATGCGGTTACAATATTATCACATGTACCTCACTTATAATGACAACCATTATGCCCTAGTCACATTTCTAGATTAGAGAGATTCAAGAATTACTTTTATTGATTTTCTTGTACTCAACTCTTTCCTTGGGGAGTTATTTTGGGGTCATAGGTCATCAATGGTGATTTACACAGGTGAGACTGGAATGCACGAAATTACTTTGCAGCATCTAATTTAAAATTATTTTCTTTTTCAACATGTAAGGAAGTAAATGAATGTAACATAACCCCACAAAACACCAAACAAAGAGTTAGAGCACATTACAGCTATTGGTTTTATGTTGTTCAGCTGAAGATCAACAACATAAAGCAATAAACATGCGACAATTTAGGTGCATTAATAATGATTTATCAGGTATTTCAATTGAAATCTCTGAACTCGTATCATTTAAACTGGTCCTAATTTTGTTAGTTTATACATAGAAGTTAAGATTGCTATATTTCTAGAAATCTAAAAATGCCACAACCAACATTTTCATGTTTAAATTTCATACAAAATTCCGTAAAGTTTTCAATGCCTGGTATGACATTTACATAGACGTAATAAATTTAAAAATAACTGAAATGGCAGACAAAATAAATATACTTTATTTAAAGTAAGTCTTTTTTTTTAACTATCTATTTATAATATCTATGAATATATAGCAATTAATGTATTTAATGAAATGGCAAAATGTGGAAATATATTATATATGGTTATGAGCACATGAGCATGATGTCATCCTTATCTATGCCATTCCAGAATCAATAAAAAATAACTGACTGAATTTAATCTCTATATAATGAATCTATGTTAATTGACTTGGTATCAAATTTTGTCAACATTAATTCAGCTGAGACAACAACCCAACTCTAAAATAATGCACCTACAAAGTCTGGTCACATATCGTATTGGCCCAAATCTAGTATTTTTTTTTTGCATAAAAAGAGCATGGAAAACCATACTCTTATTATAATTGCAGCCTAAACTCACTTACGGCTTTTAGAGAACCCGGAGGTTCATTGCTGCCCTCTCATAAGCCAGACATCGGTCCGTATCCTGAGCAAGATTAATCTGCTATCATATCCCACCTCCTTCAAATATATTTTAATATTATCCTCCCAGCTACGTCTCCTCAAAGATCTTTTTCCCTCCGGCCTCCCAACTAACACACTATATGTATTTCTGGATTCGCTCATACATGCTACATGCCCTGTCATCTCAAATGTCTGGATTTAATGTTTCTAATTATGTCAGGTGAAGAATACAATGCGTGCAGTTCTGCATTGTGTAACTTTCTCCATTCTCCTATAACTTCATTCCCCATAACCCCCAAATATTTTCCTACGCACCTCATTCTCAAACACCCTTGACCTTTGTTTCTCAAAGTGAGAGTCCAAGTTTCACAACAATACAGAACAATCGGTAATATAACTACTGTTTTATAAATTCTAACTTCCAGTTTTTTTGGGAGCAGACTGAATGACAAAAGCTTCTCAACCGAATAATAACAGGATTTCCCATATTTATTCTGTGTTTAATTTCTTCCCAAGTATAATTTGCATTTCTTACTGCTGCTCCAAGATATTTGAATTTTTCCACGTCTTCAAAGGATAAATTGCCAATTTTAATATTTCCATTTCGTACTATGTTCTGGTCACGAGACATAATCATATACTTTGTTTTTTCGGGATTTACTTCCAAACATCCCTTGCTGTGGTCATGCCAAAGAATCAGTTCCATTCCAAAGCTTACTTTGGGGTTTCATAACAAGCTGTTTTTTTTATGGTGATGGGTTGTTAGCCCTTCACCCAATCCCCAAGCTGGAGGACCTCCTCTTATCTGCTGTCTGCGACTGCTTGTTCAATACAATTGCAGCTACCTTTCAAGTCTGAAGGCCGTTTCCACTATCCACAACCTGAGGACGCACCATGCTGTGGTGATAGGGACTCACAATACATGGCCTAAACTCTCTACAGTCATAAAAGAAGTCTCTCGCTCACTTTTTTTTTATAAATGTGTGTACTTAAAAGCATGCTGTGTTTCTAACAGTACTGAATACAACATTTTGTGGAAGGATTATCAGTCTGAAGATGAAGTGAGAGGAAGACGAGGATGAGGAGGGAGAGAAGAAACACAACGAAGAAGAAGACAGTTATGTCAAGAACAGGATGATGCTAAACAATGGAACTGAAAAGTAGAAAAAAAGCTTCAAATTGTTAAGTAAGTGGTATTATATTGAGATATTTTATTTTTGCATATATAACTTTTGAAAACTTGGGATTATATTAAATTCCAAGCTGTACTAGATTTGGGCCAGTATGGTAAATTACAAAATTTCAGTCATATACTAAAACATACATATGTGTGTAGATTAACCCAAGAATAACATGCTAATATACATAAATACACTACAGAGAGTTAAGTAATTCCCATTTATTAAATTCTTTTACTTTAACTGCTATGAATGTAATGAATTGTCGTGAGTGGCTGGTGCAGAAGAAGAATGCAAACATGGGTGGCTGATACAAGTTTATCTCGAAGCACCAGTTATAGAAAATCTTGAGAGACAAAATCTTGTAAAAATATTGGCATTCACTGCAATTGTTTACCAACAGTATTTAGTTCTGTGCATGTATGGAGATGACTTCGAGAAAGCACATGATGTCCAGGAAACTTGCAACTAATGTCACTGCATCAGACAGAGCATATGCAATATGCATGGACTCAGAATCTCGTACCTTCCCTTGCAAGTTGGCATATGGGAGGGGTTTGGTAATAATGTGGAGCAGCATTGTTTCTGAGATCCATACAGAACTCATTTCCATCGATGGAGAGGCCCTTAATGCCCATGATAGATTGGAAGTACTGTCGGGCAGTGAGGTGTCATTTGCTTCATTCATAAGCGAGAACTTCATCCTCATGCATGACTACGTCCACCTACATAATGGAGTACCTTGCAAAGGTCAGGATACAAACATTGGAATGAAGTTTACACTTTACTCTCCTGAAGGAAGTTTAGCTTCTGCTTGGAAAGAGTTTGTCGATACAATTTTGCCACCTTTGAGAATTTAAAAACCATATTGAATCTGATAAGCAGTTATATTAAATTGGGTTAAACAGGGTCCGTCTATGCTTATCTTTGAAACAAAATAACTAGAAGTTATTTGTACATATTATTTACTAAGTTTAAACGTTTTTGACTCTACAGATTCATCATCAGAAAGTTATGCCGTAGAAACGTTTAAACTTATTAAATAACATGTACAAATAACTTTTAGTTTTGTTTCAAAGATAAGCATAGACGGACCTTGTTTAACCCAATTTAATACCTTTGAGGAGGCTCAGACAGCCTTGCTCCAAGAACAGTCTCATTCCCCAGGACCTCCATGACCTGGTAGGCAGCATGCCTCAACAGATTTATGTTATTAGTGTTCAAGGTGGCAATAACATTAATGACCGTTATTTAGTGTCATGAGTTCCCTTACAACTTTACTGGCAAAACTTTGTGTGAAGGGATATCCATAGAACATTTTACTACCAAAGATGCAAAATGGATCAAAGTGGTCACATTTGACAGCTTAAAAAAAAGTTCTACCAAACTATTGTTATATGATAAGTTAAGATCTCCTTGAAATTTTAAAGCAATCCACTTTTATTGCCAGCAAGTGTATAAAGAGCTATAACTACTCAAAACCAATGCATATTTTGATAATATGTAATTTTTGACAGATTTTTGTAAGTTACGTAGTTTTGTACAGTAATATATATTTATGACATGAGTCAATTATAGCAAACAAGCTACTTTTCTGGAAGTACAAAAGTAATTAATCAATCAATCTTCTTAATGTATCCAGCTGTTTGCTGACAATATAAAGTCCACTATAGTCCACTGTAGTCTATTCAGTTGTTTTTTACGAGAAATGAGGGGTATTTTGATCGGTGTTCATTATAGATGCCTGTTGCTAGTAGCCAGAGGTGGGGTGTAGTCAATATATACTGCAGGGCTGTGTCTTCTGCAACTGGTACTAATGATTTTAATTTACTTCTTTTGTGGTTTATGGATGGACAGTATAGAAGAACGTGTTCCAGATCTTCATCATGATTATTGCACCACAGACAAGTAGGATTATCAGTAATGTGTTAAAAATGTTTGAACATGTCTGGGCAAGTTTTTGTACATTTCCAGGTCATTTGGTTTCTTTTATACAGACTGTAAAATTTTTCCTTTGTCAGAAGAGAGCCAATTGTTGATCCATACGTTTGTAAAATGAGACTTTACTGAAGCAAAAGCATTGGATAGAGATATCACTTGAAGAGGTCTTGGTTGCAAATATGTTGCTTGTTTTGCAATATTATCGACTTTCTCGTTTCCAGGTATACCACAATGACTAGGTATCCATTGAAATGTTATTTTCTTTTGGAGTTCTTTTAGTTTACTTAGTTGTTTCTGAATTGGAATAATTCTATGTGCATATAGGTTTGGTACATATTTAATTATATTAAATATAGCCCCCTTGGAGTCGGTAAGTATGCAAATAGATTTTTCAGAAATTTGAGTAACATACTGAAGAGCAGCATCAATAGCTAGCAATTCAGTGTCAAGACTGGAGGAGGATGAACATGGTATGAAATAACTTTCTTGATATTTTGGAATATAATACCCTGCTCCTGATGTCCCATTATTAGGATTTAGAGATCCATCTGTATAAATCTGAAGGTGATCCTTATATGTACTGCAGAATAGTTCCATGGAATCTAATTTAAGAATGTATGGAGGATCATTTTTGGAATGATTTCCTGGAATTTGTATGCTATGCTATACCTCAAGGCCTAAACCTAGTAATGGATGATATAGAACAATTCATCCCATCTGATCGCAAGTTTATCATAGTTGGTGACTTTAACAGTAAACATCATATATGGAATAATGGACCTTCAAATCAATATGGAAAAGTAATTAATGAAGGTCAACAATTTAAACCAAATATGGGGTTTCCCTAATTTCTGTTTAGCTATAGCTGACGATAAAGCATACAGATGTCTTCTACAAGCTATAAAATACAGGTAATCATTCAATAATTTATTGATAGCAAAATTTTAACATTTCAATATTTTACATATGAAGATGTATGATTTAATGTTGAACATTACCTACAAACAGAAAGCAAGAAAAAAATACATATCAAGGTATTTTAAATACTCTCAAATTCATATTGAGCATAATTCTCTCAAATACTTCTTATATTATAGGCAACTACTTTAAATTGTATACCATAAGAGAGCCAAATATTATACAAGCAAATTAATCATTTACATAAACTGCTCTTTTTAGAAATATGTGAAATGCTTTACATAACATTCTTACAAGTTATAAATGTCAAGATTACACTATATGCGAGTACGACATTTTACACAGTTTTAAAGAAATTAGTAAAAACAGTTTCAATATTAAAGTACAAATCTACAAATCCATACCTCTTAAATTTTCTTGGATCATAATACAATTTTAAATCAAAGTCAATGGACTTCTAAAAGATGTACAAGGTTCAAGTGAAAAGTACTGTAATCTGTCCATCTGCACCTAGATATCTAGTGACAAAGTGATTTCGTCTACAACAGTACTAAAACATATATCGTCGGTTTACAAGCAAAACACATTAAGTAAAAAATATTATTCTTAGTTGTTTTCTTTATGTGTATTTAATTTTCCAATTCTAAGTTTAGATAGATACATTATGTGCATTATAAATGCCTTTTTCTCACAAGTAATATTTTTGACTTAATGTGTTTTGCTTATAAACCAACGATATTACAGGGTATTCAGAAAGCCATTGTGCACATCCACTGTGAACTTTTAGATGTATGCAGTTCAAGCATGCAAACAGAGCTCTGGTAAGCACCAATGAGTTAAGGAAAGGAAATGGAAGAAAAAGGAATGGAAGGAAAGGGAAAATAAAAAGGAGAGAAACATTGTTACTAAAATCCAGTGAGGAGCAGAACTTATGATAGACGAACCTGTATAACAATTTGTGAAGAAAGTTTATGCACTAATAAGACAAATGTTATTGAGTTCATCTCATAGCCTTCTATCAAACTGCACATACAAATCTTCACAGCAAATAAATATAGCTACCCATAGGGGTGTGAAAGGCAGCCGGGTAGCTCAGTGGGTAGAGTAACTGACTATGGTCTGGTTGGTTCTGGGTTCAATCCAGGGTGATGATGGAATTTTTCACATTGCCAAAAACTTCCAGATTGACCCTAAGGTTTACAAGCCTCCTATGAAATTGATAACAGGTCTTTCCTGGGTATGAAAGGCAGCTAGAGCATGGTGTCAATCATACTACTTCATTCTAGTACCTAGATCAAGAAAGCCTGTACTTTACATCCATGCCTCCAAGCACCTTCGTAGTATTTAAAGGGGATTGTTCACCATTGTGGACTGTTAGCATGTTTGACTGTGAAAAAAGGAGGCCTGGGTTCAAATCTTGGTTGGGATTTTTTCAGAGATTATCCCCTCAACCAATTGGAGCAGAATTGATGGGTAACTTTCGGCTCACACTTCAACTTAATTAATTTCAACTCCATCTAGACTAGACAGCATTTCGGAAGGTGGTCAGCTGCTACATGCGCTGTAGCATTATAACAAGTACTTCCAGAGTTCGTTTGTTCACGTGTGAGTGTTTCAATACATTGAATAAGTAAAATTAACATTTACTGTGTATGTGTAAGAAAATAAATGGAAGAAGAGACTGTAAAAAGACAAGTATTGCACAGGCAGGCGCGGAAAATAGTGTATAATTATTTTAAAAACGTTGACGAGCAGGACACTGCCAGCCATCTTGATGCTGACTGCAACATTGCCAACGCGCAAGAAACGACTGTAGAAGCATGTGGTGTGGGATTGAGAAACGTGCAAAGAATATTGTTAGTGAAGGACAGAGGATTTGTTTGGTATCATGCTTACAGTAATCAACGGCTAAGGTCATTATTGTCTTTTGATAATTTAAATTCTCTCCTGCACTATTTGTATTGCACGTGCTTGTGAAGTACGATCTGGCAATGATGAATGCTGCCTTGCCCTCTCTATCTCTCTCTCGATGCAAACGCTAGCAGACTACTGCCTTCCGAATTGGCATTGACTCTAACAATTTACAATAGTTTCAAGTCGAAATAGGAAGCAGCAGGACGTAATACCATGACTTACAGATGGAATCGATCTGAGGATGCTGCAGAACTCTCAAGGGAGACAAAGGGACATTCACGGGCTTTGTTGCGAACTCCATTGGAACTAAGTGTTGTGCAGAGGAATTGATAGATGGCACCAAACAATAAATCACTATACTTACAGTAATGCAGTACTACGGACTTAAAACAATCATTCTTATCAAAAGATCTAAGCACAATAAACCTCAGGTTACGGCTCTCCTCAGGGAGGTGGGGAGAATTATCTTTACCTTTTGTAAGTGTGTGTAAATCTTATTTGAATGTTGCATTAAACAACAGCGTACACTTGGAGAGAGAATAGTTAAGTTTCGATCACATGGGAATGTCTATGTTGTTACGTGATATGAGATGACCTTGAGTAAATCCATGTGCTTTCGTCAACTGAGTAGTATTTACTCATAGCCAGGTATTATTCAATTTTTAAGACCCATATTCAAGTTTTAATTTTGTATTCGTTTATTTGCAGCGAGATCTAACAATGTATGCAATTTGAGGGGAGGTTTTGACATGAACATGTTAACGGTTCCCTTAAGAATATAGAAATCACTTCAAGACATTATAAATTCCAATAAGCTGCAAATATTAAAAAATATGAGCTCAGAAAAAGAAAACATATCGAAAGACTGTGTGCAGGCCTAATAATCTTCCATTTTATTTAAGAATTCAAGACTCACCAATTGTTGATGTGCCAGTGTTTGTTTCATGAGCACCATTTTGATGCTCTGTTCCATGGCATACTTCTTGGCACGGGTCACTGCCTCTTGTTGCTCTGGATTGAGCTTTGGAAGTCCAGCACCTAGCAAGCCAGGGATTGTTGTATTCCGGGCCCCAGGACCTATATTCACAACAAAATGGCAAAACTCTTACATAAACTTGTATCAAAATACATTTTATGAGTTTATGCAGAAAATATACTGGACCAAAATGAGTAAGAACATATTTAATAGCTCTGCAGTCTAAGGAATATAATAATAAATTATGGTTTATTTAACGACGCACGCAACTGCAGAGGTTATATCAGCATCATTGGTGTGCCGGATATATTCTTGCAATGATGAATCCAAAGAAATACATTGTGAAGGGATGTATAAATAGCTTCAAATTCTCCATCAAAATTTATGGTATTTTCCCCCATATTCTAATAGGAGGAAAAGAGTTCTGAAGATGGCCAATAACAGGCTGAAACATGTTAATGACGTAATGTAAAATTTAACACGAGAAAGACAGATAATATTTTTCCGAAGTGATATAGGGTTAAAAGTTGTGTAATCAAGATTTATAAAAAGAATTGCATTCACTTCAGAAAAAAAAAGTAAATATACTTTTCAAGAACACTGACTTACTTCTCTATGTAACTACAGTAATTGTTCTTTTGATTCACAGAATTCTTCATACAATTCATCAGAGTTAACAAAATTCTGCAAATAAAAGAGATTACAGCAATTTCAAATGTAGAAAATCCTCAAATTATAGAAGGTGTATTTTAAGGGGGTGGGGGAAATATGCAATCTGGCAACTCCACTTGTAACTGCAGTAGTTCTTATGAATAATCCACAGAAACAACTGCAATTATTTGATGTTTATGATATATTTTACCTTTTATCATATAAACTTAAAACATACCTGCTACAAGAGGTCCTGACTGAGCTAAATTGTAAATTGGGCCCGGTAAGAACTCTGCCGAGGATGGATGAGGTGTTTGTTGAGCCGGGGATGTTGGTTGTTGGGCTTCCCCTACAACAAAGGTAGAAACCAGAATCAAGAAAATGTTACCTAGCACGAGGCAAACACGAACTAACTAGCCATCAAGCAATCTCATTTCAAGATATCTTAAAACTTTCTTAGATTTAAACAAATCTGGAAATTACACGTACTTTGTTAAAGTGAGAAAAATCATGGAGATTAGTCACAACTCCAGAGATTTACGGCTACCTGTTGAAATAATCTTTTAAATTGGTACATTATTAGTGTGGGTTATAGCAAAGGAACTTTGAAGACCAACATGCAGAACCATAATAAAAAAATTCCAATAAACTTTTAACATGAAAACTAATCCATATATGTAAAATACACTGCATAAATTTGAAGTTAAAAAATTCGTATTCGAATTACGATGTGCGTGAGGAGTGTTTAATATTTTAAATAAATAAAATGTTTCTGCACTTAGTATTTCTAACACTGCAACTTCAATTTCGTCTTTTAGTACATAAATCAGTATTTTGTCAGTCTTTATGACTGTTGTACGACCTTCGCACTATTATTCCCTTTATTCTCACTTTCTTAATATATTAAAACTTACGTGATAAAGGGAAGATTTTAATGAACTTCACAGAATATAAACAAGTGACGGCAACAAGGAAAGAAATTTACCATTTTTCCCTTGCACTTGTAAATAAGAGCCAGTGCTGGTGTATGTGACGTAACATGGCTAGTGTCCAATGGGGACAGGCAGTCCTGTTGATATGTAACAAATAACCAATATTTGGGAATGTGTGAAAAATGGTATTTCAAGTTTACAAGTATCTGTTTGCAAGAAAAGAAATATATTTATACACTGTGATTATTTTTCTGCAAAATATATATCCCCGAAGCACAAGCTGCAAAGTATCATGAACACAGTGTATAAAGGTATACATAACTACATTATTTTTCTTGCATACCAGAATAAAAATGACTCAACGAACAGCAATGCAATGAGTAAATAATCCATTAGTTTATACATAACTTTTGAGACTTACAACACAATATATTTATAATGTGGTGAATAATTTTCAGTAAAGGACTTCAACACATGTCCTAAATTGATATCTAAAACGAGAATAGTGGTGACTTTTATATCCATAATGAAACTTTTTCTCACTGCACTGATAAATGTAATTTTCAAAGACCGAAATTTCTGTTAAGTATGCTGCTACCAAGTTCATCAACCTTAAACATTTATAGTCAAAAAGAATCAAAAATAAAATTAACAAAACAAAAGGAGTACACTAATCTCCAATCCGAGGCATGCAATAGTAAGATTGCTAACCTCTACAATAAAAAAAATCCCTATTGTAAACTTATACCATATATAAGAATTGCTTGCTGGTTAATAATAAAAATAAAGAGCATTTGCTAGCCTATGTACTCTCTGAATAATCAGAGTTGGCCTCAAGTTATAATCTCAGTTTTGCTTAAAGAGTGGCAATGGATCAAGCAAGATACAACAAAATGATTGTAGTACATCTGTGAACAATTATTAAAGATGCAATAATAGTATGTTATTAATTAATATAAAATGCAATTAAATTTAAGTGAAATATTTACAGCTAGAAGTAACAGGACACAATATTAAGGCGAACTCTGGAGGCATACAATCCTACTGAGAGTACACAAGCCAAATAAACAACTATAACACTGACAAATATAAGGAAGGGATGGAATGTAGGAAAGGTAGTAAGTTCAAATATTTGCACCAAACTAATTTTGATTTGGACTCAATTTCTTACCTTTTATATATTTCTACACAATAAAAGTTGCATTCCACAATTAATACTTCATGAAGACATTCTTTTTTTAAGTAATTCTGAAATCGTATATGCAGACATCTGTAAAATTATCTGCTAATGCAACAAGTTTTTACCAACAGAAAATTGAGAATCGAAAATCTAATAAACCAAGACAAAAGTAATTTGGTGCTCCACGCATTTTGTGTATGGTGACACGAGGCTAAAGTTGACCTTTACCGCAAGGGGTAGCAGGCGGTCAGGGTCATGTTGGCCCCTGATTGGTTCGCCCGCTTCGCTGAAAACACCAGGGCTAGGCTAGGCGCAACGCTACCCATGGAACAACACAGAAAAAAGAGGAAAAAAATGAAGAAAACCAAATGGATATTTTGGCAAATCACGGGATGTTAAAAAACACCATATGCTGAAAATAATTTCTTCTAACCATGAACAGCATGTTGCTACTGTTGCTATTCCAATCTGTTTCCATAGACTTGAAAAACAAAACAAACACAAGCAGAAACAATGTCACGAATATGCTGCATGCTGTCCAGTTTCTGAAAATTATTGAAAATCGACAACTGTCAAATATCCCTTTGGCATACCTTAAGAAATTTTCCTTCAATCAATCAAGATGATGTTTCTTTACAGCCAGAAAAGTTCAATCGGAGAAACTATTGTTCTCTTAAGGCATACCCTACTAAATATATCACACTCAAGTAATACCATATTTACTCTTACATTGCAACGAAGTTCAACTCTGACATAACTCCCTGCAAATTCTCTTTTGGATATATGGATAAAAACAACATGATGAGTTCCATATATTTATCTATTACGATGAAAATAAAAACTAAAATTACCTAATAAAACAATATTGTGATGTACTTACAAAGACTATATTATATGAATAACCTTTTATTCATGTGATTAACACAAACTTCATAATGATCTTATCAAAATTTTCCAATGGAACAATGCAATATTAGATTTTTTTCTTTCGAATGGAAATAGAATGAAACATTTTATACTCATGGTCGACATGCTTATAGTGAAACATGAAGAGTTAGGTTGACTGAAATATTTTCCAGCAAAATTTACGTTATCTCTATTAACGGATTTGTTTTAAAACATCACAAATCAAAAAGGTATATTAAAAAAAAAAGTCTATATATAGAAAAACAGATTTCGTGAGAAATATTAAATAATGCATTGGTTTGCAGTTTTGGCTTGATAAACATATGGAATTGCTATATCCATATTTTAAATCAGATGATTTGCTGGGAGTTACTTGGATAGTGTAACGATATAAAACAGGAGTGTATTTTTAACAGCATGATTAATCTCTCTTGTTGAGATATTATAAAATTTTGCAATATGGTAAGAAAATTATCTTTAATCAATAAAAGAGAGGACATTTATATTTTTATACATGCCACATGCAACAACGTAATTTATCTAATGATAGTAGCTGATATTTGTCATGTCTGCAAGTGATTTAGCAGAAGTTGTTGGCTATATTAACATCAAGGACACGAAGGTACAGTCCAACTATCTCTAATTTTCCTTTGTGTTGTGTTACTACGTGATCACAGAGGATAAAATGGATCGAAGTATTCCATCCCACAAAGTATTCTTATATGCTAATACAGTTGGTATATTGAAATTCAACTATCAGGTGATAAACATTACAACTATAATTCATATTGGAAGAGTTAGGTAAGTTTGGTTTGCCCAATGAAATGAATACAAAAATTTAGTCACAGAAGCCTTGAAAATATTAATCCCTTTTGTCACGTCTTACATATGTGAAAAGGACTTTTCGTCTGTGGTTAGGGTTGTCAACTTTTTTGAAGAAGATACGGGACACTAATGAATCCATAAAAATTTACATAGAAAATAGGCAAATTATTATGTTCAGTTACTAAAAAACAACTTTATTCTACACTTTGATAACTAGGCATAAATTAAGAGTCGTTTGAGACAGATTTTGTCTCGCATAATAGATGAAGTCTACTGCTGTTTGCAGCTCTGATTTGATTAAATGTGTCGTGCTCATCTCATGTTTCGAACATCTGTCCAATTATTGTTCATAAGATGAAACCTTCTTTGTATGAGCGTTACTACTTAGTATGCTTAGAACAAGACTAGCAAGTTTTTCCAAATTTATAATATCGATACTGTTTGATTTTAAATAGGTGAACACTAAAACCCATTTCTGACAAGAATTACCTTCTAAAAAGACCGTACATTTTAAAGTATCTCTTTAACAACAAAATTCATCATATAAATCATAATTCACGGCAAACTCAAATGTTTAGAATAAAGACTTTTACATTATGCAAAAATTATGGAGAAAAATTCTCGAAGAGAAGAAAAATATGGAGCCGGACAGCATAAAAATTAGGAACAAATAAGGGAGATCCCAGGAAATACAGGAGGGTTGGCAACCCTATCTGTGGTAGAATTGAAAATTAAATACAGGAATCATCTGTTATCGTTTTGAAACAATTTGTCTTTGTGCAATTCCAATACTTTAATAATAATAATAATAATAATAATAATAATAATAATAATAATAATAATACCCATCCATCACATTAAAAGAAGAAAGAGGACTTAAAACCACTCAGTTTTTAATAAAAGTGTTTTAGCAACTGCGCGCTTTATTTCTTTTCTACATGTTACTGTTTTTTTTATTTCGTGACCCTCAGTTTGAGAATATTTTGGCGTAGAGAACCATACTAATCAGCACTATTGTAGCAAATAATGAGAGTATATGGTTCTGTACAGTTACAAAATCATTAAAGATAATAAAATCATACAAGATCCTGGTGATCCTGTATGGAGGTATTGTTTTTGTGATTGAGTTTTAGAATGCACGACAGAGAAATTATAACTGTGTCACCTGTAACTCTCACTTCGAACTTTGCACAGACTGATTGTGTTAGTACATATGAACACACTTTGTGAAATAAAATACTTAAACTAATTCATTTTATCTTTCATGATTACACATTAACACAATGCACAAGAAAAAATATACAAGGAACCTCTATAAATCTGATAGCCATTGCACTAACATGTCTGTGTGGCTCAAGCACTTGTAAACAAGCCAAATGTCAGCAGCAGAAAACTGCTGATACTGTATTTGAATTAATTTGTTTTATAACAAACCGCAGGTCTATGTTTTATCAGGATATTTACCCAGAAGAAAGGGGAAATGAAAGGATTTCCTGTTATAAATGTATGCACATGGTGCACTTACTATTTCGAAACTGATATGGTATAATATCTCAACTGTGCAGCAAGTATGAACAGCTTTGGCTCTTACTGGTAAAGTGAACAGTCTCTTTCAGTGACTGTTTGTGAGAAATCACTTGTACAACGACATAAGAAACTTTTATGCACGATACTTTAATGAAGAATACAGAGCAGAGAAGTACAGAATATTTCATAGAGAATGTCCGAGTTTATGAGACAAGTAAAGCAACGATTTTACGAGCTAGTAGCAAGAGGTTCTCTTGCATGTCAAAACAAGTCTGGTGTGTGTGTGTGTATGCAGAATAAAATTGTGTTCTTGTTTCATGAATATGCAATGAATTTTGAATACAGTGAAACCTCTCATTTATGGACATCGAAGAGATGTAACAATCTGTCCACAACTGGGAGGTGTCCTTTATTGGGAGGGAGGCTCCCCAGTCTAACAGTATATTTATAATATGCATTATGCATCCCTTCACGCTTTAAATGAAATGTATTACTATAGTTTAATTCTAAACACAGTCTACTGTACTACAATAAATTCTTTGCAACTTTGAGCTACAGCAGGTAAGACCGAAAAAGGAAAATACAGTATTGTGCCACGCAATTTTATTATAGGTCTACAGCTATGCAGTACTGTAATTTACAGTTTTCAACTTAACCTTTACGTTCAGGCGCCATGTCTCTCGAAACAGAACTGATTGAAGCGAAGAGAATAATTCTACTAATCCTGTCATGTGTAGAATACAATTTCATGATCGCAAAAACCTTGGACCCATCAGACAGGTTAAATTTTATGGCTTTGTTTATCCACCCGCTTCCAGCTAACAAGGGGTAGCCGGCTGGGTTAGTGGTAGCCTATGAGACCCTTATTGTCTTCTTTTATGTCAAGGAATTTCTGTACAGTCTCAAAACTAAATTTTCCATTTTTGTAACACATTAAGTCTTGAAATCCAAGTTCTGTCCGAAGTCAGGAGGTAAAACAAGCTTTAGGACTGTGAAACAGCTGTCCGTGTCCGTGTTTGAGAGCTTCCACAAACGAGAGTTGAATTTATCATTATTTCTATATTATTTCAGTTGGGACATAAAAATCTGTCCTTATATGAGGAGTATCCACATCTTGGAGGTGTCCATAAGGAGAGGTTTCACTGTATATTGTAGACATATTGACTTCATTTTTCGGATAACCACCAATAAAGAAACAGTCATTTCCGTAAGAAGCAAGGTATCCAACAATTGTGTGACTAATGATTTTGGCTGCTCTGATGCTCAGATTTAAACACTTGCAGTTTTTATGCATCAATAAATTTTAACGACTGTATATGATCCAATCTTTATAATATGTTAGATGAAAAAAAATCTATAGTATTGTTGCAATGAGATGTGGAGCATGTATCCAATTAGGGGGCAGTCGCCTTCAGACATTATTTCAAGTAAGGCTACAATTTTCATGTACCGGTACAAAAGACCAACCAGAAATTTTATCAACACACCATCTTACAGCAACAAGGCTCTGCACAGAGGGAACCTGGATTCCATATAGCAAGGACACTATGTATATACAAATGTAATATACAGGGTGTAACTGAATGACCTTTTCAAAATTTTGGGGGAAGTAGAGGGTGATACGGTGAAGATTTTTCACCAAGGAACCCATGACAGAAAATGAGAATTAAGAGTATCTACAGCACTGTGAGATGTTGCTTTTCCTGTTCTTGTAATGGTGAACTTTCTATGCATTCAGTAGGCTAAATAAAACATGGTAATTCGAAGAACTTTACTGGCTTTCACATTTACAATAATATTCAGAGTGATGACTGCCAACTTCATTACATAGCATGCAAAGATGAACCAGGTTTTTGTGTTACTCTCTGGAAGATTCCAATCTCCCCTCTTATCGTATCGAACGCTGTGAAGATGTGCTCAGTAAGATCATTTTCTGTTTCTACCGGTGTTGTGTACAGTTTTCACATAGCCCCATTGTAAAAAGTCAAGAGGGGTGAGATCAAGGGACTGAGCATCCCCTTACAATTTTGGTCAAAAAATGAGTTATGTATTGTAGTTGCTACCTAACATATAGATGCATCAGTCTCAGTAGAAAAACAACCGAATTGACAATAATAATACCATGAAGAAGGGGAATCAATATTGTGTTGAGCGTAAAAACACCCAAAGTGCTGAATTCCGATTGTTTTTACAATCAACATGTAGCTAATCACTTCCCCCATGGTCATTCCCTCTTTTATTGAAGATCCTTTTTTATGACGGATTCTTCTTCTTTTTTTCTTAATTGATAGAATTTTTCTATCCATTTTTCATGAGTAGATTCTTTGACATAAGAAGTCAATTTCTTTAAGGAAATTTTACATCTCCTAAAATAGGAATATGGCATAATATATTTTTGTATGGCTGCCAAACCTTTTGGAGGCAAGACCCACTTCTGGGCAAGAATTTTGTATGCAACCCCCATTACCAAACTGTTAGGGTACTTAACCCCTTTCGAAAAATATCTCTGTAAAATTGAAAACAAGGATTATTTTACTGAAAATCAGTGGATACCACCCAAAGAACAGCCAAAATAGAAGAATATAGTGCAACTTGCTTTTCTGTGGAGACTGCAACAAGAGATGTACCAAGAGCCAACAAGGTCCAAATGAACATATTTCACCATTTTTGCTACATGTCAACACCAGAAGTTGTTGTGGCTAAGGAATTCATTCATGGTCTTCAAAATCACAGCTTTTCCTTGAAAATAGACCCCCAAGAGAAAACCAGAGCTACTGACAAAAGACGCCCACACAGATGGAAGAGTACCAATATGTTCAAAGGAACTGGAAGATATTAGAAAGTGTGTTCAATATGTCCCTGATGGTGAATCATGATCTTCTTTCTGGAGTGAAATACTGGCGTAGCCAACAGGTGTTGTGTAATGTGTTATAATATGTTACAGAAATGCTTACCAATCTATTTTCTATGATTTAATTGAAGTTTATTTATAATTTAAAGAATCTCATATATTTTTTTAATCAAGTACCAATTTTTGTAGAAGAAGAAGAAGAACAACAACAACAACGACGACGACGACGACAACATAAGTCCACACAACAAAAATATATATTTTTTTTATTTTACATTTGCAATTCCATTTTTAATTTCAACTTTTGGGATATTATGTGAAACAATGCATTCTATAATCAATTAATTTTTTAACTATATAAATTCATTTAGCCAATATAATGTTTCTTCAAGTTTTCTGAGAATTTATATTCTGTGACTTAGGGCGTTTTTGCAATCAGCAATTCAATTACTGTCTGAAGATATCTGTAATATGAGCGGGTCAGGTGATCAAGTGCGATGGAGCACCATCATGCTGGTACCAGATACTAGCCTACTGAATGTTTAGAAAGTTCGCCATCACAAGAACAGGAAAAGCAACATATCACAGTGCTGTAGATACTCCAATTCTTATTCCCGGTCAAAGGTTCCTGGGTGGAAAAATCTTCACCATATCACCCTCTACCTCCCTCCAAATTTTTAAAGTTATTCAGTTACTCCGTGTATATAATATACATTAAAAACAATTTCTCTCATTACTGGAATATGAACACTTAATTGGATTTAAAAATCGTTCAAGAAAACTCTTTCTGTTCTTTCTTAATGACATTCTTTGACAGTATGTTTCATTTATGTAACGAGAGAATATTTTATTGCTAGCCTTCATAACACACACAACTGAGATTCCAGACTGTATCGAAGGCCACAGCATTTATAAACAAAAAATGAAACATTTCAAAGAAATGTAAAATTTGCTCTGTATTTCTAGTTCAGATAAAGATATCACTTCGAATAGTAACAAATGGAAAGTAACAGTAAATATGGTTTTCATAGTGATACTTAGAAATGTATTGCTACAGACATTAACACCAAATTTTTAATGACTAAGATAATGTCCTTATGAGACAATTTCATCCCTATGTTCCACATATCATACAGTAACATTTATATCCCTGAGGACTGTAACACATGAATAAAAACTACATCCATTGACACGACATTTAAACAATCACAAAGCAACATGGCAAACATTTAATGAAGTTCATAACTTGTTTCCTCTGCTGATTTTTATTCATTACCAATTGCACATACTACAGTAATTCCCATGATGACATATCTGCCAACCTTCAACCAGCAGCAATGAAAGATGCCTTTTTTGTTGCATCTTTTGCCATTTACTGCAAATCTTTTCACATGACAAGCGCACCCCTTGCCAATGGCATTTAGGATGCAATACAAGTCTTAACATAAAATATAACTACAAATATACCGCAATACATATGATTAAGCTGAACTTACAAAACAATTTTCAAGATAGGAAGCTCCATCATGTGAGTCACATATCACATTTAGACCTATTTTTTATTATTACCTATTTAGCACTATCAATATTGCAAGATACAGAGCAGAAATATTAAAAACTCTTTTCGAACTAATACACACCGAATGCTAACAATTATTCTTTAAGCAGGATTCTGGCATTCTCCTACTGCACACACTGCTTATTAGTCACTAGATCTTATTTCCGAGATTTTTTAGGATAATTATCAGCAGGGGTGTGTTTTAGGCCTGATAGGGCCAGGATACTATTTTTCGAGGCTAGGTGGTGCCAGGACATTTTTATAATTTTCATATATAGCCAATAAAAATTGTTGGACATTTATTATTAAGATTATTAGGTACTACAGGACCATCTTCAAATAATATATTATTACGATCATCAACTGCATTATTATTGTCAAATTTTGCATTTATAAAAAGTCATATTTTATTCATATTTAATCAATTTCATAG